>NC_065580.1:27482500-27822500 GCF_024542745.1 Macaca thibetana thibetana | reverse complement strand
ATGCTACTAGTAAGGGCTATTTAAGTGTTTGTTAGGTAGATAAAATATTTCCCCCCATTCACTACATTCCAGCCACACTGGCCTCATTGCTGCACCTGCAGCAGGCCAAGCACACTTCTGACCAAGGGCCTTTTTGTTTGTGGTTCTTCTAGGGGGACACATAACTAATTTCCTTACCTCTTTCTATTCTTTGCCCAAATATTGTCTTTTAAATGATGACAATGCTATTTAAAATTGCAATCCTCAGCCAGGTACAGTGGCTCGCACCTGTAATTCCAGCATTTTGGGAGGCCGAGGCAGGTGGGTTACTTGAGGTCAGGAGTTCGAGACCAGCCTGACCAACATAGTGAAACCCCATCTCTACTAAAAATACAAAATTAGCCGGGCATGGTGGTGGGTGCCTGTAATCCCAGCTACTTGGGAGGCTGAGGCAGGAGAATTGCTTGAATCTGGGAGGTAGAGGTTGCAGTGAGCCGAGATTGCACCATTGCACTCCAGCCTGGGCAACAAGAGTAAAATTCCATCTCAAACAATAAATAAATAGAAATGAAATTGCAATCCTCTGTACACCCCTGCTTTATTTTTCTCATTATCACTTATCTACTTCTAATACTCTATGTAATTTGCAAATTTGTTTTTCACCTCTCTCTCCCAACTAAAGGGTAAGCAAGGGCAGGGCTGTTGTTTCATTCTCTGATGTATCCCAGGTGCCTGGAACATTGCATGGGACGTAATGGCACTCATGCTCTTTGTGGAATGAATTAACAAACTGTATTCAGGTAAACAAAGTTGGACTCTATTTTGAAGACTGATTTCTAAATGAGCTTCCTATGGTGCATGTGCAATGCCAAAGATTTTCCCAAAAGTTGTTCTTTTAAGTTGAATAGAGATGATCTCCCTTCCACAATATTGTTTGATAATAACTGATTAGCCAACTGTCTTTTCTCCCCAAAGGTATTTAAAGGTAAACTTTAGCTGAAACTTAGGTCAACTTCTCTTTAATTTCTAGTGAGCATACTTTGAATTAATGAGATAGACAAACTCCTAATTAATTGGTAGACTCTGTAGTACTGTGATTTATCCAACATGAGCTAAAAGCTACAGCCTATCATCAGGATATGGAAAGACGAGAACTAATAACACCCATTCTAGGTCAGATAAGTTGCTAGGCTTAAATCTGTGAGGCAAATATCATCATCACCATAGTACAGATAAACAAACCAAGGCCCCAAATCACATCCCTAATAGGTAATAGAGCCAGGATGCAAACCATCAGTTTCCAAAATCCATGCTTTTCCTCATATCTCATTTTATTTTTTAAAATTTATTTATTTGAGACAGAGTCTTACCCTGTCGCCGAGGTTAGAGTACAGTGGCGTGATCTTGGCTCACTGCAACCTCCGCCTCACAGGTTCAAGCAATTCTCCTGCCTCAGCCTTACAAGTAGCTGGGATTATAGGCATGTGCCACCACACCTGGCTAATTTTTGTATTTTTAGTAGAGATGGGGTTTCATCACGTTAGCCAGGCTGGTCTCTAACTCCTGACCTCAGGTGATCCACCCGCTTAATACAAAATAATACAGCTTTCATTTTATTTAACATATATATAATGCAGAATGCAGCTTTCATCATGGCTGTACTTAGGAATGATGATGCGACTTTTGCCATGGGGAATAATCACTGCTGCTCCAGTTGGATGACAGTAATAGGGTCTACAGAGGTGAGTTAGTTGGAGTAGTCACATTAAAAAAAAAAAGAGAGATTTAAATTTAAAAAAAAATTGAAAATAGGCCAGGCATGGCGGCTCACACCTGTAATCACGGCAGTTTGGGAGGACGAGGCGGGAGGATCTCTTGAGACCAGGAGTTCGACACCAGTCTGGGCCACATAGTGAGACCCCGCCTCTACAAAAGAAATTTTAAAAATTAGCCGGGTGTTGTGGCATGTGCCTTAAGTCCTAGCTATTCGGGGGGCCGAGGTGGGAGGATGGCTTGAGCACAGTAGTTTGAGGCAGTAGTGAGCTATGACCATGACACTGCACGCCAACCTGGACAACAGAGCCAGGCCCTGTCTAAAATAAGAATAATATAGAGTTGCTCTTACGGACTCTCAGTAGTCAAATTTGAGGCAAGCTGATCATGAAAATGTTGTTTGTATGGTTGTATAAAAATGATGGGTTTTTGCAAAGCAAAAACCATGCATTCAAAGTGATTTAAAAACTTGGGGAAGGGAAGAAAGGAGGCGAGAATGCCAGCTAATAAATGTTGAGAAAATGATGATGCTTAAGAAAAACACTGTTGTGCAATCCCCAAGGATCATCTGTGGATGATAAAGCCATTAAGTGAAAGGTTAATGGATATTAGGGCTGGAATCATGTCCCCCAAAAAAGATATGTTGAAGTCCTAATCCCTAGCACCCCAGAATGTGCCCTTATTTGGAAACAGCGTTGTGGCAGAAATAATTAGCCAAGATGAAGTTATACTGGAGTAGGGTGGGCTCCTAATCCAATCTGACTGGTGTCCTTATAAGAAGACCAGGGAGAATGCCATGTGAAGATCAAGGCTGGCTTGAGGTGTTATAGCTGCAACCCAAGGAATGCCTAGGGCTACCAGAGGCTGGAATAGGCAAGGATTTTCCCCTGCAGGTTTCAGAGGGAGCATGGCCCTGCCAACACATTCTTTTTCTACTTCCAGCTTCCAGACAATACATTTCTGTTTTTTAAGCCACCCAATTTGTGAGTACTTTGTTACCATAGCTCCAGGAAACTAATGGGGAAAAGGACTGATACAGTACACTGAAGCATCATCCCACATATATAAAAGATAGAGCTCTCCAAAGGAGGGATTTGTTAGTTACCACTTAATCAAGTTTCAAGCTTTACTGCACTAATAGTGGGACAACCCGACATTGTATATCTCCCTATATGATGCAGTAAGAGGTACACAATATCACTTTGATAGACTGATTGCAATAGGAGGTTGAGTTTATTTCGCTACCACTTACCTCTGGGCTGGCTTTGTCACTTGCTTTTGCCAACATAATGCAGTTGAAGTGACAGAGTGCCAGCTGTAAACGTAGGCCTCAACAGAGGCATCTACACTCTTTCAGACCCTGCCTTTTCCATGAGAACACACCAGGGCTAGCTTGCTAAGTGTGATAGGCTAATGGAACTGAGCCCAGTCATCCCAGCTGAGATCATCCCAGACTGACCAGCCCTTAGTCAACTTACCAAATGACTGGGATGCATGAATCGGTCCAGCCAAAATCAGCTGAGCCCAGTCCAGAGCAGCAGAACTACCTAGCCAATGGTTCTTAATGTTATGCCACTGAATTTTGGGATAGCGTGTTATGCAGTAATAGCTAATGTTTATAGTCATCTATGTTGCATTTTTGCATTAGTTTAAATGCAAACTGATCATGAGGAAACAATCAGAAAAATGTATAGTGAGAGACGTTCTGCAAAACAACTGGACTAGATGCTACAGAAGAGTAAGTGCCGGCCGGGCACCGTGGCTCACACCTATGATTCCAACACTTTGGAAGGCTGAGGTGGGAGGATCACCTGAGGCCAGGAATTCAAGATCAGCCTGGACAACATGGTGAGACCTCATCTCTACAAAAAATAAAAAAATTAGCTGGGTGTGTTGGTGTGCACCTGTAGTACCAGCTACTTCAGAGGCTGAAGCGAGAGGATCACTTGAGACCAGGAGTTTGAGGCTGCAGTGAACTATGATCATGCCACTGCTCTCTAGCCTGGGCAATAGAGTGAGACCCTGTCTCTAAATTAATTAATAATAATAAAAGTCAGTGTCATAAAAAGCAAATAAAGTAGGGAAATGGTTCTTGATAGACTAGAACAGGGTTTTTCAACTTAGGTACTAAATGACATTTTGGACTAGGTCATTCTTTGTTGTGGGGGGGGGCTGTCCTGTGAATTCAGGCTTTTTAGCAGGCATCCCTGGTCTCTAGATACTAGATATCAGTAGCACCCCCAGTCATGACAATCAACGATGTCTCCAAGCATTGCTAAAAGCGCACCTCAGGGCACTGGACTAGAGAAATGGAACCAAACGCAATGTATGGACCTTGTTAGTATCTTGGATCAAAGGCTATATAAAAGACATTTTGGGACAAATGAAGAAATCTGAATATGAACTTTAAAGATGTTATTATTGAATCATTGTTAATTTTCCCAGGCCTGAAAATGGAACTGTAGTAATGGAGGAGAATGCCCTTATTCTTAGGAGGTGTATGCTGAATTATTTTAACTGAATAACTGTAAAGTATTCAACTTACTTTCTAAATGCTTCAACGGTTAAAAATGTGTATTTACAGAAAGAGATAAAGCAAAAGTGAAAAAAATGTTAATAATTGGCGAATCTAGCTGAAGAGTACAGGCACATTCTTGTACTATTCTTCAATCTTTGTGGATCTGAAAATTTTCAAAATAAAAAATTGGGGAAAGAGCAAGTTTATTGCATCTCTACTGCCTGGCTCTTCATTAATCTAATGTGATAGAAGGAGGAGGCCTGTTTTAAACACATCTGAGTGCTCATTTTATGTTGCCTGGGAAATGAGCTAGCTCAAACCAGGTGTGGAGAGCTAGGGTTGAGGAAGGGGGCTTCTCCCAGCCTGAGAAACTGTACACAAGCTCATCTTCCCAAGGGACCACTGTCTTCCTTTCCCTTGTATAACATTCCACATGACCCAAAGTCTAGATGCTGGGCAGCTTGTGTGCGTTTCCCAGATCTCTCTGGTAAACAGCTGACAATAAATTCCAGGCTGCCTGGTGCCAAGATAATCTGATTATTCCTTTCATGATAAGGCTGCTCTCACACTTGCTACATACAAAAAAGAGACCCAAAGAGGGACAGAGTTCCCTTCTTGGAACACAAACCATCTTGTGAGGTTAGCAGGTCACCGAGAGGACGATGGGAGGATGGGGTCCCTATGCCTTCCCTTTTCTTAGTGACTTTGCCTTTGTAAGTTTTCTCTTTCCACAGAAAAACCTAATTTCTTAACCTCTACCATGTGACAGGGAAATTCAAATCAAGCTCTGGTGCATTAAAATGGCAACTGCAAAGAGACCCGTCTTGCAAGAGAGCTAATTTTTATTTTTTTAATTTTAATTTTTGCTCTTTATTTTATTTTATTGTGTAAAGACAGAGTGTCACTGTGTTGCCCAGGCTGGTCTCCAACTCCTGGGCTCAAGCAATCCTCCCACCTTGGTCTCTCAAAATGCTGGGATTATGGGCATGAGCCACCATGCCCAGCCAAAAGCTAACATTTAAAACATAGGCAGAACTCAGAAACCAAAAAGATAAATGCTGAAAATGCATTGTGTAAAACATTTAAAACCTTTATATGGTAAGAATAAAAATGACAACAAGAAGAAAACACCACAAATAGAGCCAAAGACAAATGACACAGTAGGAAAAGTTGCAATCCAACAGAAAAAGTGCTTATTTCTTTATTTTACTAAAAGATCTTACAGTTCTATAAGGGAAAAAATGAACAGAAAAAAACACATAAAGAATAGGAACAAATATTTCATACAAATAAGTATGGCAAAAAGCCGGGTGTGGTAGTTCATCCCTATAATCTCAACACTTTGGGAGGCCAAGGTGGGAGGATCACTTGAGCTTAGGAGTCTGATACCAGCCTGGGCAACATAGCAAGACTTCGTCTCTACTAAAAATAAAATCAATTAACTGGACATGGTGTTACCTGCCTGTAGTCCCAGCTTCAAGGGAGGCTGAGGCAGAAGAACTGCTTGAGCCTGGGAGATGGAGGCAGCAGTGAGTCATGCTTGTGCTACTGCACTCCAGTCTGGGTGACAGAGCAACGTCCTATCAAAAGAAAGAAAGAAAGAAAGAAAGAAAGAAAGAAAGAAAGAAGGAAGGAAGGAAGAAAGAAGGAAGAAAGAAAGAAAGAAAGAAAAAAAACACTTGAAAAAATACTTAGCTTCATTAGTGCTTAGGAAAATGCAGGTCACAACAATGTGATACCATTTTTACCTACGAGTGACAAAAATTTTTAAATTTAATAAAACTTAGTTTTGGCAAAGTTGCAGTGAAACTTACACTGTTGATGAATATAAAGGAACAATTTTTTTTTGGCGGTTACAATTTGGGAACATCTAACCCAATCCTAAATGTACATATATTTTGATCCAGCAATTTCATTGAAAGGAATTTATCCTACAGTAAGAGTCATACAAGTCCCCAGTGATATGTGTATAAGGACATTTCATCAGTTAGGCAACAAATAAATTTATGGCCCATCCAACAATTAAAGCATCTACATGTGCTATTATGGAAAAATTTCTGCTATATTACTAAATGAACGAAGCAAGGTATGGGATGCTATATATTATTTTCTCTGTGTAAAAATGCAGTCTATTTTATATATCCTAATATGGAAAAAAAACACCAGAAATAATTAACAGCACTTGCCTTGTGATAAGAGTGGGAAGGAGATTTTTCCCTTCCATTTTAAACCAGTTTGAAGTTTCAATTTACAGTTGCCCCTTAAAGAACATGGGTTTGAATTGCATGGGTCCACTTGTATCTGGATTTTTTAAAACCAAACTCAGATTAAAAAATACAGTAGTTGGCTCACACCTGTAATCCTAATTACTCGGGGGGGAAGCTGAAGTGTGAGGATTGCTTGAGGTCAGGAGTTTGAGACTGGCATAGCAACATAGCAAGACCCCATCTCTTTATTTATTTTCATTTTTATGTATTTATTTATTTATTTTGAGATGAAGTCTCACTCTGTCACCCAGGCTAGAATGCAGTGGCATGATCTCAGCTCACTGCAGCCTCAACCTCCCAGGCTCAAGCAATCCTCCCACCTCAGCCTCCCAAGTAGCTGAGACCACAGATGGGTGCCACCATGCCCAGGTAATTTTTTTGTATTTTTGGTAGAGATGGAGTTTCACTATGTTGCCCAGGCTGATCTCGAACTCCTGGACTCAAGCCATCCACCTGCCTCAGCCTCCCAAAGTGCTGGGATTATAGGCATGAGCCACCGCACCTGGCCAAGACCTCATCTCTTAAAAAAATATATACAGGCCGGGCGTGGTGGCTCACGCCTGTAATCCCAGCACTTTGGGAGGCCAAGGAGGGCAGATCATGAGGTCAGGAGATTGAGACCAGGCTGGCTAACACGGTGAAACTCTGTCTCTACTAAAAACACAAAAAATTATCTGGGCGTGGTGGCAGGCGCCTGTAGTCCCAGCTACTCGGGAGGCTGAGGCAGGAGAATCGCTTGAACCTGGGAGGCGGAGCTTGCAGAGAGCCGAGATCGCGCCACTACACTCCAGCTTGGGTGACAGAGAGAGACTCCGTCTCAAAAAACAAACAAACATATATATGTGTGTGTGTGTGTGTGTGTGTGTGTGTGTGTGACACACACACACACACACACACACACACAGTAATTTGCAGATACAAAGCCCAAATATCCTGAGGGCTGATTCTTTGTATCTGCAGGTTCTATATGGCCAACTGTGGAGCTTGAATATGTATAGATTTTAGTATATATAGGGGCCCTAGAACCACTCCCCCCAAGTCTACAGAGGGATGATTTTTTATGGTCATGTCTTACTTTTACAATGGAAAAAAATGCACAGATTGTGCCTTGAAACAACTTTCAAAATGTCAATCAATGCTCCTTATGATAGTTTTGAAGACAACATTTTATTTTACTGAAATAGGACAAGTTGTGTGCAGGGTAAATTGTTTTTAGCTGGAGATGCAAATATGCAAATGGTACTGATCCATTGCAACTGGAAGTGTGAATTTCAGAACCTAGGAAGATTGGATCAGAGCAGTTACCAGGTTCATCCTTGAAGCAGCTCAGGTTCAGCCTTCAGCCAGACTCTTATTGGAAAGCCCAGCAAGGGAATAATAATATAATAGGAAATTTTCTTTCTCCTTCTCTTTCTTTGCCTCTTTGTGGAATTTCTTCAGGAACATGCAAGTTAAAATATACACATGACTCAGAGGTACTGAGATACGAAAAAAATTTGCCAAGGTGCTTGGATGATTCTTCCTCTTTACAAATGCATCATATTTGTGCCTGGCTGGTCCTCTTTAAAGCACCCAAGGTATTAATCTGAGAGGACAGCCTCTATCAGGGGAACATTTTTTTGTTCTCAGTGAAGTGGCACATTCAGTTCCTGGTGCAGGCTCACTCAATTTCCATTAGTCATTTCACAGCTGTATCTTGGGAAGAGAAAATTTCAAATACTTTTGGCTGATTTCACAAGTAAACAAAAAACAAGGCCTTCCCTCTCTTCTCACAGATCTTGTTTGTTTACAATTTTCAAGTCAATAAAACATGCCTGTCTTTGTAGATGTTTCTCCTAAGTGTTTTAGCTGTCTGCTGACCTACCTGCCTGGCTTCCACTCTGCTCTTGTACCTAGATTTGTTGCCCTCATGTTGCAGGTGAATGCTGGACCACCCACTCTAGTTTGTTATTAAATCGACGGTGCCATTTTTGTTTGGTAGTTGATGATTCTAAGGTTGTTCATGGACACCTTTTAGAAACGAGGGTCAACTATCAAGCGAAATACTGGATCCGATCATAGGTTTGTTATTTTTTAAGTTGTTTAAAGGCATCAGATTAGCACTTTGGGAGGCCAAGGTAGGAGAAGCGCTTAAGGCCAGGAGTTTAAGACCAGCTTGGGCAACGACAGTGAGACTCTGTTTCTATTGTTTATAAAATTAAAAATTTTGAAAAAGGATGTTAGATGAGTGCACAAATTTGTTATTATAGAGTCACCGTGAATACTGAAGATGCACACAGGGGGATCATTACTGTAGGGTGGTTTGTGACAGCTGGCCCTGTTTTAGTTATTTCCTGAAGAAGACACTTGAACAATTATTGCAATGCCTCCTCTCTGTAATTACAATAATAATCATGATGATTTTGCAACTCAATATTCAATTCAGGGTGTATACACTCAACTACTGTTTTTAGCTTGTTTCTCTTTTTATATTGATGTCAGCTGCTGTTGTCAGAATTGAAGAACAGAGAACCATTTTTCTGGTGAAGGTCAATGAAAAAAGTAATCTGGGGCCAATACAGAGAGTTGTAAGAAAAATAATTAGTTAAGATTTAAGGAGTGCTAACTATGAGCTAGTTTTGTTTTTTCTCCTTGGAGAGAGAAATATAGTATTTTCAGCACTTATCTGCTTTTAAAACTGATAGAATATCTTATTTAACCCTTTTCCCATTTAGAAAAAAAGTAGCTCGCTGCCAGCACTCATTTAATTTTACATAAACATGCTCTTTGAGGCTGAAGCAAATCTGACTGATTTTCAATGTGAAAATAAAATATAAAAACTGTTCTTAGAGTTAATGCTAAACGGAACTAACATGAGAATCGTCTGAGTCATCAGAATTGTCTGAAACATCAGAATTGTCTATTTCAGAGAAATGGGATTCATCAAACGAATCTTTGGCCAACTGTTCGTTAACGATGTTAACATCACACATAGGAATGCTACGTTTTCTAGGATTTGACATTTTCAGCGATTGAGAATTACTGTATTTTGTAAATGGAAATACCACCTCTAAAAATAGAATGCTATAAACAGAATGATGTCTTTTGTTTCCAAAGTCAATACACTAGAGCGATGTGAAAATAATAATAAAAGCGAGACATTTTGTGGCAAAGTTATCTTGGGGTAAACGCTGCAGCCACAAGTGCTGCTGGTGAGTATTCTTGGGGCACACAAGAAATGGGTTAATAATTATAACCATCTGAGAATGCTTTTGCTTCATATTATAGCCAATTAAGGAGCTGCGAGTGGGAAAGATGATGAAACAGAGAAGAAAGATGTGTAATTGTGGGTAAGGGGAAGAGAATAGAGACTAAAGGAAAATAAGACACAGAGGGAATAGTGAGGTGCGGAGGCTAAGAAAGAAATACAAGAAATAAGTGCAACAAGAATAACAGTGACAAGGTTGGAGAGCAGGTAAAGGAGATGGCAGGCAGGAAGGGAGAGAAAGGGGAAAAGAAAAATGGATGGAGATTGGGGAGAGAGACAAGACTGAGGAGTTTGGAGGGTGGGGAAAAAAAGCATTTATGTTTGTTTTTAAGATGAATGTGGGGCTGGGAGAGGTGGCTTATGCCTGTAATCCCAGCATTTTGGGAGGCCGAGGTGGGTGAATCACTTGAGGCCAGGAGTTCAAGACCAGCCTGGCCAACACGGCAAAACACCGTCTCTAGTGAAAAAAAAAAAAAAAAATTAGCCAGGTATGGTGGGACACACCCATAATCCTAGCTACTCCAGAAGCTAAGGCAGGAGAATTGCTTGAACTCCAGAGAAAGAGATTGCAGTGAGTCGAGATCACGCCACTGCACTCCAGCATGAGGTGATATAGTGAGACCCTGTCTCAAAAAAAAAAAAAAGAATGTGGAATCTCTAGAGCATGGCATTCATACCACCATCACCTGTTACCGGTTCTGTCTTTGAAATACTGATTAGTCACTGTTCATAACTTTGTAGGTACTCAAATCATTTTAATTGTAGACGACCTGGTGGATACGGTGGGAAGGCAGAAATGAAAATCTTACAAGGTGGATGTTTATGCTGGCTGCCATTGCAGTATTTGGTTTCTTCATGCTGGCTTTTCAGGAGAAATTCCAAAGGGAGGAGGTGAGCTCAGCTGTCAGTTACTAGCAGCTTCCTGCCTCTTATTATTCTAAGACTTAATGTGGGAAAGTCTCAATCTTGGCTGTACATAGCCATCTTTTGAGGAACATACAAAAATCTTGATACCTATGGTAGATTAAAGAAAAGTTGATGCCTAGGCCCCACCCCTAATATGTAATTGGTTTGTGATGTGGGGTGAGGATTTTTTAAAGTTCCCCGTGTGAAGCCAAGGGAGAGAACTGCTGCTCAGAGGCTTCACTATAAATATGTTCACCAGAGAATCCCATTATAACACTGATTATTTTTGGGGCTATGACATCAGTGAACTAAACATTCAGTTGGATAAAACTCAGTCAAAGGCCAGAGGTTCTCAACCTTTGTGCTATACATGTAGTAACTGGCATAGCTGTGAATTGCCCATGGAGCTGTGGGAAGAAGATCCTCTTGAGGCTTATTTGGAACTCTACAGGAAGAAAAGAAATCATCAACATAAGAAATGTCTCTATTAAAAAATTATGTTCGAGAAATACTGGACTTGATTTCAACATTATGAGGGCATCTAGCGTCTCTTGGAAGGCAAACTTCAATTGTCCTTTTCAGACTAATCTGAAATCAGTTCAGGGAACCAGGAGAAATGGTTTGCTTCTTTTCTGCTTGTTTGTTATGGTCTATAGCTCAGTTCATTCCTTGTCACACAGGACAGTCCTGTGTTTTCTTGCCCTCTGACCTGCTCTCCAAACTTCCAGAATATGGTTCTTCTCAGGAGTGAAACTATCTAGGGTTTGTTATCACCAGACTCTCCTACCTCTGTCATTCCTCAGTTCTCTCTGTTGCAGTAACACTGAAACTTATTTAACCTGCCCATCACCTGTGCTGATATTTTCAAGAGGAAGAGGTGGAGACAGAAGTTGTCCCACCAGCCCCATCCTTTGATGCCAGGTAACGTGTACAACATTTCCATTTAGAGTGGGCTTCCGGAGCCAAAACTCCCAATCTGGGAAGGGATTCTAATATGACAACTTTCATGTGAAATAGGAAAAGTTTAATTGACAATCCCACAGGGGCCAATACCTATAGGAGGATGAGATTTTTTCTAGATGATTGTGCCATACTCTAGGGATAGCTTTTATTAGAAAGTATAGTATTTGGCCTGTGGCCTTAGGGAGAATACTATCTCTTTCACCTCTATTATATTTTACATTCCAACCCTTTCTGAATGCTCCATGTATATTAATTCATTTAGCATCTGACTACTCCATTGTGAGCTCCTCAATAACCAGGTGTACACCCAGTCCCTGACTCATGGGAGGTGATCTGTAGATATTCACTGAACAAATGGATGAAAGTTTAACCAATCCAAGTGGAAGCTGGGGGAAAATGAAAGGAACTAGTTCCGTCTCCTTCACAAAGACAAGGCTGCCGATCTGACTGGTGGTGATGGGAGAAAAGTGTGGAAGATCTTGACTTAACATTTCTACCTGGAGAGCTGGGGTACTCTTTTCCTGAGCCAGTTTCATTCTTCCCAAAAGGCCTTTTGGTTCCAAATACACTAGGCATCAGTGTTAATTGCTTTTCTGAAATATCATTTTGTCAGCTTCATTTAGATGTGGTAATTTGCAAAGCAACCCCCAGCAGTTGACAGTTCATCCATAGCTGAGTGGTGTGCAGACATTTCCTGGGATTCCTGCCCGCCTTCTATGCAGCTGGCAGTGTTTGCCAAACCAGCATATGTGCTCAACTGGGATTAACTTGGAACCAGTAGTGCTTTGTTGTGTCTGAGATTTTAAAAAATTCTGCAAGGGTGAAGGCCCAGCCGTTAGTCCAGAAAATAAAAGTGCAGTAACTTATAATTTAAGAATTAGCAGGTGCTTCGAGATGACCTAGTCCATGCTGGGTGGATGAGGAAATTATGGTTCTGACAGGTTCAATGAGAAGGTCAGCTGGCTGGTCGCTGAGAGGCCAGGTCTACAATCTGTATCGTTTGTGTGGTACCAAACTGTGCACTGGGATCTCTAGATTTATGCTTCTGTGGATGTGTTTCAGCTACTGTTTCTTTTTGAAGCTCTTTTTCCCTGGCCAGAGACTTCCTGAACCTCCTTCATACATGCTTCAAGGTCACAGCCCAGACCAAAGTGTTTACAAAAAAAACTAAGTACTTATAAAGAGGAATTATTGCCAACTCCTGAACTCCCAACGCCCCAGCTCCAACTAAGCTCTGCAAAACCAAGGAAGGGATGAAGTGGTCTTTGGAACCAGGAATTTCTGGGTTTGGATGCCAATAGGAAAACAGATGAATTCTGTCTGATTTCTGCAGCAGGCGGAGGCTGCAGCTGCTGCTGCTGCCACCTCCTGGGAGAAGACAGACCTTAGCTTCATACCTGAAGCCAGCCTCAATGTTCACCTGTGTCTTGGGCAAAGGGCCCATTGGGGCAGGAGTGAAATTACTTTCTCCTGGAAAATAAAAGGGATATCCCCTTACTCAACAAACAGAACCCTGGTATTCTTTGCTTTTCATTTGTTCGTTTTGGCAATGTTATGCTTGAATAAATAATCTTAAACAATGACAAAGTTGTAATGAGTTAATACCGGAACCATGAGTGAGCAGAAATAAGATTGAGGTAGAACCATTTGTTTTAGGAACGTATCAGAGATTCCATCTCTTGGACTTCTGAATCCTGGGGTGATGTTAGGATTGCAAGCACTTGAGAACTGTATGATACAGAGGACGCATGAGTTTGGTTAGTCTCAACCTCCAAGAATCTCGGTTTACTTGTGGGGCTGTTATGAAGATTGAGATAATGCATGTAAGTTCCTCATATGAGAAGTGTTCGACATGAATTATTTTGAGAAAAGTTCACTCTTATACCCCCATTGTGATTTTCTACATTTATGGACCAAAAAAAAAACTGACCAACAGCCCCATGCCTTTCATTCTTTCTAGTCTTCTGACTTATAGATGATCCCTAAGCATACTCCTTTTATTTATTTAAACATAATAATACACTAGTGAGAAGAAATTCAGGAGGAATTAGGAGATTCAATTTAAAAAGTATTTCTTGAGTGCCTATTATGTGCTGTATGTGTACAATATAGGAATAGGCCTCAAAAATGCCCATGAAGTATATTAGGAAGACCAGGCACAGTGGCTCATGCCAGTAATCCTAACACTTTGGAAGGCTGAGGCAGGAGGATCTCTTGAGGAGTTTGAGACCTGCCTGGGCAACATTGGAAGACCCTGACTCTACAAAAAAAAATAAAGAAATTAGCTGGAGGAAGTGGCCCATGCCTGTAGTCCTAGCTACTCAGGAGGCTGAAGAGGTAGGATCACCTGAGCTTAGGAATTCAAGGTTGCAGAGAGTTATGATCATGCCACTAGTGTACTCCAGCCTTGGCAACAGAGTAAGACTCTGTTTCTAAAAACAAAACAAAACAAAAAATTACATTTGGAAAGTGATTGAGAACTGGGGACTTGGGTTCTAGACTGAGATGTGTAAACAGCCTGGTTGTATAAATGACCTTAGGCATGGCAGCTAACATGTTTGGATATTAGTTTCTTCATCTGTTGCATAATAATATCATAAAAGGAAATGCTTTTATTCATAGCAGAGCTTGCCTAGGGGATAGCGCATTGAATACTGTGTTGTGCTTCAACTGCCCTTTAACAGCTAGCGCTGTTAAAGAAAACATGAATTTTGTTGATCCTAGTAAGCTGAAGCAAAACCCTTACAGGACCTATCTGAAGACTTTTTTCCAATGAAATATGGGTCTTCTATTAACCAATCATGTGGAGAGCTATGGATTTACTCTGGCCTATTTGGAGTGTTTGTTTTTCATCCTTTGCTGTGGTTTGAATGTTTGTGTCCCCTCCAAAATTCATCTAAAAAAATTCCAATGCAATAGCATTAGGAGGTGGGGCCTTTAGGAGGTGGTTAGGGAATGATGCTCTGTCCTCATGAATGGGATTATTAACCTTATAAAAGGGTTGGAAGGAACTAGCTAGGCCCCCTTTCTGCCCTTACATCCTTTCCACCATGTGAGCACACAGCTATTAGTCCCCTCTGGAGGAGGCAGCAACAAGGCATCACCTTGGAAGCAGGGAGACTGGGCCCTCACCAGACACTGAACCTGCGGGTGCCTTGATCATGTACTTCCAACCTCCAGAACAGTGAGAAATGAATTTATATTCTTTATATGTTACCCAGTCTCAGTTACTTTGTTATAGAAGCATGAACAGACTCAGCCTTAAATAGCAAAGCAACCATGAAACCCTTTCCTAACAATTAAAAACACATGCTTTATGCCCTCAGCCAATTGGTGTGTTCCTTTGCCTGAAAAATAAACTCAGCTGTGTTTGTTTTCCTTCGTTAACTTTGGTGGCCTTTTAGTAATACTATTATTTGACAATATCTTATATTTGAACAGTGCTTTAGAGTTTACTTAGTTCCCATATAGCAACTTATTTGGGAAGAAATGTGATGCAATCCAACAGGATGGGCTTTTGAACCAAAAATATTCTGGGTCTGTTACTGATTAGCTCTATTTCCTTGGATAAGTCATTGTATCAGTAAAGGTCCCGGTCTCTGCCTACAATTCTTTCTATTCAGGCTTTGTGGGGGTGGCTCTTCATCATTGTAGTAGTTTAAGTATTACCTTCTTAGAGAAGCTTTCTTTACTATCCAATCTAAAAATTACCCTGGTTTAGTCTCTACATAGGACAGACTAAAATTATCTAGTGGACTTATTTATTATATTTATCATTTTTTGCCCCACCAGAATATTAGCTCTGTGAAGTAGGGCTCTTGTATGGCCTGTCTGCTTACCCCTGGCACATCACAGCCTTTCCATAAATATATGTTGCAAGAAAAAGAGAGTGGATAGTGACCAAACACAATGAGTTATTCTCTCTCTTAGGGAAGTATTTAATATGGGACGCATACTGAAAGGCATTGGAGAGTGATATGGTTTGGCTCTGTGTCCCCACCCAGATCTCATCTCAAATTATAATCCCCACCTGTCAAGGAAAGGACCTGGTGGGAGGTAACTAGATCATGAGGGGGATTTCCTCTATTCTGTTCACATGATAGTGAGTTCTCAGGAGAGTGGATGGTTTAAAAGTGTTGCACATCCCCCCTTTCTCTCTCCCTCCTGTCACTTTGTGAAGAAGGTGCTTGCTTCTCCTTCACCTTCCACCATGATTGTTAAGTTTGCTGAGGCCTCCCCAGCCATGTGAAACTGTGAGTCAATTAAACCTCTTTTCTTCATAAATTACTCAGCCTCAGGCAGTTCTTTATAGCAGTGTGAGAATGGAGTAATACAGAAAATTGGTACCAGGAATGGGGCACTGCTATAAAAATACCTGAAAATGTGGAACTGACTTTGGAAGTGGATTACAGGCAAAGGTTGGAACAGTTTGGAGGGCTCAGAATACAGGAAGATGTGGGAAAATTTGGAACTTCTGAGAGACTCATTGAATGGTTTTGACCAAAATGCTGATAGTGATATGGACAATGAAGTCCAGGCTGAGGTGGTCTCAGATGGAGATAAGGAACTCACTGGGAGCTGGAGCAAAAGTCACTCTTGCTATGCTTTAGCAAACAGACTGGTGGCATTTTGCCCCTGTCCTAGAGATCTGTGAAGCTATGAACCTGAGAAGGATTATTTAAGGTATCTAGCAGAAGAAATTTCTAAGCAGCAAACCACTGAAGATGTGATCTGGCTGTTTATGAAAGTGTACAGTCATACGCATTCACAAAGAGAGGATCTGAAATTGGAACTTATGTTTAAAAGGGAAGCAGAGCATAAAAGTTTGGAAAATTTGTGCTGACTATGTGGTAGAAAAGAAAAACTCATCTCCTGGGGAGAAATTCAAGCTGCCAGCTGCAAAAATTGAATGAGTAAAGAAGAACCAAATGTTAATTGCCAAGACAATGCAGAAAATGTCTCCAGGGCATTTCAGAGACCTTCAAGGCAGCCCCTCCCATCACAGGCCCAGAGGCCTAGGAGGGAAAAATGGTTTCTTGGGCTGGGACCAGGGCCCCACTACTCTGTGCAGGCTTGGAACATAGCATCCTGCATCCAGCCACAGTTGGGGGATGCAGGGTGCCGTGCCCCTTTTAGCCACAACTACAGCTCCACTTGTGGCTAAAAGGGGCCAAGGTACAGCTTGGGCTGTTGCTTCAGTGTGTGCAGCCCCATGCCTTGGTGGCTTCCACGAGGTGTGGGGCCTGCAGGTGTGCAGAAGGCAAGAGTTAAAGTTTGAGAATCCTCCACCTAGATTTCAGAGGATGTAAGGAAACACCTGGATATCCAGGCAGAAGTCTGCTGCAGGGGTGGAGCCCTCATGGATAACCTCTACTAGGGCAGTGCAGAGGGGAAATGTGGAGTGCAAGCTCCCACATGGAGTCCCTACTGGGGCACTACCTAGTGGACCTGTGAGGACAACAATCCTTCAGGCCCCAGAATGGTAGATCCACCGAGAGGTTGCATTGTGCACCTAGAAAAGCTGCAGGAACTCAAGGGCAGCCCATGAAAGCAGTCGCAGGGGCTGTACCCTGCAGAGTCACACAGGCAGAGTTGCCTAAGGCCTTGGGAGCCTACCTCTTGCATCAGCATACTCTGGATGTGAGACATGGAGTCAAAGGAGATTATTTTGGAGTTGAAGATTTAATGACTGCCCTGCTGAATTTCAGACTGGCAGTGGGGCCTGTAGCCCCTCTGTTTTGGCTAGTTTTTCCATCTGGAATGGGAGCATTTACCCAATACTTGAACCCCTATTGTATCTTGGAAGTAACTAACTTGTTTTCTATTTTACAGGCTCCTAAGCAGAAGGTACTTACCTTGTTTGAGAAGAGACTTTGGACTGTGAACTTTTGAGTTAATGTTGGAATGAGTTAAGACTTTGGGGGACTGTTGAGGAGGAATAATTGTATTTTGCTATTTGAAAAGGACATGAAATTGGAGAGGGGTCAGGGCAGAATGATGATTTGGCCCTGTGTCCCACCCAAATCTTATCTCAAGTTGTAATCCCCATGTTTACATGGGATTACAGCAGGGAGGGACCTGCTGGGAGGTGAATGGATCCTGGAGGTGAATTTCCCCCATGCTGTTCCCACGATATTGAATCTCATGAGATCTTATGGTTTAAGTGTTTGGGACTTCCCTCACTGGATTTCTCTCTCCTACTGCCTTGTGAAAAAGGTACTTGCTTCTCCTTTGCCTTCCACCATGATTGTAAGTTTTCTGAGGCCTCCCCCAGCCATATAGAACTGTGAATAAATTAAACCTCTTTTCTTCATAAATTATCCAGTCTCATGTAGTTTTTTTTTTTAATTTTTATTTTTTGAGACAGTATCTTGCTCTGTCACCCAGGTTGGAATGCAATGGCATGATTTCGGCTCACTGCAACCTCCACCTCCCAGGTTCAAGCAATTCTCCCCTCTCAGCCTCCCAAGTAGCTGGGATTACAGGCATGCATCACCAGGCCCAACTAATTTCTGTATTTTTGGTAGAGACAGGGTTTCACCATGTTGGTCAGGCTGGTCTTGAATCCTGACCTCAGGTGATCCACTTTGCCTTGGCCTCCCAAAGTGCTGGGATTATAGGTGTGAGCCACCCTGCCTGGCCTCAGGTAGTTCTTTTTTTTTTTTTTTTTTTTTTGACAGAGTTTCACTCCTGTTGTCCAGTCCAGGCTGTAGTGCCATGACACGATCTTGGCTCACCGCAACTTCCACCTCCCAGGTTCAAGTGATTCTCCTGCCTCAGCCTCTTGAGTAGCTGGGATTACAGGTATGTGCCATCACACTCAGCTATTTTTGTATTTTTAGTAGAGATGGGGTTTCTCCATGTTAGTCAAGCTGATCTCCAACTCCCGATCTCAGGTGATCCATCTGCCGTGGCCTCCCAAAGTGCTGGGATTACAGGCGTGAGCCACCGCACCCCGCCTAGGTAGTTCCTTATAGTAGTGTGAGAATGGACTAATACAGAGAGTAAAAGATGATAGCTTGTGGGCGATGATAAGACAACTGGGTCACTAGAGCTGTTGTGTCATCACAGCTGCTGTTATGCCTAAAATATGATGATCCATTGTCCAGTTTTCCATAAGGTTCAATAGGTTTCAGTCTTTGAATTGCAAGGGAACTAGAGAGACTATAAATTCCAGGCTTTCCCTGTGTATCTTACAATAAACCCCATCACTTAAAATCATGTCCTATAGACAAAGGAGAGTTAAGATGTGCCGAAGAGTACTAAGGGCCTAACTACTAGCAGCCTCCTGCAGATTTTGACATTTCTTTTGTCTTCTATTTTATCTTAACATTGTTGACCTAAAAGGAAGAAGCTGAGGCAAAATTAATATAAATAGAGAGTTTATTTGGGACAAGCTTGAGGGTTGCCACTCAGTAACATAGATTCTAGTTGCCCTGAATACACATTCTGAGTAGCAGCAGTAACAAGTGGATTTTTTTTTTTTTTTTTTTGAGACAGTTTCACTCTTGTCACCCAGGCTGGAATCCAATGGTGTGATCTCGGCTCACTGCAACCTCTGCCTCCCAGGTTCAAGTGATTCTTCTGCCTCAACCTCCCAAGCAACTGGGATTACAGGCACCTATCACCATGCCCAGCTAATTTTTGTATTTTTAGTAGAGATGGGGTTTCGCCTGTTGGCCAGGCTGATCTGAAACTCCTGACCTCAGGTGATGCACCCACCTCACCCTTCCAAAGTGCTGGGATTACAGGTGTGAGCCACCGCATCTAGTCCTCAGTTTTAACTGCATAAGATTTCCATAACCTTTAAACATTTTTCTATTAAAGAGCAGATTAATGCTCCAAGAAAACCCTGTTACTCTGAAACAGGGGTCCCACATCAGTGTGCTTTAAATATCAATGCTTAATTTTTAGAAAAAGTCAATAATCTCCTTCTAATTTTAGCCAACTGTATCACATACAAAATTCTTTTCATGACATTAATCTTCCACAAACATTTTACAACTTGCTTATACCTTCAGTTTTGTCCTATACTTCATTTTTTTAATATTGGTATTCTACTTAGGACAAAGATTTACTATCCTCTTATCATTTTGACCAAAGTCCTCTCTTAGGTAAAGGAAAAAAATTACCCTTTTCAACTTTCTTTACATCTTCTTTATATGTTTCTGGCCTAGTAGTTTTAGTTACATATATTAACCACAATGTTAACTCTTAGTAACCCTAATTTTCAGTGAAAAACCTAAGAAGTAAGCGATTTTAATTATGTACCAGAGCTCAGAACAAATGACAGTGCTATGGAGACAATGCCTGGAGGATCCAACTCCTTGCAGTATACCCAAGAGGCATAGTTCAACTAGGGATGATGGGGCCCAGGCACTGTCCCCAGGGCCACTTGTCTAGTACTCAGAATCTAAAGGCTGAAATCCAAAGATATAAGCTCACAGACAAATTAAGCAAATATCAAAAAATAACATAAAAGCAATGGCCTTAACGATCTTAAAACATTTAGCAGAGACAGTATAAACCAGTCTGACCAACATATCTAGGCAAACACGTCTGAATTAAAATTTGAAGATGTTTCTATTTTACTTCACTAATAATTTAAAATGGAAATCCATCTTAATTTAAACCCAAGATTACTAAAGTCAAGGGACTGTGAAAAGCATTTGGGTTGGTTATATTATTTATAAGCACTTTTTCTATAAGTCAATGGTACCATGTAGGCAATATATAAACAGACATGTATACATGTACACATAAATCACCCAGACACAGATAATGACTTTATAGCTTTAATTTAAAAAATTTTAGCCACATTGAAACTGCTGGTGAACTGAGGTAAGAAAAACAAAACAAAACCAAGCAGAGAAAAAAAATTTTAGTCATGAGACTGGTAAAACTCACTAGTTTAAAAGGATAGTTAGATTCAAACTGTACCTTTGTAAATGGAAAAGTTTAAAGTTCAAAGGAAAAAAAGTTTTCTTGACTCTGGAAGAGGCTTGTACTGAGTTTTAGAGAAAATGGGGTAGTAAATTTATATCTCAAAGCACAAAGAGAAAGAATTTAAGCCTTTTCAAGGAGGAGTTTGGGTATGTTGGAGGAAAATTAAAAATGGATGCCAAGGTAACACGAAATCACAGGAATCTATCATTGGATTTTATAAGGAGACCTATTTCACTTAGATAAGTAGCTTTTAATGTAGTCTGTTTTCCAGTTGGATCACTGAGCTCAGGGCAGAGCCCATTAAGGAACAGGGTCAACAAAACATTTAGAGTTTTTAGAACCTAATAATTTAAATATGTGAAAAGCAGGTGCAACTGAAGGCAGAGCATCTAGATCTTTAAAAATTAAGCATTCCATTTTTAGGTTGAATCCTGGGTCCCCAAAAAGAGGGGAAATACCATGGGACTGGGCCATGCAACACTTCCATGGTGTACTTCAATACAAAAACATTTCTCTAAGTATTTAAACCATGCCTTTCTTATCTTAACGAGCAAAGAAACCAGTAACTCCCTGTAGTAATAATAATAACCATTCACTGTAAACAACTTCTGTCAGCCAACTCCAATATTGTAATTCTCATCAGTAACTTGCCAGCCATCACACACACAAAGGTTAAGTGTTCTCTAACAGAACAGAATAATATCCAGTACGCCTAAAAGCCAAAGGGATCAGGTGACATGACACAAAAGAGAGCAGAGTTGTGTGCTGGAAACTGTCATGAAATCTCTCCATGACTCTTCAGACTCCACAGGAAGACAGAAGAACCCGGAAAGGGAGTGAGAGGCATCTTTTTCTGTCTTCCTTAAGGGGTCTGAGTCATTAGAAGTCTCCTCTAGATCCTTTCATGTGGTACTGAAGACAGCAGAGAGGCGGGACGAGGTTGAGTCTCATTTTTGTTTGTTTGTTTGTTTTTGAAACGAAGCCTTGCTCTGTCGCCCAGGCTGGAGTGCAGTGGTGCAATCTTGGCTCACTACAAGCTTCGCCTCCCAGGTTCACTGCCATTATCCTGTCTCACCTCCTGAGTAGCTGGGACTACAGGCACCCACCACCACGCCCAGCTAATTTTTTTGTATTTTTAGTAGAGACCAGGTTTCACTGTGTTAGCCAGGATGGTATCGATCTCCTGACATCATGATCCGCCTGCCTCGGCCTCCCAAAGTGCTGGGATTATAGGCATGAATCACCATGTCCGGCCCTGGTTTGTTCGTTTTGAGAGAGAGAGTCTCTCTGTTCTGTGATACTGAAAGAAAAATTAAAAAATAGAAACAGGGTCTCACTCTGTCACACAAGTGGGAGTGCAGTGTGGCATGATTACAGTTCATGTAGTCTTGACACATTCTGGGCTTAAATGATCCTCCCACTTCAGCTTCCTAAGCAGCTGGGACTACAGGCACGCACCACCATGCCCAGCTAAGTTTTGTTTTTACTTTTTGTAGAGACAGGGACTCATTACATTGCCCACGCTGGACTCAAGCAACCTTCCACTGTGGCCTCCCGAAGTGGGCTGGGATTACAGGCAGGAGCCACCACGCCTGCGAATCTGTTTTTAATGAAGCTGGCTTTTGACTATGGAGTTCTTAAACACTTTTCGAGGAGGGGCCAAGATGGCCAAATAGAAACAGCTCCGGTCTGCAGTTCCCAGCAAGACCAACGCAGACGGCAGGTGATTTCTGCATTTCCAACTGAGGTACCCAGTTCATCTCATTGGGACTGGTTAGAAAATGGGTGCAACCCACGGAGAGCAAGCAGAAGCAGGGTGGGGCATTGTTTCACCCAGGAAGTGTGAGGAGCGGGGGGACCTCCCTGCCCCAGCTATGGGAAGCCATGAGGGACTGTGCTACTCAGCCTGGGTACTATGCTTTTCCCATGGTTTTTGCAATCCAGAGATCAGGAGATTCCTTCATGAGCCTACACCACCAGGGCCCTGGGTTTCAAGCACAAAACTGAGAGGCTGTTTGGGCAGGCACTGAGCTAGTCGCAGTTTTTTTTTTTTCGTACCACAGTGGTGCCTGGAACCCCAGCGACACAGAACCGTTCACTCCCCTGGAAAGGGGGCTGAAGCCAGGAAGTCAAGTGGTCTTGCTAAGTGGATCCCACTCCCACGGAGCCCAGCAAGCTAAGAACCACTGGCTTGAAATTCTCACTGCCAGCACAGCAGTCTGAAGTCGACCTGGGATGATTGAGTTTGGTGGGGGGAGGGGCATCTGCCATTACTGAGGCTTTAGTAGGCAGTTTTCCCCTGACAGTGCTAAGGAGACTGGGAGGTTTGGACTGGGCAGAATTCACCACAGCGTGGCAAAGCGGTTGTGGCCAGACTGCTTCTCTAGATTCTTCCTCACTGGGCAGGGCATCTCTGAAGGAAAGGTAACAGCCCCAGTCAGGGGCTTACAGATAAAGCTCTCATCTCCATGGGACAGAGCACTGGATTGTCCCCAGAGCACTGGGGAGGGGCAGTTGTGGGCACAGCTTCAGCAGACTTAAGCTTTCCTGCCTGCTGGCTCTGAAGAGAGCAGCTGTTCCTGACAAAAGATATTCTCCCAACACAGTATACCAGCTCTGCTAACGGACGAAGTGCCTCCTCAGGTGGGTCCCTGACCCCCAAGCCTCCTGACTGGGAGAAACCTCCCAACAGGGGTTGACAGACAGCTCCCAACAGGGGTCAACAGACACTTCATATAGGAGAGCTCTGGCTGGCATCAGGCTGGTGCCCCTCTAGGACAAAGCTTACAGAGGAAGGAGCAGGCAGCAATCTTTGCTGTTCTGCAGCCTCCACTGGTGATACCCAGGCAAATAGGGTCTAGAGGTGACCTTTAGCAAACTGCAGCAGACTTGCAGAAGAGGAGACTGTCAGAAGAAAAACTAACAAACAGAAAGCAACAACCACATCAACAAAAAAAGACTCCCACACAAAAACCCCATCCAAATGTCATCTGCTTCAAAGATTAAAGGTAGATAAATCCACGAAGATGAGGAAAAGCCAGCACAAAAACACTGAAAATTCCAAAAACCAGAATGCCTCTTCTCCTCCAAATGATCGCAACTCCTCTCCAGCAAGGACACAAAACTGGATGGAGAATGAGATTAACGAATTGACAGAAGTAGGCTTCAGAAGGTGGGTAATAACAAACACCTCTGAGCTAAAGGAACATGTTCTAACCCAATTCAGGGAAGCTAAGAACCTTGATAAATGGTTACAGGAACTGTTAACTAGAATAACCAGTTTAGAGAGGAACATAAATGACCTGATGGAGCTGAAAAAAACAGCACGAGAATTTGGTGAAGCATACACAAGTATCAATAGTTGAATCAATCAAGTGGAAGAAAGGATATCAGAGATTGAAGGTCACCTTGCTGAATTAAGGTGTAAAGACAAGATTAGAGAAAAAAGAATGAAAAGGAACGAACAAAGCCTCCAAGAAATATGGGGCTATGTGAAAAGACCAAACCTACGATTGATTGGTGTATCTGAAAGTGATGGGGAGAATGGAACCAAGTTGGAAAACACACTTCAGGATATTATCCAGAACTTCCCCAACCTAGCAAGACAGGCCAACATTCAAATTCAGGAAATACAGAGAATACCACTAAGATACTCCTTGAGAAGATCAACCCCAAGACACATAATCATCAGATTTTCCAAGGTTGAAATGAAGGAAAAATGTTAAGGGCAGTCAGAGAGAAAGTTCAGGTAGCCTACAAAGAGAAGCCCATCAGACCAACAGCAGATCTCTCTGCAGAAACCCTACAAGCCAGAAGAGAATGGGGGCCAATATTCAACATTCTTAAAGAAAAGAATTTTCAACCCAGAATCTCATACCCAACCAAACTAAGCTTCTTAAGCAAAGGAGAAATAAAGTCCTTTCCAAAGAAGCAAATGCTGAGGGATTTTGTCACCAGCAGGCCAGTCTTACAAGAGTTCCTGATGGAAGCACTAAATATGGAAAGAAAAAACCGGTACCAGCCACTGCAAAAACACACCAAAATATAAAGACCAGTGACACTATGAAGAAACTGCATCAACTAATGTGCAAAATAACCATCTAGCATCATGATGACAGGATCAAATTCACATATAATAATATTAACCTTAAATGTAAATAGGCTGAACACCCTAATTAAAAGACACAGACTGAATAAAGAGTCAAGACGCTTCAGTGTGCTGTATTTAGGAGACCCATCTCACGTGCAAAGACATATATAGGCTCAAAATAAAGGGACAAAGGAATATTTACCAAGCAAATGGAAAGCAAAAAAAAAAGCAGGGGATGCAATCCTAGTCTCTGATAAAACAGACTTTAAACCCAAAAAGTTCAAAAAAGACAAGGGCATTACAGAATGGTAAAGGGATCAATGCAACAAGAAGAGTTAACTATCCTAAATATATATGCACTCAATACAGAAGCACGTAAATTCATAAACAAGTTCTTAGAGACCTACAAAGAGACTTAGACTCCCACACAATAATGGGAGACTTTAATACCCCACTGTCAATATTAGACAGATTAACAAGACAGAAAATTAACAAGGATATTCAGGACTTGAACTCAGCTCTGGATCAAGTGGACTTAACAGACATCTATAGAACTCTCCACCCCAAATCAACAAAATATACATTCTTCTCAGCACCACATGGCAGTTATTCTAAAATTGACCGCATAATTGGAAGTAAAACATTTCTCAGTAAATGCAAAATAATGGAAATCATAACAAATAGTCTCTCAGACCACAGTGCAATTAAATTGGAACTCAGGATTAAGAAACTCACTCAAAACTGCACAATTACATGGAAATTGAACAACCTACTCCTGAATGACTCCTGGATAAATAACAAAATTAAGGGAGATAACGAAGTTCTTTGAAACCAATGAGAACAAAAAGACAACATACCAAACTCTGGGACACAGCTAAAGCAGTGTTAAGACAGAAATTTATAGCACCAAATGCCCATATCAGAAAGCTGGAAAGATCTGAAATTGTCACACTAAAATCACAATTAAAAGAACTAGAGAAGCAAGAGCAAACAAATTCAAAAGCTAGCAGAAGGCAAGAAATAACTAAGATCAAAGCAGAACTGAAGGAGATAGAGACACGAAAAACTCTTCAAAAAATCAATGAATTCAGAGTAGTTTTTTGAAAAAATTTAACAAAATATACTACTAGCTAGACTAACAAAGAAGAGAGAAGGATCAAATAGACACAATAAAAAATGATAAAAGGGATATTACCTCTGATCCCACAGAAATACAAATTACCATCAGAGAATACTATAAACACCTCCTCATAAATAAACTAGAAAATCTAGAAGAAATACATTCCTGGACACACACACCCTCCCAAGACTAAACCAGGAAGAAGTTGAATCCCTGAATAGACCAATAACAGGCTCTGAAATTGAGGCAGTAGTTAATAGCCTACCAACCAAAAAAAGCCCAGGACCAGACGGACTGACAGCCGAATTCTACCAGAGGTACAAAGAGGAGCTGGTACTATTCCTTCTGAAACTATTCCAAACAACAGAAAAAGAGGGACTCCTCCCTAACTCATTTTATGAGGCCAGTGTCCTCCTGATACCAAAACCTGGCAGAGACACAACAAAAAAAGAAAATTTTAGGCCAATAACCCTGATGAACGTTGATGTGAAAATCCTCAATAAAATACTGGCAAACCGAATCCAGCAGCACATCAAAAAGCTTATCCACCACGATCAAGATGTCTTCATCCTTGGGATGCAAGGCTGGTTCAACATACACAAATCAATAAATGTAATCCATCACGTAAATAGAACCAATGACAAAAACCACATGATTATCTCAATAGATGCAGAAAAGGCCTTCGATGAAATTCAACATCTCTTCATGTTGAAAACTCTCAATAAGCTAGGTATTGATAGAACATATCTCAAAATAGTAAGAGCTACTTATGATAAACCCATAGCTAATATCATACTGAATGGGCAAAAGCTGGAGGCATTCCCTTTGAAAACCGGCACAAGACAAGGATGCCCTCTCTCACCACTCCTATTCAACATAGTATTGGAAGTTCTGGCCAGGGCACTCAGGCAAGTGAAAGAAATAAAGGGTATTCAAATAGGAAAAGAGGAAGTCAACTTGTCTCTGTTTGCAGATGACATGATTATATATTTAGAAAACCCATTGTCTCAGCCCCAAAATCACCTTAAGCTGACAGGCAACTTCAGCAAAGTCTCAGGATACAAAATCAATGTGCAAAATTCACAAGCATTCCTATACACCAATCATAGAGAACAGAGAGACAAATCACGAGTGAACTCCCATTCACAATTGCTACAAAGAGAATAAAATACCTAGGAATACAATTTACAAGGGACGTGAAGGACCTTTTCAAGAACTGCAAACCACTGCTCAAGGAAATGAGAGGACACAAACAAATGGAAAAAAATTCCATGCTCATGGATAGGAAGAATCAATATCATGAAAATGGCCATACTGCCCAAAGTAATTTATAGATTCAATGCTATTCCCATTAAGCTACCATTGAGTTTCTTCGCATAATTATTAAAAACTACTTTAAATTTCATATGGAACCAAAAAAGAGCCTGCATAGACAAGACACTCATAAGCAAAAATAACAAAGTTGGAGGCATCACACTACCTGACCTCAAACTATACTACAAGGCTGCAGTAACCAAAACTCATTATACTGGTACCAAAACAGATACATAGACCAGTGGAACAGAACAGAGACCTCAGAAGTAACACCACACATCTACAACCATCTGATTTTGACAAACCTGACAAAAACAAGCAATGAGGAAAGGATCCCGTGTTTAAAAAATGGTGCTGGGAAAACTAGCCATATGCCGAAAACAGAAACTGGACCCCTTCCTTACACCTTATACAAAAATTAACTCAAGATAGATTAAAGACTTAAATGTAAAATCCAAAACCATAAAAACCCTAGAAGAAAACCTAGGCGATACCATTTAGGACATAGGCATGGGCAAAGACTTCATGACTAAAACACCAAAAGCAATTGCAACAAAAGCAAAAACTGACAAATGGGATCTAATTAAACTAAAGAGCTTCTGCATAGCAAAAGAAACTATCACCAGAGTGTACAGGCAACCTATAGAATGAGAGAAAAATTTTGCAATCTATCCATGTGTCAAAGGTCTAATATCCAGAATCTACAAGGAACTTAAACAAATTTTCAAGAAAAAAAAAAAAACTGCATCAAAAAGTGGGCAAAGAATATGAACAGACACTTCCAAAAGAAGAGATTTATGTGGCCAAAAAACATGAAAAAAAACTCATCATCACTGGTCATTAGAGAAATGCAACTCAAAACCACAGTGAGATGCTATCTCATGCCAGTTACAATGGCAATTATTAAAAAGTCAGCAAACAACAGATGCTGGCAATGCTGTGGAGAAACAGGAAAGCTTTTACACTTGTTGGTGAGAGTGTAAATTAATCCAACCATTGTGATTGTGGAAGACAGTGTGGTGATTCCTCAAGGATCTAGAACCAGAAATACCATTTGACCCAGCAATCCCATTACTGGGTATATACTGAAAGAGTTATAAATCATTCTGGTATAAAGACACACGCAGGCCGGGCGCGGTGGCTCAAGCCCGTAATCCCAGCACTTTGGGAGGCCGAGACGGGCGGATCACGAGGTCAGGAGATCGAGACCATCCTGGCTAATATGGTGAAACCCCGTCTCTATTAAAAATACAAAAAACTAGCCGGGCAAGGTGGTGGGCGCCTGTAGTCCCAGCTACTCGGGAGGCTGAGGCAGGAGAATGGCGTAAACCCGGGAGGCGGAGCTTGCAGTGAGCTGAGATCCGGCCACTGCACTCCAGCCTGGGCGACAAAGCGAGACTCCGTCTCAAAAAAAAAAAAAAAAAAGACACACGCACATGTATGTTTGCTGCAGCACATTACAATAGCAAAGACTTGGAACCATCCCAAATGCCCATCAATGATAGGCTGGATAAAGAAAATGTGGCACATATACACCATGGAATACTATGCAGCCATAAAAAAGAACGAGTTCATGTCCTTTCCAGGGACATGGATGAAGCTGGAAACCATCATTCTCAGCAAATTAACACAGGAACACAAAACCAAACACCACATGTTCTCACTCATAAATGGGAGTTGAACAATGAGAACACATGGACACAGGGAGGGGAACATCACACACCAGGGCCAGTCAGGGAGTGGGGCCAAGAGGAGGGAGAGCATTAGGGCAAATACCTAAAGCACGTAAGGCTTAAAACCTAGATGACAGTTGGTAAGTGTGGCACACAACCATGGCACATGTATACCTATGTAACAAACCTGCACATTCTGCACATGTATCCCAGAATTTAAAGTAAAATTAAAAAAAAAAAAAAGAAAAACTTTTCAAGTCTCTCATTATCAGGTATTAGCCAAATAGCTGTTATTCCTGGCTTTTGAACTTTAAAAAAAAAAAGGTATGCTTCCAAATGACTCACCAAGGTGAACCAGTAAGCCTTAATCAAGGTTATGACTTAACCAAGGATGCATGGGGCATCTCCAAAGGAGGTGCAACACAGTCCTCACAAGACCCAGAATCACCCCAAAGACAGCTCAAAGAAAGGAGTTTAGCCACAAGTGAAGTACAATTCACATTTCTGTCTGGTCATGATTTCTAGGATCTCAGCTTCTCGGCTGGGTACTCATGAAGGTCCAAATGGTCTGTATGTCTCACAAATGGAAAAAGACAGGAAATCAAAAGTTGTCCATGGAAGGGATAAGGATCAATTACAAATGGTATCCCAAAAGGTCAAGAATCATACAATACTTTAAAACAAATGAGATTAGCTCCCTGGCCAGGAATTGAACTCAGGCTACAGTGGTGAAAGCACCAAATCCTAGCCATTTTACCACTGGGTGGAGTGTTTTCTTTGTTTTTGTTTTTGTTTGTGTATTTGTTTTTTGGTAAATCTTGCAGGGAATCCAAAGCAGGCAGTTTAAGCATTTAAGGATTTTATCTTGTTTCCGTCTGATCTCATCTGGAATGCTGCTTAGCTAATTCCCTGAATGTTAGCATTTTAAAGACATGGTAAGATTTAAAGGGTACTGTCTGATAGTGGGCCAAGAAATCAGTGTTTATTAGTTCATTCTCACACTGCTATAAAGAACTACCCGAGACTGCGTAATTTATAAATAAAAGAGGTTTAATTGACTCACAGTTCTGCATGGCTGGGGAGGCCTCAGGAAACTTACAATCATGGTGGAAGGTGAAGGAGAAGCAAGCACCTTCTTCACAAGGCAGCAAGAGAGAGAAAGCCAGAAAGGGAACTGCCAAACACTTTTAAACCATCAGATCTCGTGAGAACTCCCTCACTATCATGAGAACAGCATGGGGGAACCCGCCTCCATGATCCAATCACCTCCCACCAGGCTTCTCCCCCAACACATGGGGATTACAAATCGAGATATTTGGTTGGAAACACAGAGCCAGACCATATCACAGTGTCATTCACTAGACCTGGTTAGAAAAAATTTTGATGGATCTGCATTTTTATAGTCTCAGCAGTCTTATTCCTGTTCTGTTGTTGTTCTACTTGTTCCTTCTGCTCTAAATTTAAATTCATTTCCCCTGAGAGAAGGAAATGTGTACATTGTGAAATTTTAAAAAATCTCTGCCTAAGAAATGTATGGAGGCCAAGGGAAGAAGCAGAAAGGGATGAGTTCAGATCACAGAGCTGGAAGGAAAAGGAAGATCTGGAGGTGAAAGGGAGAAAGACTCCAAAGTCTTTTTAAATAGTTTCAAATATCCCTTTGTTTACCTCTTGAATGAAGGTGATTTTTTCTTTCAGGATTTCTTTTAGAAGTTTTTAGGTGCCAGTGGAAGTAAGTCTCATATTTACATGTCTGGTTCTAAAACCAGCTCTTTCCAATGGTGTATACAAATAAATTACTTTAGGTATATCAAAAGATGCCCATTTTTGGTCATTGTTGCCTATGATCATTCCAGGTTAGATGGGTCTACTTTCCCAGACACTACAAGAGAGTACCCCATAAATCGTATATGTAATTCCAGCAGGTATTTCTAAAAAGAGTGTTCAGGTTTTGAACCCTCTTATTATTGATTTCTCATAATTCAGGAACTTTTCAAAAGTGACCAAAGCCAGGAATGTGTTTAGGATCAAACTGTGGCATGTCTTGGATTGTCTCTAATTGTCAGATCGTAGCAGAGTCCTCAAGGATGAGGACAATTGGATTGTCTCTAATTTTCAGATGGCAACAGAGTCCTCAAGGTATGGGGGACCAGACCCTCATATTACGTCCATCTGGAAGAGCAAAAGGGGTATACATTTCAGTTAGGAACTAACAGGAATTGGTTAAAATTAAAGACTAATTCAGAATTTTCAAGCGATAGTAAACAACTGCTATCTCAAAGGCATACAATATAAAATGAAACCACTGGTGCCTAACTGCCAGTTCTTTCACTCAAACCTGTGCTGTGAGACAGAGGTGAAAAAACCTTGACCCAAACCCCTGGTTCTGAAGCAGAGGCAGAAAAACCATGACCTGCACCTCTGCTGTAAGACAGAGCGGGGGAAAAGGCAGAGCTCTTTACCCGGATCTTCTGTCCAAAGACAGAGACCGAAGCCCTCACACTTAAAGGAAAGAAAGGGTTTGAAAAACAGCCCAAATAAAGTCTAGGCCTTCAACCTAAGAGTGGGAGGTCCACATTCAGGAGAACTCGCCTGAAACACCTGACGAGACTTCTGAAGGCGGAGAGTTCACACTGGTACCAAGCGCTGCTTTCAGAGAGAAACACCAGGTGTGTGGGGGAATCACTCCGTATCCTGCTGACTTACTGTAGATGTTTGACCTAAAAGGAAGAAGTTGAGGCAAAATTAACATAAGTTGGGAGTTTATTTGGGCCAAGCTTGATGACCGCAACTCGGGAACATGGATTCAAGTTGCCTTGAATATACGCTCTGAGAAGCAGCAGTTGCAAGTGGATTTTTAAAGGGAAAGATGAGGTAGTTCCTGAGTTATTTACCAAGAATTTACATTAAAATAAAACAAGCTACTGATTGGCTATACATTATGAAACTATAGGATGTGGGTTATAATGTCTGGTGCAGCATTAATCAGTAGGTTAATGTTTAGCTTCTGTGGCAATAGTAAGCAGTTTCAAGAGACAAATACACAGCTTAAAAGTGGGGGAGAAGGACAGGATCGCTGTTTCACTTTAATGCCTCTCTGGGCCTCAGAATTTAAAAGGATTTGCATTCCTCAGATAAAGTTATTTTCTTAACATTTAAAAAAATTTCGGCTCAGTATCATAATATAACTATCTGTATTTATGTTAACATAGGAATGCTTTAAATTATTTTGCCATTTATAAAATTTGTGATGCAGGAAAGCCACACTATCCTGTGTCTTTACCTTCTGAGTAGCAATTATACCTCCGGGATACAGGTTTGTAGTCTGAGAAGTGCTGGCATTTTCTTTTCCTTTGCAACGCAAAAGTCTCTAATTCAAGTTCTCTTTTAGCATTATTCATCCATTCTTTGATAAATATTTACTGAACATCTTCTATTTGCTAGACACATCAACAGGACTGAGGATACAACTGTGAACAAGATATGTATGACTCTTATCTTCATGGGAGCTATCATTTAGAGAGAAAGAAAGAGAAATAAAGAGGAAATGAAAATATATTGTGATGTGTGCAAAGATAAAGAGGGAAACTTAGAGTGCTAAGAGGAATGTAAAAAATGTTACCTATCTTGTGTTAGCTTGTGTAGGAAAAAAAAAATGAAGAAAACGGTCACCTAATCCCAAAGCAGGTGATGAAGAAAGATTTTTGGACAGACGCAGTGGCTCACACCTGTAATCTCAGCACTTTGGGAGGCTGGGCCGAGGCAGGAGGATCGCTTGAGCCCAGGAGCTCAAGACCAGCCTGGGCAACAGAGGGAAACCCTGTGTCTACAAAAAAATCAAAAAAGTAACTTGGTGTGGTGACGTCTGCCTACGGTCCCAGCTACATGGGAGGCTGAGGCAGGATGATCCTTTAAACCCAGGAGGTCAAGGCTGCAGTGAGCCATGTTCATGTGACTGCATTGCATCCTGGGTGACAGAGTCAGAGGGAGACCCCGTCTCAAAAAAAAAGAAAACCAAAAAAATTTCCAGGACCGGCCGGGTGCGGTGGCTCAAGCCTGTAATCCCAGCACTTTGGGAGGCCGAGGCGGGCGGATCACGAGGTCAGGAGATCGAGACCATCCTGGCTAACACGGTGAAACCCCGTCTCTACTAAAAATACAAAAAGAAATTAGCCGGGGGTGGTGGCGGGCGCCTGTAGTCCCAGCTACTCCGGAGGCTGAGGCAGGAGAATGGCGTGAACCCGGGAGGCGGAGCTTGCAGTGAGCCGAGATCGCGCCACTGCACTCCAGTCTGGGCGACAGAGCGAGACTCCGTCTCAAAAAAAAAAAAAAAAAAAAATTTCCAGGACCGAATAGTCTACAGGATGAGCTGGAGTTAGCCGGGTAAAGTATGGTAAAGAATATTCCAAGCCTGGCTTAGAGTAAGCCCTGGAGGCTACAGAGAACATGGACTCTATGGGAACAAATTCAGTGTGCTAGTGAGTAGACAGATGTCAAAAGCCCAAAGGAGAAAGATGGGGGGGTGGGGGCGAGGGAAGCTGGAGAGAAAAATCAAGGCAGATTATGAAGGGCCTCTGTTAAACAGTTTAGAAGGGGGCTGAAAGTCGCCAAAAGGATTTAAGCCTAAAAAGAACTAGTTAATATGTGTTTTTTAAAAAGATTGCTCAGGAACTATGTCTGGAAAAGAACAAGGACTTGACTTACATTAAGGTAAGAAGTGGAATTAGAAAATCTGGGGCCCAAAGGAATTCAAGTGAGTTAATTCCTCCCCTTTAAAGTGTCTATTTTCTCCAAAGATAACCACCATATCCTCTCTGGGGCTAACATTCTCTGGCCCTTTCCCATTGTCTCTGGCAGCTCCCAACTCAAGTCACAAGGGTTACAGCATTCCCTTAAGGAACACATACTTTTCCAACCTGCTGCAGCACACAGAGCACATGTAATTTTTTATTTTACTGTATTTTATTTATTTTTCCAAGACAGAGTTTCACTCTGTTTCCCAGGCTGGAGTGCAGTGGTGTGATCTTGGCTTGCTGCAACTTCCGCCTCCTGGGTTCAAGTGATTCTCATGCGTCAGCCTCCCAAGTAGCTGGGATTATAGGTGTACGTCACCACACACAGCTAACTTTCGTATTTTTAGTAAAGACGGGGTTTCACCATGTTGACCACTCTGGTCTTGAACTCCTGACCTCAGGTGATCCGCCTGCCTCGGCCTCCCAAAGTGCTGGGATTACAGGTGTGAGCCACCATGCCTGGCCAAGCACATGTAATTTTAAAGGTGAACATACTTGTGGCCTTTCATTTTATTTTATTTTTGTTATTTTAGAGATGGGGGTCTTGCTATGTTGACCAGGCTGGTCTCAAACTCCTGGGCTCAAGTGATCCTCCCACCTGGACCTCCCAAAGTGCTGGGATTACAGGCGTGAGCCACTGTGCCCAGCCTGGCCTTTCTATTTGGCTTTTTTGATCTGATATCCTAGTAGAGCCTATCATTAAATTTCCACCTATAGAAACAGGAAGTCAGGAAAGGACTTGAGGGAGTTTCGGCAGGTTAATGATTACAACGGGAAGAGAATACAATTATTGAGGTGTTTCGACTCACTTGGTCATTTCCTGAGAAACTCTGCTTGAATTTTTCCACTCTTCAGGTGGAGATTATGACACTGTCCAGGCTTTCAGGAGTCTAACCTCTCAGACAATAAAAGACATACTCTTTGGTAACTGCAGTGGCTAAGCCAAGGAATAAATATGCATAACTACGACAAACAGGTACTTGATGAGAACATTATCTAAAACTGCCAGATATTTAGACCAAGTGCTCCTTTTGTTATAAGAAGCTGGTATGATGTCCATATGGTTTTCAGGGCTGCTGTTGCCTCTAAGAAGAAGGAATAGTCTTTTTCCTGAACTTCTCTCTCGCTGAACTTTTAGGCTACAATTATGTCAGTTCAAAGTGGGCAGATTTGCCAACTGAAAAAATGATGACACGCAGCTTCCCAACTCGGTCTGTGGGTGAACGTCATTCCCCAGGAAACCAATGCCACAAGATTAGTAGGACGCGGATCACAAGAAATGTTTACAATGCAGGGCATCACAGACTGCAAACCAAACAGGGTAGGAGGACACGGGACCATTTCCTTTTCCTGTCTCCATCTGACTCTGAAGGCGGGGACAAGACATTTAAAACCAGGACCATTCCAGGAGGACAACACATTAGCTACTGCCCTCCAGCTCCTTTCAGTGTTGTTTCCGTAAAGGACTTACAAACTGGCGAGGGCGGTGGCTTCCAAAAGCGCACAGGCGTGCCTTTTCCAACTTAGTCTTCTTATTTTCCCTTTCTGCTCCATAACTACAACGTGTTTCTGTTCGTAATCATCTTGGCTTGTCCTTACCTCTGCTTGTAAGAAAAGTCTTTTGCGCCATTCCCCTCCAAGCCCCAGGGAAGAGCCTGGAAAAGCGCTTACACCTCAGACCCAGTGTCGCTCGGCCGTCAAAGGAGCGAGCCACGTAGAAAACCCCGAGATAGGACCGTGGCCCCTAGCTGGGCCCGGGAAACGATGCGGGGCAGGGAGCGCAGGCGGCCGGGGAGGGCGGCGGCCCCTTTAAGAGCAGGCCACGCCCCCTCCGCTCCTCCGTTCGCGGCCAGCGGTCGGTGGCGGCCGCTACGGTGCTGACAAGATGGCGGCTGGCGGAGCTGTTGCTGCGGCGCCCGAGTGCCGGCTTCTCCCCTACGCGCTACACAAGTGGAGCTCCTTTTCCTCCACCTACCTTCCCGAGTAAGTGCCGGGGCCTGAGCTCGTGCTGTCCCACTCTTCCGCGTCAGCACTGTTGGGCCAGGGGTGCAATGGAGGGCAGCCGAGCCGAGAGGCCCAGGCGGGGCCTGCTGAGGGGGACGTGCGGCCTCCGGAGTCTTAGTTCAGCTGCTGAAAGCGTTGCTCGGCCCCGCTCGGGAAGGGGTTAGGGTCCTGAGAGCGAGCCCAGGGAGAAGGGGCAAGGTGTGTGGTGGATCCGGGGCGCGCACAGGAGAACCGGAAGCCCAGTTGTTCTGCGCTTGGGATTTGGGGGTTGAGGTTGAGGAGGGCTTAGGGGACGGGCGGCTCTGGGAGGTGGGGCAGGAATCCGAGCTTGCGGGGCCCGGCCCGCTTGCAAACTACCCCGAATGTCTGCGGTCGTCCGAGGTGGTCGGCGTTCGGGGACATGTCGTTCAGTCGATTGCTGCCGGGACAAAGTGTAAAGCCGAGGAGTGCCTATTCCAGAGTGGGGTCATTAAAAGTGATTAGCTCTAGAGTAGTGTTAAAAGTCACGGAAGGCTGGAAAGTTGTGGAATCCATCTGAATCCTAGCAGGCGGGGAGAAGTTGTAGAATTGGCAGACGTTGTCTTTAATGCCTGGAAGTTCTGAAAAGATAGGGAGTGGGAAGGAGTGACATTACCGAAGAATTTCAGTATTACAGCTCATTAGAAGATGGGTTTTTATGGACACAGACCCGTTTCCCAACCCAGAAACTCAAACATAGAAAAATCTGGCTTTAATGAATTTGATTTTCAACACCGGCTTTGTCTTGATCCCTGATTTAGGTGTTAAAAAAGAGTTCAGTTGCATTGTTAGGGTTTTTTTTTTTTTTTTTTCTCTCTCTAGCAAGTTCCTTCTGAAATGCTGAAAATACTCTTACATAGTATCTTATTTATCTTTGCCTTATTTTTGAAAGGAGGAGCAAATCTAACTCCAATTTTACGTGCTAGTGGAGAAACTGGCTTAGTAAAGGCTTAAGAGCTGTGCAGATCCTGAAGAAAAATGCTAGTTGTCTCTCTAACCATTTCACAGGACCGAAACGATTTTATGAACAAAACAAATTAATGAATAATATATTTTACTGAATATTTTGCTAAACAAAAAAGTGGCTAGATCTGTGAAGCATACTCAAGTAAGTTTTCCATCTATATTTGAGAAATTCTTCACATTTATCCAAATTTGATTTCACTGGTTATATCAATGAAGAATCTCAAAATGGAGCTGCAACTGGAAGAATCTGTCTTGACTGCCAGCCTCCCATTTTATTCACCAGGTCAAGGGTTGGCATTCAGTAGGATCTGGCCCAATGAAGGGTGCCAAGTGACCTGTGGTTTGATCTGGCCTGTGTAGCCTATTCATGGCCGTATCCCTGATTGATGCTGAAACCCAACTTTCAGTTAGTGAGCCAGGTAAACATTCCAGCCATGTACTTGGAGTTGAAATGTGGCCCTATGTACTTGACCTCTGATATTCTGGGTTATCATGTTCTTGAATCTGAAGTTATTCAGCTTTTTTCTATACTCAGGCTAGGATTATGGACAGTTGGGAATTGGTGTGGCATTGTTTGATCTAATTGTAGAGACATTTTTCTGGTCTTGAATTGGCCTATTTCCAGGATGTCACTCCTTAAATTTTTGGTGTAGGCCTGAGGCTTGGATAATACAAGTACTATTTGCGTTATCTGTTGTACAGACATTTTAAGAAAGTACATTTCAAGCAGGAAATGATTTAGTGGGATGGCAACTTTAATCTGACTTTGTGTTTTGTTACTCTGGCCCCTGGTTTGCAGTGGGCAGAACACTAGTTTTGGAGTTAGAAAGCAACAATATGAGATTGGAGAAATACATTGCTGCAATTTTCTCAAGTACATACATAAAATAGTATTTAATACATATGTAATTTTCATACACTTCCATTTACTATATCTTATTTAATCTCTATGACATGTTGGAGAATATTGTGTCTGCTGGGTTGGTGTGTGTCATGCCTAAATTATAAAACTCTTGGCTCTGAACTTCTATTAGCAAGCAAAGATGTTACTCCTCTGTGTGACAGAAGATGTAAGAAAGGGATGGACTTTACTTACCTTTGCCCTAAAATCCTCTCTAGCAGCAATTGCTGTATCTTATATTGGCAGTGGAAACCATATTAAGGTACTTCTTAAACAGGTCTCATTTTAGGTAAAGACATTTGTTGAAATTGTCCACAAAGTGGCACGTATTTGTTAACATAGATATAAGCATTTCGAGGTGGCAGTAATAAATCAGTAACAAAAATGGTAAACAGTTGTGATGTGCCATCCATTTGCTAGGCTCTCTGATGAACATTTTTAAGTGTATTAACTCATTTAATCCTTACCACAGTCCCAAGAGGAATCTCCATTTGCCAGATGTTGGAAACAGGTAGCGAGAAGTTAAAACTTGCCTAAGGTCACACAGCTACGATGGAGCCAGAATTTGAATCAAGGTAGTCAGACTCCACAGTCTGTGGTTTTTAACTATAGTGTTTTACTGCTTCTGCACAAAAGGTATATATAGTACAGGAAATCAGAACTTTAAGAGCTCTTGTATTAAAGGCACTTATATTTTAGTTGTGTAAAGAAATGTGAAGTCATTAAAAAAAATTGAACAATTTTATCTCTATTTTCTTTCTAAGGACTTAGAATTTTTTTTCGCTTCTTCCAGAGGCAGAAAAAGTAAACATTTCCCCTTTCAACTCTTTTTGATTTATTTGGACTTTAAAAATGTTAAAGTGGATCCAGTTATAGGGAACACATTTTTACTTTGAGACTTAAAAAAAGGCCTTTTATTTTTGTGTGCTTAGAAGAGATTGCCTGTATTTTACTTTTTTCTGAAATTTACACCTAATTTAAGAATTAAATATACTTATTTAAATAATTCATAGAATTACATATACTCTTATACATAAAAATGTTTTGTAAACTGCTAATCCCTGTACTCAAATTTTTTTTTGCACCTAATAATGATGCTAGCTACAATTTGTTGAGCACTTAATATATGCAAGATGCTTTTTGTATACAGTTTTGTTTAATTCTTGGCACATACCTGTAAGATAGGTATTATATATGTGTGTGTGTTTTGCAGAGGATGAAACTGAGGTCCATACAGGGTAAGTAGCTTGCCCAGGGTCATATAGTTTTCCAGAGGCTTGACAGGTTTTCTGACTTAAAAACTATTGCATTGTGACTTTAATAACAGTCACCACTTATTGAGTACCTTCTATTCTTCAGGCTCTGTATTGAGCATTTAGCATGCGTTCTTTGATGTAGTCTTCACAAAAACCCTATGAGATAAATATTATTATTCTATTTTAGAGCTAGGAAGAGTGAGATTCAGAGAGGTAAGTTAACTTGCCCAGGTCTAAGAGTTGAAAATGTAAGAGGAGCAGGACAGGGTGGCTCACACCTGAAATCCCTGCACTTGGGAGGCCAAGTCTGGAGGATCACTTGTGCCCAGGAGTTTGAGATCAGCATGGGCAACACAGTGGGACCCCATCTCCAATAATAATAATAATAATGAGGAGGAGGAAGAAAATGTAGGTGATAAGGTTCTCATCTTGGGCCTTTTGACTTCTTCTGTTACGAAAGCTGCTCGTTATTATACATGGCTATTGTATATGTCTAATTGAGATTACAGATAAGAAGTGCTCTAAGGTTAGACCAGCAAGAGAGGGAAAAATAGATTTTATCTTGATGTGTAAGATTTTTGTATACTCATGAGAACAGGGAGAAACTTTGAAAGTATTTTTTACATATTAGGTAATTTCATTGGTATACAATGATTCTTATCTTGTTTACATATTATTGAATGACTTAGATAATTTAGATGATAAAATCTGATAGATTTTTAAGTGTGTTTACCTTTTTCCTGTTAGTCTTATTACTTAAAATCAAATAGTACTTAAAATAGTACCTTGTGTCAACATGTGATTGATTCATGGTTCAGAGTACAAATGTTATGATTTGACCACTAGAATAGAAGATGAATTTATTTCAACTATTTTTAAAACTAATTTTAAAATTTCACATTTGAAAATGAATATAGGCTAGGCACAGTGGCTCATGCCTGTAATCCTAGCACTTTGGGAGGCTGAGGCAGGACTATCACTTGAGGCCAGGAGTTTGAGACCAGCCTGGGCAACATAGTAATACCCCATCTCTACAAAAGGAAAAAAATATATAAATATTTATATATTTTTGTTACATAAAACATATATGCATATTTATATATTATTACGTAAAAAATATGTAAATGTGTATATATATATTCTTTTCCTTCCTCTTTGTCTCTACAAAAGAAAAAGACAGCACCTCGTCAACACCCCATGTCTAAGAAGAAAAAATAGACACTTTTTATGTAATATATAAAAATATACTTTATATATATTTTAATATATATTTTGATGTAAAAAATGCTCTACGTTTGTTATGGAATATTTGTAAAATATGGACCCACATAAACAAAATTTAAATTAACCTTGATAACACTACCTAAAGATCACTAGTCACCCTTTAAATACTGATTATCATTCCAGATTTTGTACTGTAGATGTATATGTTTTTCAATTTACTTTTGTCCTCTGTTTACTGTTCTGTATTTGCTTTTTCCTCCTTAACAAATAGTAAATATTTCCTTATGTTATTAAATATTCTTCTATATTGTCTTTTTTTTTTAAGGGACAGGGTCTTGCTCTGTCACAGTGGCATGATCATAGTTCACTGCAGCCTCGACCTCCTGGGCTCAGGCGATCCTCCGGCCTCAGTTTCTCAAGTAGCTGGGACTACAGGCACATGCCATCATGCCTGGCTAATTTTTTTTTTTTTTTTTTTTTTTTGTAGACAGAGTCTTGGTCTATCACTCAGACTGGAGTTTAGTGGCACCATCCTGGCTCACTGCAAACTCCGCCTCCTGGGTTCAAGCGATTCTTGTACCTCAGCCTCTTGAGTAGCTGGGATTGCAGGTGTGTGCCACCACTCCTGGTTAATTTTTTTATTTTTGGTAGAGACAGGGTTTACCATCTTGGCCAGGCTGGTCTTGAACTCCTGACCTCAGGTGATCCACTTGCTTCGGCCTCCCTAAGTACTGGGATTACAGGCATGAGCCACCATGCCCAACCAAGCCAACCAAGCCTGGCTAACTTTTTAAATTTTTTGTAGAGATGGGGTCCCACTATGTTGCCCAGGCCGGTCTCCAGCTCCTGGGCTCAAATGATCCTCCCACCTAAGTGCCCCAAAGTACTGGGATTATAGGTGTGAGCCACTGTGCCCAGCCAAAATTTATTTATTATGGATGCATTATATTCCATGTAATGACTTTATGTCATTTTGTTTAATTGGTCCCGTTATTAGACATTTAGGCTTTGTGGCTTTATTTTATTTTCATTTGTGTTTGTTGTTGTTTGACCATTATGAGTCATGAGGTAATTTTGCTTTATAGAAATTTTTTTGTTTGTTTGTTTGTTTTTGAGATGGTGTTTTGCTCTTGTTGCCCAGGCTGGAATGCAATGGCATGATCTCGGCTCACCTCAACCTTTGCCTCCCAGGTTCAGGCGATTTTCCTACCTCAGCCTCCCGAGTAGCTGAGATTACAGGCATGTGCCCCCACACCCAGCTAATTTTTTGTATTTTTAGTAGAGACGGGGTTTCTCCATGTTGGTCAGGCTGGTCTCGAACTCTTGACCTCAGGTGATCCTCCCACCTTGGCCTCCCAAAGTGTTGGGATTACAGCCACTGCGCATAGCCTGGAAAAAAATTTTGAACTCATTGGTGATAAATTCCTAGATGTTGAGTTGCTGGATTCAAGATATCAGTTTATTTTCCTTCTATCTGTGTGGACTACTCTGGGTTCATTTTGGCATTATCCTTGGTAATTTGGAAGAAAACATGTTTAAATCAGAGACAGGTCCTTAGAGATGTCTAGAGATTGCTTATATAATTCAAAAGTGATAATGCTCCCAATAACTTTTTTGTTTCTTCATCCCCTATCCCTTTATTTTAGCTTTTAAGTGAATTTTGATTTTATTAATCACATCTGGTTGAAAATAGAACATATTTATGAAATTTATTGTGTATTTGGTGTACAGATAATGGTGGTTATGCAAATGGGTTTGAGGTCTTGTTACAATAATTCTATAGGCTCCTGCAACCTAGAATTTGTGAACCCTAGTTTGGAGGCATGCAACTCCCAGGAGACTAGAGACTATTATGCCCTTCCTTTTCTTCCTTTTCTCCCTGTCTTAAACTGAGATTTAAAGACACTGGCCTTGCTTGGGAATCTACTGGCCACTGAAAGTTCTGTATTTTTCAGTCTGGGACTCTTAGAAATTCAGAAAAATAAAAACACTCAGGATGGAAGAAATGTATTAGGTAAACTCAGGATGATAATTTGAGTCTGCAGAGCTGATTCCTAGAATTAGATTTTTGTGACTTTTGGCAAGTTATGATTCTTTTCTGAGCATCAGTTTCTTCTGTAGAAATACTTTTTATCTTGATCAAATAAATGTTGAGAGGTTTATGTAGAGTTTTTTGGGCAGATGGGTAAATGGTCCTATTATTTGCATTAACTTTTAGGTAAATATTTAAATAGGTTTTTAATAAATGATTTTTGGCCTGATACAAATACTTTGTGATGTTTTACATGTAAATAAGATACATTTCAGCCACTTGTGGCAATGAGTTTGCTGTATTTCAGTCATTCAAAAATCATTTTTGGAAATATGAAAGATTTTCTAGACTTTACATAGTCTATAGAGATACAGCTATTTATAATAGACATTTTAATATGTATAAAATGTTTCAAAGAATGAACAGTTGAGAATTTAGAGATCCCTAATTACTATTTGTTTATAATATCATTTGTTAGAAATCTCTGATAAGGGACGATAGAGTGGAAAATTTATAAAATTTTTAGGTCTTTATAGGTTCAATCTTAGGATAGTTCATCCGGGTATCTTCTCTACTACTGGATTTCCCAGGGCTTGTTTTGTGAATGGCTGATTCTGTACATTGTTGCTTATTAAGGGGTGGTCAGATAAAGCTCTAGAAGTCCAGCAGTATTATCATCTATTAATATGGGGGACTTTTGAAGAAAATACTTCTTAACATCTTTGCACATTGGGGAGATGTTTCAGTTAGAAAAATTTTTTTTTGTTGTTTAGTGAGAACTTCATGACTTGGTTATGAATATTTGTAAAAATCCGTGAAGTCAAAGCAACATTCTGTATAATACTATATATATATATATATTTTCATACTATATAAAGATATTGTTTAATGGGTTTTGCTTATGATGAAATGTTACTTATTAAGATTAATCCATGTTTTAAAAAGTATACAAAGAGAAAGGAAATATCATTTATAGTCATTATCTAGTAATAATTTAAGTAGTCTAATATAAATCTGTCATTTAAAAAGTTGTTGAATGGCAGTTAATTAGATTAAAATACCCTAACATAACTTATATTTTGAATTGGTAGTTAATAATAATTGAAAACTAGGCTATGTTTAGTCATAAGAGTGTAGGGTTTCCTCTCAGCTCATTTTAGCTGTATCCCACAAGTTCTGGTATGTTACATGTTCGTTGTCATTTATGCAAAAATGTTTTTCAAATTTTATTTTGGCTTATTCTTTGACCTGTGGGTTTTTTTTTTTTTTTTAAACAAGTATATTGCTTACTTTTTGAACATTTGGGGATTTGCTAGTTATCTTTCTGTTACTAATTTCTTAATTTCACTATGATTAGAGAACACACTGTGGATGGTTTTAGACCTTTATTGATACTTGTTTCATGGCTCAGCCTTTTTATAAATGTTTATGTACCCTTGAAAAGACTATGCATTCTGCTATTAACTACTGTCTTCTCTGTACTTTGTTAAGTTCAAGTTTGTAAATTGTGTAATTGTGTTGTTCAAATCTTCTCTATCCTTACTGAATCTTTTTTGCCTTTTTTTCTATTCATTACAGAGAGGTGTCTTGAGGTTAAGTGTTAAATGTGTCTTACTGTGATTGTGGATTTGTATATTTCTCCTTTTAGTTCTATAAAGAACTAAACTGTATGCTTTATGTATTTTGAAGTCATATTACTAGGCACATACAAACATATCTTTCTAGTATGTTGACTCTTTATCGTTATAACATGTCCCTTTTTATGTCTAGTAATACTTGTCTCTCGCCTCAAAGTCGTCTTAGTATAGCTACACCTGCTTTATTTTGGCAACTGTTTGCTTGTGTGGTATAACTTTCCCTCTCCTTTTTGCTTTTAATGCTTCTGTAGCTTTATATTTGAGGTCTGTTTCTTGTTAAGAATAAACAGATTTTTGTTTGCCTGTTTTCAATTAAATCTGAAGTGTATTTAGCTCATTAACAATAAATATAATTATTGATAAATTTGGGTTTATGGCTATCATTTTATTGTTTTCTGTTTGTCGTACTGGTTCTATATTCTATTTTCTCTCCATTGTTGCCTTCTTTTGAATTAATCAAGTGTTTTAAAAAATGTTATTTTATTCCTCCCTTTAATAGCTTGTTATATATTCTGTTACTGTTCTTTTGGTGGTTACACTAGATTACCACAAGCATTCTTGTGGTACATTAGAGTTGCATATTCATTAGGATTTTGAAAAACATCTCAGACATTGTTAGGACCCTAGAAAACTTTAATAGCATTTATCATTCTCCTGCTTTTATGTTGTCATTGCCATGCATTTCAAGTCTACATTTAAATCCAGAGACTGTTATTTTGTACAGTTAATATTTACCCTTTCCATTGTTCTTTATTTCCTTTTGTATTTACATGCTTCCATCTGAGATTAATTTTCCTCTGTCTGAAGAGCTCCTTTTGGGGAGTTTGGTGGTACTGAATTCTCAGTTTTTGCTTGTTTGAAATTCATTTATTTTCATCTTGGAAGAATATATTAACTGACTGTAGAGTTCTGCGTTATTAGCTGTTATTTCTTGAAGCACTTTAAAGGTCTCAGTTCATTGTTTTCTAGCTTCCATTGTTTCAGTTGCAAAATCAGCTGTCAGACTTATTGTTGCTTCTTGGAAGGTAATGTGACTTTCTTGTTCAGCTGCCTTTCTTTTTGTCGTTCTCTTTTTCTTTACGTTTAAACAGCTTTTCAGTGATGCACCTAATAATGGTTTTGTTTGTACTCTGTTTGAAGTTTCTGGCACCTCTTGAATTTGTAGTATGAGATCAGTTGTGAAAAAATTTTGACCTTTTAAAAATATTGTTTCTGCCCCATTTTTGTCTGCTTTCCTCTGTGACTCCAATTAAATCTTTATTATACTTTTTATCATCCCCCATATGTCTCTTGCTCTCTTCTGTTATTTTTATAATTTTTTTCGTCCTCTTACTCCATTCTGGATAGTTTTTACTTGACTGTATTTCAGTTCATTTATTCTGTATTTAACTATGTCCAACCTGCTTTTTAAAACCGTCTATTCTTAATTTTAGTTATAGTATTTTTTAGTTTTAGAATTTTTATTTGGTTCTCTCTTTTTAAGATAGGTTCTGATTCTCATGTGAAAGTCATGTATTTTTTGAGCATATTAATCAAATTGCTTTAAAGTCTGTGTCTGAAAACTCCAGTATCTGGATCACCTATAGGCCTGTTTCCATCATCTTTTTCCTTTTGGTTTAGCATCTTGTTAGGTCAAATAATAATAATAGTTAATATATTTGTATATTAACATATGTTAATTATATATTCTATTGTACATTATATATACTATTATATGTGGATAACATAATAGTAATAATTATTATTAGGCAACTTTTTGATTGAGTGCCAGACATTATGTGCAGAATTTTAGATACACATTTTGTATCTAAAATGATACATTTCCCCAGATAGGATTCACATATCTTCAGATTCACCCATCTTCTTGCAGGCAGGTAGAGATCACTGCAACTGTCAAGGACTGAGCTGAGGTTAGGTTTTCAGCCTTATAAACCTTGTTCTACCTGTAGTTGGCTTCCAACTTGTTAGTGCCCTAGAGATCTCAGTTAAGAGATAGGGTGTTTTTAGGGCTTCTCCAGCTTTTTTTTTTCTCCGGACCCATGAGAGCTTTAAAAGCTCCTTCTTCCTTTTTAATTGCTTTCTGCTGGCTTTTTAGCCTTTTGCTATGTGTAGTTTAAAAGCTGACAAATCCCTCAAGAGGAAAATCAGTACTGAGCGTCAGATTTGTTCTTCTGTGCCTTCACAAGATCACAATGGGATCTTGACTCCTCAAGACTTAGCTACCAAGTTTTGTCCCCCTACTCCCACGAAATTGCCAAAAACTTTGCTGACTTCTCTGCCTCCTAGTGGCTGTCCTTTTTTGGCTTCCCACCCTCTTGTCCTGTGCCATTAAAGAAATAGGTGACATGTCTTGAAAGGGAAAGCTGCACAGAATGTTAGATACCCTTCAGTGAGTTTCTTGTCACCTCAGAAAGTTTCAGTGAGTTCTTAGCTACCTCAGAAAGTCTCTGATATTTTAAGAACTTTCTCCCTATTTAATACAGGTTTTCTATTCAAGAGGGAGTGTTGGTCTGCTACAGACTGTTCCGTCATATTCAAAAGCAGAAATCTTTTTGTGTTTAGTTCTTTTGGAATAGTGTTATATCTTATAGGCCTATGAGTTTCTCATGGTTATATTAATGTAATAATGTAAGACTTGATCCCCAGAGTTCTTTGTCTCTTGCTCAGTGTTTTCCTTCATTAACTGCTTATTCTTGCTATCTGATGGGAAATAATTTTGGAACATAAATACAGTTGACCCTTGAACAACATGGATTTGAATTTGCAGGTCCACTTATACATGATTTTCTTCTGCTTCTGCCACCTTGAAACAGAAAGGTCGATCCCTTCTCTTTCTCCTCCTCAGCCTACTCAACGTGAAGATGACAAGAATGAAGACCCTTTGTGATGATCCACTTCCATTTAATGAATAGTAAATACTTTTTCTCTTTCTTTTAATTTTCTTGATAACATTTTCCTTTCTCTAGCTTGTTGTAAGAATACAATAAGTATGTCATACATGTAACACATGAAATATGTGTTAATTGGCCCTTCATGTTATTGATAAGGCTTCTGGTCAACAGTAAGCTATTAGCAGTTAAGTTTTATGGGAGTCAAAAGTCATACATGGCTTTTTCAACCGCATGGGAGTTGGCGCCCCTAGGCCCCGCATTGTTCAAGGGTCAACTAACTATAACATGATTTGTTAGCAGTTGTTTTATTCTTGATCTTAGCCAAAAGGCTGAAGAGTGATTGTTAAGCAGTTGTTTTAAATGTTTATTAAGAGTTAAAATGAGATTTTACTTTTGGTTTTGTTGGTGATTTGCACATTTCTTTTGAGACTTACTTGTTTATAAGGTTAGGAAATTGAGAGTTGGTCAGGTGCAGTGGCTTATGCCTGTAATCCCAGCACTTTGGGAGGCGGAGGTGGACGGATCACTTGAGGTCAGAAATTCAGCCTGGCTAACATAGTGAAACCCCATCTCTACTAAAAATACAAAAATTAGCAGGACGTGGTGGTGCATGCCTGTGCTCCCAGCTATTTGGGAGGCTGAGGCATGAGAATTGCTTGAACCCAGAAGACAGAGGTTGCAGCGAGCTGAGATTGTGCCACTGTACTCCAGCCTGGGTGACAGAGTGAGACTCAGTCTCAAAAAAAAAAAAAAAAAAAAAAACAAAAACGAAAATTGAGAGTTTAATCTTTAAGTATAGTATTTCCCTTCATGTAATAAGATTTTTAAATTATCTACCTTTTTGTTAGAACTTTTATGGAATCTTATATTTCTGTGAAGATGTAGGTCTAGAAAGAAGATACTTGGGTTTGGTGTAAACTTTGGTTTTTGTAAATGTTAGTATTTAATACTTTAAAAATATTCCTACTTTTTTTTTTTAGTATGACTAATATTATGGCCAATATCACCTATGTATTTGTTGTTAAGGAAGTTGTCTTATATACATAGAAATGCTATAATAAGCTACTTTAAACAATCCTGGATACGTTTGTTTTCCCTTCTGTGACTGTCCTTTTTCTTCCCTTTTCCCTTTTGATTAAGAAGTTGCATCAGAAAAGTCATAAAATCTAACTCCTGTTTATTCTTCAGCTGTCAGCTAAAATGTCACTTTCTCAGGAAATCCTGCCCGACCCCCCTTTCCCCATTGATCTGGCACCCACTCCCCTGGCCCTACAGTTAAATGTTTTCATAGCAACAAGTACCTGTCGATCATTTTTTACAGTTTGTAATTACAGCTTTTTTTTTCTTTTTTGAGATGAAGTCTTGCTTTGTCGCCCAGGCTGGAGTGCAGTTGTGCAGTCTTGGCTTACTACAACCTCCGCCTCCCAGGTTCAAATAATTCTCCTGCCTCAACCTCCTGAGTAGTTGGGACTACAGCTGCGCACTACCACACCTGGCTAATTTTTGTATTTTTAGGAGAGACGGAGTGTCATCATGTTGGCCTCAAACTCCGGACCTCAGGTGATCCACCTGCCTTGGCCTCCCAAAGTGCTGGATTACAGGTGTGAGCCACCATGCCTGGCTTCCTGTATTAAAATGTATAATTATTCCTGTATTAAAATGTATAATGTATTATAATTACTTGATTAATAGCTGTCTTCCCAAATAGACCAAAAACTCCATAGAATGTATGGAATTTTCCTTCATCATTGTAGTCCAAGCATGATATTTATTAAATGAGTAAATGAGTGAATTAACTAGCCATTTTGATTACTTTTCTCTTTTTAGTGCAGTTTTGGTTTAGGACTGTAAGGTGTCATATTGGCCATATTCAGAATGTCACATTAGTGACATAGTTTTAAGTCCATTCTGTATTTTTTTTCAATGAGTTTCAGCAAAATCTGAGAGTGTCTTGAGTGAAATTGGTTATCTCTAGGGTGGAGGTATTATATTTGGAAAGACTTGTAACAATAGAAAGCTTTTTATTTAAATTGTTGAGTTTTAAATGATTTTTATTATGAAGTTATTTATGATTTTATAGGTAATATTTTTAATGAGACTTTGAAAAATTTGTAGAGTGCAGTTTATTACAGAATCTGATTTGCCTAATAGTTTTTGAGTATCTGTATTTTTATTAATTTTAAGATAGGGATCATTTCCTCTAATTCTTTGAACATAATTATTTGTTGGTTGATTTTTTTTTTTCATGTAACAGTGTTTTTGAGATGTAATTTATATACCATACAATTCTACTTTAGGGTATTCAATTCAATGGATTTTTTTATACATTCACAGATGTGACCGTCATTGCAGTCAATTTTAGAACATTTTCATAATCTCAAGGAAAACTGTAGCCTTTGGCTATTATCCACTTACTCTTCCATCTCTGAGCAACCACTAAACTACTCTTGGTGTCTATAGATTTGCCTATTTCAGACTTTTTCTATAAATGGAATCATATAATATATGGCCTTTTGTGATTGGCTTCCATTTAGGATATTGTTTTCAAAGTTCATCAATATTGTATCATGTATCTGTACTACATCGTTTTTATGGCTGGTAAGTATTCTATTGTATCGATATACCACAGTATGTTTAGCCATTCATTAGTTCAGTGGTCCCCAACCTTTTTGGCACCAAGGACTGACTTTGTGGAAGGCAGTTTTTCCATGGATCGGGGTAAGCGGGGAGGATGGTTTCAGGATGAAATCGTTCCATTTCAGATCATCAGGCAGTAGATTCTTATAAGGAACAAAACCAAAACAGCAACAACAACAACAACAACAACAACAACAACACGATTCTCGTAAGGAGCACCCAACCTAGATCCCTTGCATGTAGGGATGGTGCTCCTATGAGAATCTAATGCCTATGCTGATCTGACAGGAGGCAGAGCTCAGGCAGTAATGCTTGCTAACCCACCGCCACTCACCTCCTGCTGTGCATCTCAGTTCCTAACAGGAACCGGTACTGGTCTGTGGCCTGGAGGTTTGGGATCCCTGCATTAGTTGATAGACCTTTGGATTATATCCACTTACAGGCTATTATGAATAATGCTGCTATAATAAACATTCATACAAGTTTTTTGTGGACATGTTGTCATTTCTTGGGTATATGTCTAGCAGTGGAATTTCTGGGTCATTTGCTGACTCTATGATTTAGTTATTGGAGAAACTGCCAGATTTTTTTGTTGATTTTTTTTTTTTTTTTTCTGTTATGTAGTGTCAAGAAACCGTTTAATGCGTATGAATTGAAGCCCTGTAAGGAAAGTGATCATTTGGGATTAGATAGCAAATTGCTTGACTTCAAATGTATTACTTTGAGAATTTTCTGTGACAGTTTAGCTAGTCCTTTGTGTTCCTTATTTTTCTTGAGAATACGTGAATTAGCTCCCTGCCTTCATCTTTGAAGATATTTACCTATCAATGTACAGGCACGTACACACATAGGTACACATATGATACTTTGCTAAGCAGTTCATGCTGGGGACAGTAGTTGAAAGTCAGTGTGTTTTTTCCTAAAATGTATATTGTTTGTGTATATGTGAAATATCAAATGGGAGACATTTTTGGAAGCAGTGAAATTTGTTTATGAATTCTTTCCTTATACAAAATGAGAATAGGTTTTTTTAAAACAAATTAATCTTTTTCTATTTGTTTCTTTCAGCATTGATGACTGGGAAGTGAGAGACATAGATTTTTCAAGAGCTGAAAATAACTTCTAGTTTAACAAAATAGTTTCTTCCAGAGCTTAGAATTTCAGATGATTGGAAAATTCATACATCTAGGTCTGAAAGTTTAAGTCTTTGGCATCTATGGAGATCTCTGTTTTCTACAACCTAAAATGCTATGATGGGTGACAGGTTAAAGACAAACCTTTTTAAAAAACGTATGTTTTTATTGCTATATAGTGGTATTACGGCTTTTCAAATTCCTATTTTTACCATAAACAGATTTATTAGGTGCTTACTGATTCCAGATGATAGCCTGATCTGTTAGAAGGTAGAAGAAGGAAACTCTGGTGATACACTTTCCATACATGGTTCAATAGGAGGTAGCAAAGGCTAAGTATGAGTAAGTGACAAAAGCAGTAAATGCTGCAGAACTGAAATTCAGAGAATTGCGCTTCCACTGTTGAGGAAGGCTTGAGGGGAGACTTTGAAAGAGGTAAATGAGCTATGCCTTCCTTTGGGTACTGATTTAATTTCTTTTGCCATTTTTTGCATTTCTTGAATGTAGGAATTTATCCTTACCCCTGTGCATATTCAGCAGCTCCAATTTAGGAAATTGGCTAGTGTAGCATATCATAACCAGAAAGATGTAGACTTTTCCCTAAAGTTTATACAAGGCACTTAATGGACTGGGTCCTTGATCATGTACTTCTTTCTTAGACTTTGTATATATGAAATGGTGTCCTTGTCCTTATTTCTTTCCACATTCATCCTTTTTAATGCTTTTAGTAAGTCTTTTCAGTTATTGTTAAGATTTATTTCACAGTTACAGTATTATATTGTGTTTATTGAAGGTAACTTGACTGATACTGTTCCAGAGTCACTTGCCACTTTCCTCTCTGTGTAATTAACATTTATTCTCCTCGTTATTTGTCAGTGAACTCCCTTCTGTTTATTTATAGTTTCTTTATGATTCTGCATATCAGAAGATAATAAGCACTTATCACAAATGCATTTAGGGGATGTACTACTCTCTGTAAAAAAATTAAATATATTGAAAACAGAACTCTTTGAATTTTATTTTACTCTTTTGAGGAAATTAAGATATCTTTTATGATATTTTAACCTGCTTTTCTGGGGCATACAGGGAGCACTTATTTTTACATAAATCTGAGAATGTGTGAATTGCGGATTAATCTTCTAGCAGATATCTAATGCTGTTGATAGAGATGTGTTGCCCTGAGATTTATTGGATTTAATGAGACAGTCTTTTGGTATATCCTTGAATTATGATGGGATATTGGGCTGCCACATGTAAATTTTAGAATATTTTTTAATGATGTAGAGAAAATGCTTCAGATACAATGGCATATAAAAGAGAAAACAGCAAAAAAAACCCTGATTTTAAAATGGTTTGATTCAATTTATATTTTAAAAACACACACGATTTGTATGCCTGTATATATAGAAAAGATTTTAAGGAGATTTACCAAAATATTAAGTGATTATCTCTGGGTTGTAGTAATTGGGGTGATTTTTATTTTTTAAGTGCCTTTTCTTTGGGTATTGCCTGAAATATTAAATATTATCTTATTTTAGCAAATAACAAATACTACTTTTAAATAAGAAAAAAATGGATAATTGTGTTTGTGTGAATTGCTTTGATTATAAACACAAATTATATAGGATCCTGTGTCCCATGTTAGTGAGTTCCTTTGTTTTTTTAAAGTGAGGAGCCATCAAAGGATTTTTTAATAGAAAAGTGATGTGAATAAAGTTAAGTCTATGATTTAAAATTAAAATTTTAAGTACTCTTATGACCCAGCAGTTTCAGTTTTTAGTAGCTAATTTTGAGCATCTTCAAATTCAGGCATGCTTATCCCTGGGATTACATGTAGACCTTCCACTGGGTACGCGGGCAAAAATAGTTTTAAAATACTGTTTCCTAAGTCTTACGGTTCTTGTGTATTCTTCCCTAAAATTGATCTGCCTAAGAACATGCCTGTGGCTTATGCCCTTGCTCCTCAAAAGTGTGGTCTATTCACCAGCAGTATTGTCGTTGCTGGTTGTTGGTTAAATGCAAAAAAGGTGGTTCTCAATTCTTTTAAACAAAATAAAAGGAGGACCTAATCAATTTGTCAGTTGATAAATCATAGATAATTTTTTTTTTTTTTTGAGCCGGATCTTGCTCTGTTGCCCAGGCTGGAGTGCAGTGGTGCCATCTTGGCTCACTGCAACCTCCACCTCCTGGGTTCAAGCGATTCTCCTGCCTTGGCCTCCTGAGTAGCTGGGATTACAGGCACATGCCACTACGCCTGGCTAATTTTTTTTTGTATTTTTAGTAGAGATGGGGTTTCACCATGTTGGCCAGGCTGGTCTTGAACTCCTGACCTCAGGTGATCCGCCTGCCTTGCCCTCCCAAAGTGCTGGGATTACAGGCGTGAGCCATCACACCTGGACTGATCATAAATAATTTTTAATGATAGCTCGTTACGCGATTTTTGGCATATAATTTGGAAGGTGGTAAAAAAAAAAAAAAATTAGCAGTACAGGAACAGTCCAGGTTGAGTATCCCTTACTTGAAATGCTTAAGACCAGAAGTGTTTTGAATTTTGGAATTTTTAGGATTTTGGAATATTTGCATTATGTTAATATATACTTAGCAATTGAGCATCCCTAATCTGAAATTTGAAATCTGAAATGCTCCCATGAGCATTTTCTTGCAGTGTCAGGTCAGAACTCAAAAAGTTTTCAGATTTTGGAACATTTCTGATTTTGGGTTTTCAGGTTTTGAATTCTCAAACTGTAGTAACAGAAATTCCTTCTGTTGCCTTGTATTTATTTATGTGAGCAAGGGAGGATCATAGAGTCCAGGAGTTGGAGAATAGCTTGGGTAACATAGCAAGACCTCTTCTCTACAAAACATTAAATTAGTCAGGTGTGGTGGTGTGCTCCTGTAGTTCTAGCTACTTGAGAGGCTGAGGCTTGAAGATCACTTGAGCCCAGGAATTTGAGGCTGCAGTGAGCTATGATCATGCCACTGCATTCCAGCCTGGGCAGCAGAGCGAGACTGTGTCTCAAAAAAAAAAAAATTTTAAAAATAACTATAGAGTTGATGTTGAATCCCATTTGATTCTAGCAGTGATATTTGTTCATATATACATGAGATAATTGTTTTGAAAGTACACGTGTCTTTGAGAATCATCCCTAATACCTTTATACTTAATCATTATCTGTCAAAGTTTTTAATATATTTATATTGTTTTGGTCAGTAATATGTTTATGAAATTGATAACAACATCCAGAAGAAATTTTTAAAATCACTTGGAATCTCATGATGAAAAATAAAAAAAGCTTAATCTTAATTTACATGGCATTTTCTCAAAGAAGTCATATGGAGTGAAAAATGAAAGACCTTCCAGCATATATTACATTTTGGAAAAGTCTGTGGGGGAAGTTTAAGGAGAAACCAAGATAATATAAACTTTTGACTGTATAAGAAGAGGCTGTTCATTTAAAAAACAGATGATGGTATTTTTATTCTATTGATGCTTTTAAAAGAGCATATATAACAACTTTATTAAAAATTAACAATATTTGGGCAGGTGTGGTGGCTCATGCCTGTAATCTCAGCACTTAGGGAGGCCAAGGCGGGTAAGTTGAGGCTAGGAGTTCAAGACCAGTCTGGCCAACATGGTGAAACCCTGTCTCTACTAAAAATACAAAAGTTGGCTGGGCATGATGGTGCACACCTGTAATCCCAGCTACTCGGGAGGCTGAGGCAGGAGAGTTTCTTGAACCCGGGAGGCGGAGGTTGCAGTGAGCCAAGATTGCGCCACTGCACTTCAGCCTGGCGACAGAGTGAGACTCAGTCTCAAAAAAAAAAAAAATTGGCCGGGCGTGGTGGCTCAAACCTGTAATCCCAGCACTTTGGGAGGCCGAGACGGGCGGATCACGAGGTCAGGAGATCGAGACCATCCTGGCTAACACGGTGAAACCCCGTCTCTACTAAAAATACAAAAAACTAGCTGGGCGAGGTGGCGGGCGCCTGTAGTCCCAGCACTTTGGGAGGCCGAGACGGGCGGATCACGAGGTCAGGAGATTGAGACCATCCTGGCTAACATGGTGAAACCCCGTCTCTACTAAAAATACAAAAAACTAGCTGGGCGAGGTGGCGGGCGCCTGTAGTCCCAGCTACTCGGGAGGCTGAGGCAGGAGAATGGCGTAAAAACCCAGGAGGCGGAGCTTGCAGTGAGCTGAGATCCGGCCACTGCACGCCAGCCTGGGCAACAGAGCAAGACTCCATCTCAAAAAAAAAAAAAAAAATTTAAAGTACACTGGAAATCACAACCTTTGTGATAATTATAAGGTATGAAACATTTTGCAACTAAAAAATGTTGAGGATGTGCATAGATTTTCAAAATTAATTTAGAGGGTACTTGAGCAGAAAAGCTTGTGCACCATTAACTGACAGCAGTTTGCACATTCAAGTTACTTGCGAATCTTTCAAAAATTCTGATGCTCCTAGGTTATAAAATAACCTATTATTTTGGGCCTAGGCCCAAAGTACTAGACTATGATGAAGATCCTACAAAAGTTATTGTTTTTATATAATTACATATACATATGTATTTATTATATAGTTACATGTATAGATAGAAAAGACTTGGAATCTAAACAAAAGCAAAAAGATAGGAAAATATTAATGAAAAATTGAACATGGAGGCTAGCCTTGATCCAGAAGGTCCGCCTTCTCACCTTCAGGACATGTGGCTTAATGAGCAGATGATGCTCTTTGACCGGGATTCAGGACTTGATGGGTGGGACACAGGTGAATTTCAGCTTTCACTCTTCAGTGGGATCTTCTAGTGCACGGTGCAACCTGCATGATTGTATATAGCAGCCCTGCACCTTCTACCTAATAAGAGGCCTAGAAAAGGATTAGAAAAAAAAATAGAAATTAAAGGAAAAAAATAGAGGAAAATTTATCTTAGCTAAAGAAAGACTCAGTTGAAGTCATTAGTTTGAACAGCCTTGCTGATTGTCAAGAGAGTAAGTGCAAAAATATCCATAATTAGTCTGCATTCAGATGCAGGAACCTGGTGCTGGAGAAGCTGCTCAGGCACAGGAACTGGGCATTGAAGCTGTATATGCTGCTGGAGCCTGATGCTGGAGAAATATGTATGGCAGGAATGAAGAGCTGGAGAAGCTATGTATGCTGCAAGAGCATGCAGGCCAAGCATACCTGAACCAAGAAGCCAAACAAAAACAAAAAAACCCAATGACAAAAAACCCTTACTTGCTGCGATGACTCCTGCCCCCTCTTACTGACACAGCTTAACATTGTGCCAGCTGGTAGAGGAAACATAAAGGGCCCAAATCCATTTTCAAAGAGGAGGAAAAAAGGGTGAATTTGGAGGTGAGAGTCAATAAATCCATAATTGGCTCTTTTACTTTTGCCTTTTGATGTGATTTTAAAAACTGTTTTCTCAGCATTTCATTTATGCTTAAACTGGTTAAATCTAGTATCTGAAGTTTTCTTCGTCTGGCTAATCTGATGCCCATTATTGTTTCAAGTGGATTAATATTACTGGTAGGCTTTTGTATTTCTGTTTTCCATTTATAAAGTGCAATAACATTTTTTAAATTGCAAAAATGGGTACTGAATTATAAAGACAGTAGTGCTTTTGAAACAAATGTTGGCTGGCATGTGAGGTAATCATAGTATAGTAACAAACTAATGGTTTGTGAATTGATGAACATTCTGAATTTAACAAAGGAAAGGCTGAGAGCTCTAAGATACGTAAGTATGAGTTGTCTGACTGTTGAGTGAGGAGAGTTATTACCTGTAATAAACTTGATTTCAGTTATATCACTAAACTGCTCATGTTCCATATAATATTTAAACAGAAAAGCACTCCAAAGTTGTATTCTGTGCTACAGCTATCTATATTGTGATTTGCCGTATGACATATCTCTTATTAATATATGAAGAGGCTGGGCGGGGTGGCTCGTGCCTCTAATCCCAGCACTTTGGGAGGCCGAGGCAGGCAGATCACAAGGTCAGGAGATCAAGACCATCCTAGCTAACACGGTGAAACCCTGTCTCTACTAAAAATACAAAAAATTAGCTGGCTGTGGTGGCGGGCGCCTGTAACCCCAGCTACTCTGGAGGCTGAGGCAGGAGAATGGCGTGAACCCGGGAGGCGGAGCTTGCAGTGAGCCAAGATCACAGCCAGTGCACTCCAGCCTGGGCAACAGAGTGAGACTCCATCTCAAAAAAATAAATAAAATAAAATAAAATAAAATATATGAAGAGAGCATTAAAACAACCTTGCCCATTTATCAGATATGTTCTAGGTGTGAATTTATTTGTGAATTTTATGCGAACAGGCATATATAGAAATGAGCTTTTGAAAGTCTAACATACAACTACAGCCGTTAATCAGGGACACATGTAGAAAATAATTCATGAGGCCGGGCGCGGTGGCTCACGCCTATAATCCCAGCACGTTGGGAGGCCGAGGCAGGTGGATCACGAGGTTAGGAGATCGAGACCATCCTGGCTAACATGGTGAAACCCCGTCTCTACTAAAAATACAAAAAAAAAACTAGCCAGGCGTGGTGGCGGGCGCCTGTAGTCCCAGCTACTAGGAGGCTGAGGCAGGAGAATGGCGTGAACCCGGGAGGCGGAGCTTGCAGTGAGCTGAGATCGCGCCACTGCACTCCAGCCTGGGCGACACAGCTAGACTCTGTCTCAAAAAAAAAAAAAAAAAAAGAAAAAAAAAAAAAAAAAAATAATTCATGTATATGCAGAGATGTTGGGAGAAGTTTCATTCCAAAGCTAACACAAAACAAGGTACACAAGTTTTTATAGATGATATTATCCATTGTGGTAATATTTGATCTATACTACTCTGAATTTTTAAATAGTTTTAAGAGTTAACTATAGTTGTTGGGTTTTTTGTTTGTTTGTTTGTTTTTAGACAGGGTCCCACAAATGTAATTTAAAAATATTTGTAGATCCTCTGGATTTCTCTGAGGAAGAGAGTTTGAAAAATGCTTTACCATGGGACTTAGGGCATTAGTCAAAGATACCTATTATGGGAATGAAAGGAGAGTTCTCATTAAGTAAGCAGATTTGGATTAGATAATATTGGTTTGACCTGTCATCTTTAGTACAGTTTCAAATTACTGTATTATACTGTGGCAAAAGCTGGATCTGATGCAAAGGAAAACATGAAAGAATTGAGACAGTGTGGTATAGAGAGAACACTGACCTAGGACCAGGGACTTGAGTTCTAATCCTAGTTCTACCACCGATTAATTGGTAATTTTAGATCAGTCATTTAGTTTCTCTAGCCTTTTATTTTTTTCTCATACAAAATGAGGGATTTAGATTCTGAAGTTCTTTTTTGACGCAAGACAGCAAAGAGTTGATATTACAGAGTAATTTTTTAAAGACATGTACTCTTCCCCACATCCACATATTATAGTTCATATTAAGCTAAATTGTTGCCCAGCAAAGATATTTTAAGAACTTGATATAGTTAGATGATAGTGATTGTTTTAGTTAAATTAATTACATATAAATGAAGGTTTGAGAGTGCTTAGAAACAGTTTGATCTCTTAAATCTTTTTTTTATTATTATTATTATTTTTAATACAGAGTCTTGCTCTGTTGCCCAGGCTGGAGTACAGTGGCACGATCTCAGCTCACTGCAACCTCCACCTCATGGGTTCAAACTGTCCTCTTGCCTCAGTCTCTTGACTAGCTGGGACTACAGGTGCGTGCCACCACACCCAGCTAATTTTTTGTATTTTTGGTAGAGACGGGGTTTCACCATGTTGGCCAGGATGGTCTCGATCTCTTGACCTTGTGATCCGCCTGCCTCGGCCTCCCAAAGTGCTGGGATTTAGGCGTGAGCCACCGCATCCGGCCTTAAACCTTTCTAATCCCTCTGTGATTATATTGTTATATTGTCTAAGGTTTGAAGACTGTGTGTACTAAGCAGTAAATCATTGCCAGATCATGTACAAATTTAATGATCTTTGCATTAGGTAGAAAGGGGATAGTTCTTGGTTTTGAAATATATTCTGAAGGGTCATTTAATTTCTGAAAAGATTGATAATTCAAGCCTTCTGAGATACTCAGCAGTTGAGGACTATTTTTATATGAGTGTCTCAATACATTGATTTTTTGGTTTTGGGGAGACACCAAATCATGTTAATGAGCTTTTTAGTTTGATTTTTGTCTAGTGAGAATTTTCTATTTTATCATTCTTCTGTATAGGAGTGTTTTATTTTATTTTGTTGCCATTCTTTTTTCCTGGTGGTTGCTCCATTCATTTGTGTGGAGTTTGCAGGTATGTGTTCCCAAAGTGCTTTGAGTCCTTAGAGATAATTACTACATGCTCAAACATTTTCAGTTGCTTGGTACTAATAAGTTGACTTGAGTTTTGCTTTGAGTGATAGTACCTAATGATACTACAATAGCCTGCTATTTGCTAGGCCATGGACATTCTATAGTTTTCAACCTGTATTTGCACCCACCTCTCTTTCTTTCTTCTGGTTTATTTTAAAGTAAATATAAGTTATGTTATGTTATTTCTAAATATTTCAGTATACATGAAAAAGAGGACATTTTATTAGTTATTTTTTATTTCATTGTTTTATTTAAAAACTTTTTTTTTTTTTTGGTATAGGTGGGGTCTCGCTATGTTGCCCAAGCTAGTCTCAAACTCCTGGGTTCAAGCACTCCTTCACCTCAGCCTCCCAGAGTTCTGGAATTACAGGCATGATCCACTGCTCCTGGCCTTGGATATCTGTTAATCTATAACAAATTGCTACAAACTTAGCAGCTTAAAACAATACACATTTATTATCTCGATGAGGGTCCGGTTTTTGGACATAGAGGTCTTCTGCTCCAGGTCTCTAAGGCTACAGTCAAGATGTTGGCTGGGGCTGTGGTTTCACCTAAAGGCTTGAGTGGAGAAGGATCTGCCTCTAAGCTTATGTGATTGTTGGCAGGATTCAGTTTCTTGCAAGTTGTTGCCCAGAGGTTGTCCTCAGTTCATTGCCACGTGGGCGTCTTTAATGTGGTGTTTTGCTTCATCAGTGCCAACAAGGGAATGTCTGCTAGTGAAGTGGAAGTCACAGTTTTATGTAGCGTAGACCCAGAAATGATGTCCCATCTCCTTTGCCATATTCTCTTGGTTAAAAACAAGTCACTAGGCCAACCTACACTCAATGAGATGAAATTACAATGAGATGGAATTACACAATGGTGTGAATACTTGGTGGTGGGGATCATTTGAGGCCATCTTTGAACTGCCCTGCCAGAGACATTTTCTCTTATAGCTACAATGTCATTATTTTACTTAACAGATTTAGCAGTAATTCTTTAATTACAGTTAATACCTAGTCCATATTTAATTTTCAGTTTTCTAAAAAATGTCTTTTTATAGCATTTGAATCAGCAATAAGCGTTTGAATCAGGATCCAAACGCTTATTGTATTTGTTGTTATGTCCCTTTTACAATTCTTTTTATCAAGAATTCTTCCATTAGCCGGGTATGGTGGTGCGCACCTGTAGTCCCAACTACTTTGGAGGCTGAGGCAAGAGGATTGCTTGAGTCCAGGAGGTCGAGGCTTCAGTGAGCTATTATTGTGCCACTGCATTCCAGCCTGGGCAACAGAACAAGACTCTGTCTCTTTTAAAAAGCAAAAAGAAGAAGAGTCTTCCCATCCTCTTGCTGTTTTCCTTTATCTGTTGATTTGTTGAAGAAATTGGGTCATTTGTCCTGAAGAAGCTCCCCCATTCTAGATATGTTCAGTTGTTTTTTTGTAGTGGCATTTGACTAATTCCTCCATTTGTGCTTTATATATACTGGAAGTTAAACAGAAAACCTTATTTAGATTTTGGATCAGATTTTTTTTTTAAGATGGTCTTGCTCCGTTGCCCAGGCTGGAGTGCAGTGGCACAGTCATGGCTCACTGTAGCCTTGAACCTCCTGGGCTCAAGTGATCCTCCCATCTCAGCCTCCTGAGTAACTGGAACTACAGGCGTGTGCCACCATGCCTGGCTCATAAAAAAAAAAATTTTTTTTTTGTAGAGTCAAGGTCTTGTTGTGTTGCCTAGGCTGGTCTTAAACTTCTGGCCTTGAGCAATCCTCCCACATTGGCCTCCATCACTTTTGTAGAAAGACCATTCCCTAGGTGGTGCCATATACTTTGTATTTTATCACTTCAGAAGGCACAAAATGTGGTGGTGACAACTTTTTTGTAAAGCTCTCCACTTTTCATTAATCATGTTAATATCCAAAGATAACTCATTGTTAGAATAAACTATTTCAGTAGAAGTGTCAAAATTGGATTTCTCTCATCTTACCATTCCTTTCACATTTATTAGCTGTAATTTTCCTGGGTAAAAATTTACCTCATCTATTTGAGCTTTTTGGTTACTCTGAAATATAGTTCTACTGGAAAAGCATGATAAATGCTTAATGCTTTCCTTTTAATCACTAGTTTTCAGCATAGTGAGTTGTTATATTGATGGGTGCCACAGCAACCAGGTGTCTATGTAAACAAAACTAACCCTACAACTTTTTTTTTTAAAAAAAAAAAAAAAAAAAAAAAAAAAAACGAAAAGCATTTATGAACATTAGTGTCTTTATTTGTTGTGTTTTAAATGACTTCAGTAGTCATTCTTTGTGATGCCAGATAGTTCCATCTTAGGCCAGTGGGAGCCCCTTCAGGCTTTCTCCTGTGTTCCCTTGACATGACCCCATTCTTTATTTTCTTGCTTTTTGGCATAGGAAAATGACTTTATCTACCATGCTTTAGTTGAGGCATGATGTTCGGAGTACATAATTGGAAAATAGAGATACTTAATGTTACCAGATTGTCATTTCTTTTAGATCCTTCTAGGTGATAGAGCTAGGAAATAAATTTTTTTAGGAGAAAAAATATCTTGAATTCATACTGCTATTTCCAGTTGTAGGGAAACCTGTTTTTATTTTTGGGTGTAATTAAATTTATAAGTTAACGTAGAATTGTATTTTTATGATGATGAGTCTTTTTATGCAGGAACATGGCATGTCTTTGCATTTTTCCATCTATCTATCTATCTATCTATCTATCTATCTATCTATCTATCTATCAATCATCTATCTATCTAATCTATCTGTCTGTCTGTCTGTCTATCTCTCTATCTCAGGGCTGTTTAAAACAATTTTCTCATAGGTTTTGCACATTTCTTTTCTAAGCTTATGGCTAATACTGTATTTTATTGTTGTAATTAGAGGTCTTCTCTTGCATTATATCTTCTAACTGCTTTTCGCTTTTATGTTTGAAGGCTCTGATTTCTTTGTTTTAACTTAATACCTTTAAAAAAAAAAAACAGGTATATTGTAGGATGCCTCTCTACTGGAGTTTGGGTGATTGGGAGGGAATATATTGTAAGCAGACCCTTGATCACCTCCCTGAGGTAGTGTTTGTCAGGTTTCTCCACTGTAATATTTTCCCCTTTTTTCCCTTTTGCATACTGTACTCTTTGGAAAGAAGTCGTTATACACAGCTAGCGCTGAGGGAGTGCTCTCAGTTCTTTAGAGTGGAGTATTACATAATTTCTTAGGAATTCTTCTTTATGGGAGATTTGTCTTTTCTGCCATACTAATTTATCCAGTAATTTATTTGTATCATGTGAGCTCAGATACTTATTTTATACTTTATTATAATCCAGTACTACTTTATTTATTTTGTTGCTCAAATTGTTCCAGCTTTAGTTGTTGGAAGCTGTTTCAGTTGGCTTATGTGCCCCTTTGACATAACTTCCATCAAGTTTTTGTTTTGTTTTTCGTTTTAGTGCTTTCTTAATTTCTGGTATTACAAGATGCTCCAGCCTCATCTTGTTTTATTTTCTGCCCCATTTTTCCATGGAACTGTTGTTCCTTTTATTGGAGAAAGGCATAAGAAATCAAAATCTGGGTGCTAGATGTGCTGCTTTGGGGGTTTTGTTTCTTTTAGTCCCTCTCATTAACCTTATATCCTGAAACCTTGCTATAATCATTTATTATTTCCAGGAGTTCGTCAGTTCTTTGGGATTTTCTATATAGGCAGTCGTGTCATCTATGAATGATAACAGTATTGTTTCCTTCTTCTCAATCCATAGACCATTTTTCCCCCTTATCTTCTTGGATTTAGCTAGCATTTCCAGGATGGTATTGAATAGAATTATCTCATTTCCAGTCTTGGGGGAAAACATCTAGTTTCTCACCATTAAATATGATGTTACTTGTAGGTGTTTTGTAGGTACTCTTTTACCAAATTGAAGAGGGCTACCAGAATTCCTAGTTAGCTAAGATTTTAATCATGAATATGTGTTGGATTCTGTGAAATGCTTTCTCTGCGTCTGTTGATATGATCATATGACTTTCTTCTTTAGCCTATTGATGTGTAATACATTAATTGATTTCAGGATGTTGAAATAGCCCTGTAATAAATACATTTGATTGTGGTGTGTAATTATTTGTATACATTTTTTATTTGATTTACTAATTTTTTGTTGAGAGTATTTTTGCATCCATATTTCATAAGAGATTGGCTGGAGGTTTTCTTTCTGTAATGTCTCTATCTGGTTTTTGTATTAGGGTAATGCTGGTCTCATGCAAAGCATTAGGAAGTGTTTCCTCTGGTATTCTTTTCTGAAAGGACATTCTAGAGCATTGGTATCATTGCTTTCTTTAAATGCTTGGTAGAATTCACCAGTAAAACCATCTGGGCCTGGAGATTTTCTTTTTTGGAAGATTATTAATTACTAATTCAGTTTCATTAATAGTTATTGGCATCTTCAGAAGGTCACTTTCTTGACTTTTGGTAGTTTGTATCTTTTAAGGAATTTGTCCATTTCATTTATGTTATCAGTTTTGTGGGAATAGAATTGTTCATTTTATTATCTGTTTAATATCCAAGTGATCAATAGTGATCACTCCTTTGCATTTCCAATATTAGTAATTTGTGTCTTCTCTGTTTTTTTCTTTGTTAGCCTTGCTAGAGTTTTGTCAGTTTTATTGGTCTTTTCAGGTAGCCAGCTTTTGGTTTCTTGCTTTATTCTACACATTTCCTGTTTTCAGTTTCATTGATTTTTTTGCCCTAATTTTTATTTATTTACTTTTTCTGCTTTGTTTACGCTTCAGTTGCTTTTCTCTAGTTTCCTAGGGTGGAAGCTTAAGTGATTGTTTTTAAGTCGTTATGACTTAATAAAATGCTTTCAATACCGTAAATTTCCTTCTAAGCATTCCTTTCACTGTATCCCACAAGTTTTGATGTTTTGTTCTTAGTTTCACTTGTTCAGAATATTTTTAAATTTATCTGGAGACTGCTTTGGCCCATGTATCATTTAGAAGTATGTTTACACCAAATATTTTGGGATTTTCCATCTATCTGTGAATGATTTCTAGTTTAATTTCATTGTGGTCTGAGAGCATACTTTTGTGTAATCTTCAACTCTTTTACATTACTAACATATATTTTATGATCTTCCTTGGTGAATATTCTTGTGTGAGCTTGAGAAGAATATGTGTTCTGCTGTTATTGGGTGAAATACTCTGCAAAGTCTATTAGATCTAGTTGATTGATGATGCTGTTCAGTTCAAGGGTATTCTGAGCTTCTGCCTGCTGAGTCTGTCAATTACTGACAGAGAGATATTGATGTGTTCAATTATAATAATGCTTCTTGAACTTCTGTCAGTGTCTCTCTCAAGTATTTTGACACGCTTTTGTTTGGTACAGACACCTTAAGGATTGTTATGTCTTCTTGGAGTACTGACAGTTTTTAAAATTATTTAATGCTTCCTTTTTTTTTTACTTTTATTTTTTGAGACAGGGTTTCACTCTGTCGCCCAGACTGGAGTGCGGTGGTGTTATCTCGGTTCACTGCAACCTCTACCTCCCAGGTTCAAGCAATTCTCCTTCCTCAGCCTCCCGAGTAGCTGGGATTACAGGCCTGTGCCACCATGCCTGGCTAATTTTTGTATTTTTAGTAGAAATAAAATTAAAGCATGTACTTTCTTACCATTTTGGCCAGGCTGGTCTCGAACTCCTGACTTCAAATGATTCACCTGCCTTGGCCTCCCAAAGTGCTGAGATTACAGGCATGAGCCACTGTGCCTAGTTAATGGCTCTCTTTTTTCCTGATGATTTTCCTTGATCTTGTGTTTGCTTTGTCTGATGTGAATTAATATAGCTATTCCAGTTTTCTATTTAAAGAATGGTATGTCTTTTTCCATTTCTTTGTATTCACCTATTTGTATCTTTATGGGGGTTTCTGGTAGACAACATATTTGGACTTTGTTTTTTTATCTACTCTAACAGCCTTTTAATTGGTTTATTTAGACCATTCACATACTAATTGATTGTTGATACAATTGGATTGATATCTACCATATTTGTAACTGTTTTCTATTTACTGTACTTGTTCTTTGTTTCTTCTCTTCCCCTTTTTCTGTCTTCTATGATTTAAAATGGACATTCAGTGTGATTCTGTTTTCTCATCTCTTAGCATATCAGTTACATTTCTTTTTAACTTGTTTTTAGTGGTTGTCCTAGAATTTGTGATATTTATGTACATCTAAACTAAGTCCAGCTTTAAGTAGCAGTGTACTGTTTCATGTGCCATGTACTTATCAGGGTATTTCTTACTCCCCTCTTGTATCCTTTATAATGTTGTTCTTACTCATTTATCTGCATGCCATAATCACTCAATATATTGTTAACATTGTTACTTTGAACAGTTGTTAGATCAGTTAAGAGTAAAAAAAAAATACGTTTTAATTTTATCTTCATTTAATCCTTCTCTGACCCTCTTTCTTTATATAGATCAATGTTGTAACCTATATAGCTGTTCTTGCTGAAGAACTTCTTTTAACATTTCTGCAAGGCATATCTACTGGTAACAGATTCCCTTAGTTTTTGTTTTAGAAAGTAGTTATTTCTCCTTCACTTTTAAAGGATAATTTCACTGGATATGGAAGTCTAGGTGAGTGTTTTTGTTTCTTTTTTTTTTTCCCCTGACACTTCAAGTATTTCGTTCCACTCTTTTCTTGCTTGCATAGTTTCTGATGAGAAATCCAATGTAATTCTTCTCCTTGTTTCTCTATAAATGAAGGGTTTTGTTCCCTTGTCTTTGGTTTTTGCAGTTTGAATATGATACTCCAACTTGTAAATTTTTTTGCTATTTCCTGCTTGGTTTTCTCTGAGCTTCCTGCTTGGTTTACTCTGGTCAGTGGTTTGGTGCCTGTCATTAATTTTGGAAAATTCCAGCCATTATTACTTCAAATATTTCTTCTGCTCCTTTCCCTTCTCATACTGCAGTTATGCACCTGTTATAGCTTTTTTATTTTTAGAAAATAGTTTTGGGATATTCTGTTTCTTTTTTTTCTTTATTTTCTTTTTTTCAGTTTGGGAACTTTCTGTTATCATATCTTTAAGCTCACTGATTCTTTCCATGGTACATTACCCATCTGTCTTGCATGTTGTCTACCTTTTCTGGGGTTTTTTTTGTTTTGTTTTTGTTTTTGTTTTTTTGGTTCCCTTCAATCCTGTTCCTTTAACACTTAAATCTCTCTGAGGAAGTTAACTGGGAACTTTTTCTAACTTTCTTTCCTCACTCTCCCAACATCTGATCTTAAGTGATGATCTTTTCCTTTCATTTTGTACTGGTGAGGCAGTCAGTAAGTGTATTCCAAATTCTACTTATTCTCTCCATTCTTCTCTTTTTTTTTTTTTTTTTTGTTAGCTCTATCTTTTCTACATTGTTGCATCACACATTTATTTTCTGTTATGTATGTCATTCTTATCTTCATGGTTAGTTTTAGTTCGGTGGTTAAATATTTTTATTTCTTGTAACCAGATTTTATGCTGAAGCTTTTGAAATCATTTCTTTGGTATGTATAGTTTATTCGTCAGAAGGTTTCTCAGAAAGAGTGGCTCAAGGAATGCTTTGTTAACTATGCCTTTAAACTTGAAAGATAGTTTGATTATATATACAGTCCTAGGCTCACGTTTTTTGTACTTGATTTTCTTGAAATTTTTTCTTTTATTTTATTTGAGTATAATATACCTGTTTATTGTATATACCTGTTTATTGTATTTGGGAGAGTTCTCATTCTTTTTGCTTTGCTTAGGTCTATTTCTGTTTCTTGCAGTTTCTTTTCAGAATGGGTCTCTGTTTTCGTGAAAGTAGGAGTATTCGTTGGTAGGATACTTCTGCAGTCCTCTTAGAGTGTAGAATCTGCCTCTCTCAGTTTTCCAGCCTTCTCTGCATTTACCTGCAAGTCTTGGAGCCTGAGAAGAATGTGTTATCTAACTTTACTTAGTTATCAGATTTTCTTGGTCAGATTATTTCCTATGACCAGAATTTGAACTTGTTGGTTCCTTTGTGAAGAATAGGTTTTTTCTTTATTTTTACATGAGTAGTTCCTTCTAATTAGCATAATTAAAATATTTTCAGAGCGGTGATTTTTTTCTTTTTTTGTACCATCCCTGGTAAAAAAAAAACTGTCCTGCCCTGTGTCAACACCCTATTTATTTCTTTTATAGCACTTATCACAGTCCATAATTATCTTGTTTACAATTCTACTTGTTTATTTTCTGCTGCTTGTCATTTGAATGTTAGCCTCACAACTGGGGAGGTATACCTATCGCGTATACCACGGTATTCCCAGGGCCTATAACACTGTCTAGCATAAGGGTAGGACTCAGTAAATATTTGTTTGATAAGTAACTCCAACAAATAGTAAGATCCCCTTCCTACTATGCTCTTAAAATTGGGAAATACTTGTGAGTCTAAACCTTTGCACTATATGTAAGTATAAGTGATTTGGGAGAGAGCTATCATATTTACAGTATATTCTTTATAGCTGGAGATATTAAAAATTGACTTAAGAGTTGATCCTTACTGCATTTTGAATCAGTTTTTTTTTTTTTTTTTAGAAAAAACATGCTTGTTTATTTATTTACATGTACTTATCCTTTCAAAATACAGTGTTCTTAGATTTTAAATCAGAAAGCCTCGAAAAGTTATCAGAATTCCCCCTTCCCACACATTTGTAGCTATAATCAAAAACTCTCTAGACTTCCCATGTGTGCAGGTAAAGATATTTCTTGAATATTGGGAGAGAATGCCCCCAGTTTTTACCAAACTGATTATTCTTGGGTATTTAAGTGTGTTCCTTATCAGTATTTCCTGATGTATAAGGACTTTGGTTATTTTTTTTTTACATTTATTTTAGGTTCGGGGCACACATGTAGGTTTGTTACATGGTTGTGTTACAGGGGTTTGTTGTACTGATTATTTCATCACCCAGGTACTAGGTAAGCCTAGTACCCAGTAGTGATCTTTTCTCTTTTGTGCTCTTCTCCCTCCTCCCACCCTCCACCCTCAAGAGTCCCAAGTGTCTGTTGTTTGCTTCTTTGTGTTCATAAGTTCTCATGATTTAGCTCCCACTTATAAGTGAGAACATGCAGTAGTTGTGCTGAGGATAATAGTCTCCAGGTGCATCCATGTTCCCACAAAAGAAATGATCTCATTCTTTCTTATGATTGCATAGTGTTCCATGGTGTATATATACCACATTTCCTTTATCCAGTCTGTCATTGGTGGACATTTAGGTTGACACCATGTCTTTACTGTTGTTCGTAGTGCTGCAGTGAACATTGTGTGCATGTGTCTTTACGGTATAATGATTTCTATTCCTCTGGGTATCTCCCCAGTAATGGGATTGCTGGGTTCAGTGGCAGTTCTCCTTTTAGCTATTTCAGGAATTGCCATACTGCTTTCCACATTGGTTGAACTAATTTACACTCCCACTAACAGTGTGTTCCCTTTTCTTTGTAACCTTACCCCATCTGTCATTTTTGACTTTAATAATAGCCATTCTGACTGGTGTGAGATGGTACCTCATTGTGGCTTCGATTTGCATTTCTCTGATGATCATTTCTATGATCAGTGATACTGAGATTTTTCTCATATACCTGTTGGTTGTCATGTTTGTTTTCTTTTTTTTTTTTTTTTTTTTTTTTTTGAGACGGAGTCTTTGTAGCCGGGGCTTTTCTTTCGAAAGTGTCTGTTCATATCCTTTGCCCACTTTTTACTTTTGGTAGAGACGGGGTTTCTCAGGATGGTTTGATTTCCTGAAATTTCCCAAAGTGCTGGGAGTTCCTTATGTTTGTTTTCTTTAGATGCTGTTATATTACTTGGGACCTTTGTCAGATACTTATAGATGCTGTATATTAGACCTTTGTCAGATACATAGTTTGCAAATATTTTCTCCCATTCTGTAGGTTGTCTGTTTACTCTGTTGATAGTTTCTTTTGCTGTGCAGAAGCTCTTAAGTTTAATTAGATCCCACTTGTCAATTTTTGTTTTTGTTGCAATTGTTTTTGATTTGTCTTGAAATCTTTGCCTGTTCCTATGTCCAGGATGGTATTGCCTAGGTTATCTTCCAGGGTTTTTATGGTTTTGGGTTTTACATTTAAATCTTTAATTCATCTTGAGTTGATTTTTGTATATGGTGTGAGGAAGGGGGTCCAGCCTCAATCTTCTGCATATGGCTAGCCAGTTACCCCAACATCTTATTTATTGGAAGAGAAGTCTTTTCCCCATTGCTTGTTTTCATCAGCTTTGTCAAAGATCAGATGATCATAGGTGTGTGGCCTTTATTGTATACTTTTTTTGTCTGTCTCTTGAATTTTATGTGGGTTTTGTTTTTTTTTATGTTTAAAAAATACCTTGTGATCCCCTTGGCCACAAATAACCATTCTTGTTCTGATATGGTATTACCCCAGCAGAGTGTTCACATGTAATGGAAGCTCTATTATAGTTGATTGATTGATTGTTATTACTGACTTTCGTGTAGGAGCAAGAGTATACATGATACCTTGAACGAAGGATGTGAAAGCTTTTCATAGAAATGTAGAATGTTAACTTGGCCTTCATGAGTAGTATTTCCTAGAGTTGTGCAATTCAATTGCCCTGATGACAGCTGAAAGAAATTTGAGACTAAAGAATTAAACCTTTCCCTTTATACTGCAGATAAAATAATTCAAGTCCTGAGAGATTATGTAATGGATTATCTAACCAATTAGTGACCAAGATCCAAAATCTTAAGATTTCTAGTTGAAGTTGATTTTTTTTCAGATCCATTTTATCATATAATTCAACAAAAAGGCACAGGCGTTAAAAGGATGTTTTTAAACTACCAAAGGAAAAACATCCTTTTATACTTCCTAAAATGCTGCTTGACTGACTTTTCTTCATATAAAAATTAGGGGTGGCTTTAAAGTATCTAAAACTTCCCATTTAAAGTTGGCTGGTCTTACTGATAAGCATCCTGAGCAGCCATTATCAGAAAAAATGTTAAATTCTCAATTTTTTGCCCAATTTCTGCTGTTATATTTAAGTATTCTTAAGAGTAGTAATTTGGGGCTGGGTGTAGTGGCTCATGCCTATAATCCCAGCACTTTGGGAGGCCGAGGCGGCAGGATCACTTGAGGTCAGGAGTTCGAGACCAGCCTGGCCAACATGGTGAAACCCCCGTCTCTACTAAAAATACAAAAATTAGCCAGGCATGGTGGCAGGCGCCTGTAATCCCAGCTACTCTGGAGGCTGAGGCAGGAGAATTGCTTGAATCTGGGAGGTGGATGTTGCAGTGAGCCAAGATCGTACCACTGTCCAGCCTGGGTGACAGAGTGAAACTCCGTCTCAAAACAAAACAAGAGTGTTAATTTGAAAGGTATTGCTAAGCAAGCTTATGGTTTAAGCATATGTAATCAGGAAAGGTTTTTAATTTACTGACTTGAATTGAAACCTAAAATGCCGAATAAATTATCTTCTCATGATGAATTGTAATCGTTTGTTCCTGACATTTAATTGGTAGTATATACAGATATAGTAGATTTTAAAATATGCAAAAATAGAGACATATAACTTGGGAAAAATTAAAACTGTATCCCATTTTTCAATTACCCATTTGTGTTTCATTATAAATTTTTAAAGTTCTAATAGAAGAATTTAATTACTCATAGTCTTGCTTTTGTAGTCTTTGTGTATGAGAAACTTAAAATGTTATTCATTTTTATTGCTTTCAGTTTTCATCCAGCATTGGTAGGAATGAAAATGTACATTTTAATATTAAACTAACCTGATGGAAATAGGTAGCCATTTTAGTCTTCAACCCAACTCTTTTTTTCAATTCTTCTTGACCAGTTCTCACTTATTATTTGCATTTTAAATGTTTTTAAATGACAGATACTTTTAACTCTAGTTGGCAAATCTTTATTATTTGACTCATATAGTTGATACCGAATTGTGTCTTATAAAACTTATTTTCTATTTTTCTAGATGTTAGTATAAATGAAAGTCATGGGTATCTAGAAGAGTGTTGTGGTCACAGTCGCTTTGGTTGCCAGAGCAGTGACTCCTGGCAAGTGGAACTAAAAAGCTATCAGTTTCTATTCTTTATTATTCCCTCTAGTGCATGGTCTCTCAAGATACCCCTCCTTCTGTTCTACATCTGCTTCATTTTTATTATGCTACTGACTGCCTTATTTCTCTTTTATTTGGTATCTCTGTTCTCTGTTTCATTCGTTCTGTTTACTTATATATTTTTCGTCTTAGAATTTTATTTCCATACTGGCCCATCCCATCTCCTGTCATAGGAGATAGCCAAGATTAGCAGTCATTAAAATAGTCATAAGTAAAAATCAAATGTACAAAGCATATTGCCTATGATTGCTCCTTCAGTAGAGGCTGTGGATGGGGTATTCCGTTTTTAAAAACAAGGGATGTTGAATTGATACCATGATTGACATATGTAGTATAAGAGGTTAACGCCTCTCACTTAGTCCTGAAAATTAGAAGGAGGAAAGGCTATATATATCATTAGTGATGGTAGATTGTATAAGTCTTTGGAAAGTAATTCAAGGGAGGATAATAATGAACATGTTTTATAGAATACTACTATGGCAATAGGCTCTATTACCACTGCTGAGGGACTGATGTTAATAGTCATTACCCTAAACTGGTTTCTCATTTGCCTTGCAGGAGAGTGGAAATGGGTTGAGGGGAGCAACATCGTAGGAGGAAGAATTAAAAACAGTCTAGATCTTACTTTATGTTTTGAAATAAGATCCATTATTTAAAAATTTTAAGAGACAATGAGCTTTTATTAGTTTCTTTGCTGTCTTTTTCTATGTCTTTAAAATGATGGAAAAGTAGAGCCTGATTTGATTTTCTGATGGTGTGTTAGTACGTTCTCATGCTGTTATAAAGAACTACATGAGGCTGGGTGATTTGTGAAGAAAAGAGGTTTACTTGACTCACAGTTCTGTAGGCTTGATAGGAAGCATGACTGGGAGGCCTTAGGAAACAATCATGGCAGAAGGCAAAGGGGAAGCAAACACCTTCTTCTCATGGCAGCAGGAGAGAGAGAGTGAGGGGGGACGTGCCACACACCTTTAAACCATTGGATCTTGTGAGAAGTCACTCACTTTGACAAGAACAACATGGAGGAAATTCAACCCCCATGATCCAATCACCTCTTACCAGGTACCTCCCCCAACATTTGGAATTAAAATTTAACATGAGATTTGGGTGGGGACACAGAGCCAAACCATATCAGTTTGCAAGTCAGTTTGCTATAAATGCAGGAAGTTTGCTGTCATGTCAACTATTATTTTCAACAATAACTATTTTTACTGTTTTTATAAATAATATATGCTATTATATTATATATGAATAATATGACAAATATAAGAAAATAAGTAAGATCTCTTAATGGTATTTATGCCTCATTTTGGGCTACTATTTGTACTTTATATAATTTGATGTACATTGGATCATATACCTGCTTGTTTGTATAATCACACACACATGCACACACATGCGCGCACACACACACACCCCTGTATATAACAGGTTTTTAAAACAAGAATAGAATCTTACATGCTTCTTTGTGTCCTGCATAGTAGAAATCCCTTCAAGTTTTTTATAATGGTAGTATAAAGTTCCATGATGTATGTTCTATAATTTGTTTGATAATTTCCCTGCTACCTCAGAAAATGTGGCGTCAAACATTTCTATCATATGTCTTTACATACTGGTGATTTTACTTCTGTGGGATAGATTTTGAAATGAGAGTTCTAGTTGAAAGAATATGTACATTTTAGATTTTAATAAATTTTAATATTTAAACTTTCCATAAAGGCTAGGATAATGTACATGTTCATCTTTTCTCCCCAATTTTCTGATAATTAGGGATTAATTTCATCAATTTGATGGGTAAAAAGGGATATCTTACTATTTTAATTTCTTTTTCCATGACACAGACAATATACAGGGATTTTGAGAAATATTTTTGGTCGTAGTTTATTGGCTGTTTGAATGACTCTTCAGTGACTTGCATTCTGCTCATTTTCAATTCTATTGTTCATCTTATGAAGTGTAACAACATTTTGCATACTCTAGATATGGAATCTTTGTCAGTCATATGAGTTGCAGAGATTTTTGTCCAAACTATTGCTTGTCTCCTGTTTTTCTTCATGGCACTTTTCGTAACGCAAAATTTGAAAGTTTTAATATAATCAAATGGTTACTTTTTGTTTTATAGATTATGTGTTTCTTGGCAAAAAGATCTCTCTAACATGTTAGGTTGTACGTATTGGCCCTTACATTTTTCCCCTAGGGTTTGTATGTATATGTGTATGTTTAAATCTTTGAGATTACTTTTTGTTGTTGTTGAGACAGAGGGTCGCTCTTATTGCCCAAACTAGAGTGCAATGGTGCGATCTTGGCTCACTGCAACCTCTGTCTCCCGGGTTCAAGCGATTCTCCTGCCTCAGTCTCCTGAGTAGCTGGGATTACAGGCGCGTGCCACGATGCCTGGCTAATTTTTTGTATTTTTAGTAGAAATGGGGTTTCACCATGTTAGCCAGGCTGGTCTCAAACTCCTGACCTCAGGTGATCTGCCTGCCTCGGTGTCCTAAAGTGTTGGGATTACAGGCGTGAGCCACGGCGCCCAGCCATGAGATTACTTTTATATGATATTAGACAGGAGTTAACTTTCTTCTGATGGATATTCAGTTGTGCATCATTTAATAAATGAATTATCAATTCCTACTGAATTAAAATATCACCTTAATCTGATATTAAGTTTCCATCTACACTGGGCTTCGTATCTGGGTTTGTGTTTCTCTGAGCTATTATTTTTTTTCCTATTCCAGTCCTTTCTGTTTTTAATTATAGAGGATTTAAAATGGTTTTTTAAAGGAATCTTTTTTAAATTAAAATCTTTAATTCTTACTTTTAAAAAGTGTTTTAAAAGTGACAAGATGATTTCCTGTCACTATTCTTTTTTTTTAAATAAGTTTTCTTAGCCCTTTTTGTATATTTATTTTTCCCTACAAACTTTTTGCATTCTGTACTCCTTGGGTAAAATTTCGCATACCTCAAATAGTTGGCAGTCCAGCAATGCTTGTCTTGTGGCTTTTGGTATACCACTTCCTGTGTTAGATTTCTGTGGGTCACCAGGAGACACCCCTCGGCAGTTAGATGGCTTCAACTGACACGGCAAGTTCTTCTCACCTTTAGGGCAGATTACTTCTCTTGAAGCTCTTAGTGGGGTAGAGATAGCAGATTGTCACAGCAATACTTATGCAGTTGATGCCTGACTCTTAGGGAGAGAAGTATTCAAGGAATTCATGGTTCTTCTCCTAGGGCCAACCTTTTGTCAAGATTCTTAAAGATCTGAGCCTGTCCTCTGTAACCTGTTGGGCTCAGGAGAGATACTTAGTTGGCTTAGTGCTGGGACTGGAGATCAGCAGGAGTATTTTCAAGCTTCTGTCCTTCCAAACCCTCTAGGCTAACCTCACTCCATTTCTGGTCTGTATTTTATTTCTTTTTAATTTTCATTTCAATTTAGTATGAGCTTTAAGTTACAGGTAATCAGTGGGATTAATGTACTGTATCCTTTAATTTTTTTTCTTTTTTGTGTTATTTGTTCATTTCATTATCAGATATTTATTAAGTACCGTGTGTATGGCAACATTTAGGCCTGTGAAGATGTGTCACCCAGTCCTTGTCTTCTCAGCAGCATTTTGCAAAAAATTTCTTTTCTTTCTACTTAAAATACTTTCTTCACTTAGTATTTACATTTTCTAGGTTTTCATTTTCTTCATCTTTGGCTTTCTTCAGTTTCTTATGCTTGATTCTTTTCTTCTGGACCTCCTAAATGATGGACCCCCAGAGCATAATCAATCCTTAAGCTTTTCTTCTGAGCTCTGTTTCATTCCCTAAGTCATCTCACTGAATGTTGTGGCTTTAAATAGCATTGATACATTGACATCTCTGAAGAGTATATTTTATTCAGCACTGGTATTTTCCTTGAATTTCAGCCCCAGATAGCCAACTGCCATATCTCCAGTGGGCTATCTAATAGGCATGTCAAAATTCACAAGACCAAAACATATTGTAACTGTTTGGCCCCCTTGATTTTGCATTTAGTGGTCCATCTGCTCATTTTTCAGATTATGACATGGCTAGCTTCCTTATGTTATTGAGGCCTGTTTCTCCTTTACTTTTCCTCATAGTAACATTATTCTTTACCACTATCTTACCAATACTTTACATTATACTTGACATATATAACATATATATATAGTTAATTTTCCAGATGCTGAGAGCTGTTAATCTCCTATTTTTAGAATCAATTTCTTCTCATATTTACTGTGGTTTTTGCTTTATTTGATTCATTACAACTGACAAATTATGTCATCATTGAATTTCTTTTTTAGAGACAGGGTCTCTCCCTGATGCCTTCTCGATTTTCTGTCTCAAATAATTTAGAAGGTGTGTGGTATGCTTTTATTTCTATCTTTGTTTAATTTTACACTTTAAATAGCATTACTTTTTTTTCTTTTTATCAACTTCAGAAACATTATTCTTTCCTAGGAACTGTGAAAGATGAAGGAACTACCTCACTTCAGTGACATCTAACATTCCCCTCCCCAAATTTATTATACTTCATGATTTCTGTGGTTCCAATTTATCATAGTTATAATGTATTAGATTTTCCTTCATGCTTTATAACATGTATATCCATGTGATTTTTAAAAATCATTCTCGTTCTTTAGCTTCTAATTGTACTGTAGTCTTTTCAGACTCAGTTCATATCTTCAGTCTTCTGTGTTCCTAATTCGTTTTTGAGAAAAAGCTTTTTTTCTGATAGGAAAGGAATTTGTGTTAATTTTAGAAAATTTGAAAAAAAACACAAGCACAAAGAAAAAAAATCACTTGTAATCTCCCTTTGAGAATTATATTAATAACTTAGTATATGTTCTTTGCCTTTTCTCCCTGTGTATGAATGTTATCATTTTGCAACACTTGATTCTTTACATACACAGTTAACTACTTTTCCCCTTCACTTACTATATATTGAACATTTTCCTATGACATTAAAGTCAAGCTGTAGAATACATAATAATTTACATGGTATTCTGTATAGACATGTTATAATTTAATTAATCCTACATTGTTAGTTTATTTACAGCTTGCTCTCCTAAAGTGTGCTTTGATGAATATGGATGAGTTATATCCCCTAGGTTTTTTTTTTTTTTTCCTTTGGATAAAGTTCTAAGAAGTGGAAGAATTCTGAGGCTTAATAGGGTGATTAAGAGCATGGACTTTGTAGTCTGACTGCCTTGGGTTCAAATCCCTACTTAGGTGCATACATTTAGGCAATTTATCTTTTTCTTTTTCTTTCTTTCCTGCCTTCCCTCCCTCCTTTCTTTTCTTTTCTTTTCGTTTTTCTTTTCTTTCTCTTACCTTTTTCCTGCACTATGTTTCAATTTCTTAATTTGTATACTTCAAAGATAATGGTTTATACATAGAAAATATTGTCTGGGACTCAAACACAGTCATTGTCATGGTTGTCATCATTTTTATTTAGAGGATGTACATATTTGAAATGTTTTTGCTATCGATTAGATTTTTCTCCTGAAAAGTTACATTAATTTGCATTCCTATCAGCAAAATATGAGTAACATTTTACCAGCTCTGGCCAACAACTGCTGTTATAATTGTAAAATGTAGTTATTTTTGAGGGTGTGGGACTAATTTTATAGGGGCAATATATATGTTTGTCTTAATCTCCAATTTTTGATTATTGATTTTGGATTTTTTTTGACCATTTTCATATGGGGGTATTTATATTTAAGTGCTCTTTAAATATTCAAATTTTAGTTAGCGCAATGTATTTTATGTTGCCTTTATTTTTTCTATTTGGCTGTTTGCCTGTTAATTTGATTTTTAGTTGTTTTATGTATTTGTGTTTTGCCTTTGTGGAACATGTGTTAAAGGCAGTTGTTTTCCAAACACTGTGCTTTTTAAAAAAATTCATTCATCTATTTTTGATAATAAGTCTCTTATTTGTGATGGTATAAATAAATCTGTAATTATTAAGCACCCTCTCTCTGTGCCAGTATAGATCTAACTTTTAAAAAATAGAATTTTTATTGGAGAATAATTTTAGATTTATGGAAAAGTTGCAAAGATGGCACAGAGTTACTATATATGTTCTTTACTTAGTTTCCCTTGTTGCTGATGTCCTGCATTACCATGATACATTTGTCACAACTAAGATGTCAAGGGTACACTACTATTAACTAAATGCCACATTTTATTTGGATTTCATTAGTTTTCCCACAAATTATTCTTTCTCTGATCCAAGATCCCGCATTACATTTAGTTGTCATGTTCATTATTGTCCTCTAGTCTGTGAGTTTCTCAGTCTTGCCTTGTTTTTTATTATATTGAGTTTGGAGGAATATTCATTTGTTTCATTGAACCTTCCTCTGTTGTTTTCCTGCTGGTTAGACTGGGGTTATATCAATATGGACTCGTGTATATTTTACCACTTAATTTTTTTTAGCATTGGCCTGTCATTCTCTGTGACCCTTTGACATGATCCATACCGCCCCCTTCCTCTGCCTCTAAAAAAAAAAAAAAAAAAAAAACACTTCTTTTTTTCTTGTATAAGATACTCCAGGTTTGTCTTCTGTATTCTCTTACCCAGCTCTAGAATCAGCCATTTCTCCAGCTACTCTTGTTTTCTTTTATTGGAGGATGGTATGTAGAAACAAATATCAGGGTGCTGGGTGTGCTTTCGGGTACTGGTGTGTCACTGCTTCTAGTCCCCCTCAGTGGACAGTTAGAAAATACTGTTTGTGCACACACACCCCATAATTATTTATTTATATTATATATTACGGTAAACACAAGTTTGCACTGATGTCTCTGATTCTAATCCAGTACCACAGGGTTCCTTCTGCTCTCCCTCCCCTTGCTTAACTGTAACGTCCCCCTCCAAAAGTGAGAAACCTGGTTCCCACATCTACCAGCCATTTACTTATTTGTTCAACCCCAGTATGTATGTAACATAGGAATTAACCCATATTCCTTGTGAAAAACAACTTTACCAAATCAAGCAGTGTTTATGTATAGCTCTGCTTGCCTTTAGCCTTACAGTTTCCAGTGCAATCACCATCTTCTAAAGTTACTTATATCAGTTCCTTTTCAACTCACAGCTCTGCTTTTGATGGTATGCTTAAAAGTGTGTCTTATTCCAATGATGTACTTTATATATGTATTAAAAAAAGATGCATGTATGATATATGTAATGAATATATAATGTAACAATATGATTACATGCAATATTATATAATGCATGCTACATATAATATGTGTATATGGTATTTTATTTATTTTTAGGTATTTTATTGCTTTATTTTTACCTTGAAGTCTTTTTTTGTTTTAAAGACAGAGTCTTGCTATGTTGCCCAGGCTGGAATTGCTATTCACAGACATGATCCATCATAGCACACTGTGGCCTTGAACTCCAGGCCTCAAGTCTTCCTCCAAGTAGCTGAGGTTACAGACGTGTGCCACTGCACCCAGCTATTTTTTCCTTAAATTCTTAAATATTTATATCTAAGGTTCATTTTGGCACTTAAAGTGTTAATAGAACTTTTTATTTTAAACAAAAGTGGCTTATGAAAAGTCTTGATTTTTCTCTGTTGTTGAACATACCACCTTTGTTATATTTTAAAATCTTATATCTACTAGAAGTTTTCTGTGCTTTTCTTACTCTGTTTTGTTTTCTATTCTTATTCAAGTTCCAAACATTATATAACTTTGTGATAATTTCAGCATCTGGTAGATTATTCCTGTTTTTGCCTATTCATGTTCTTTTAATTTGTTAATACTTTTCTTTATTCCAGGAACATTTTAGTGGACAAACCAAATGACCAATCTTCAAGATGGTCTTCAGAGAGCAATTATCCTCCCCAGGTAAGATTACATGTATCCCTTAATGCTGTTTAGAAGTGAACATTTAAATAAACACTCAATTGATACTAGTTATCTGGAATCTCCTAATAGTTTATTCTCTTTTTGAGATTGTGAGGTAAATTTTTATTTTCTCTATTTTTGCTTGTTTATTAAATTTTGGAAGAATTTTTATCTCATAGGCAAATGCAGTGTGAGATTTGATGAAACATGAACTTTTACTTCTGTCTACCGGAACAGTTACACTCAAGTTATTGTGTAAATGTTTAAGGAAATGTTAGTAAATTGAACTTTGACTCATGACTATCTTATGGGGAAAATAAACTTAAATAGTTTGTTATTTTATTAAAATATTATATTTCATATTAAAATAATATTTTAAATGACATCAGGACCATGTGCTAAATTTCTTTTCCCTGGCAAGTAGTGTCTATGGTTGACTGAATTTAAAATCATTCTTTCAGTTATATGCTTTCAGCATTAGTATTTATAATGTACTAGGCACACATATGTCCATATCCTTGAAGAAATTAATGCTCTGCTAGGTAAAGCAAATGGGTAAATAATACTTACTTTATTTTTTAATTGTAGTGTAATTCATGGAGATATATATATATGTGTATTTTTTTTTCTCTTTGCCTACGTATTTGGATCCCCTGGTGTTTACATGTTTTATTGCAAAATACATGTCTAAAGAATATTTATTTATAATTTTTGGGAGCCACAGTGGCTCAGGCCTGTTGTCCTGGTGTATAAGGAGGTGAGGCTAGGCGTTCTAGGCGTTCGAGGCCAGCCTGGGCAACATAGAAACCTTTGATCTATGCTTAAAAAAAAAAAAAGTGGCCAGGCGCGGTGGCTTATGCGTGTAATCCCAGCACTTTGGGAGGCCGAGGCGGGCAGATCACAAGGTCAAGAAGTTGAGACCATCCTGACCAACATGGTAAAACCTTGTCTCTACTAAAAATACAAAAATTAGCTGGGTGTGGTGGTGCATGCCTATAGTCCTAGCTACTCAGGAGGATGAGGCAACAGAATCGTTTGAACCCAGGAGGCGGAGGTTGCAGTGAGCCAAAATTGCACAACTGCACTCTAGCCTGGCGACAGAGTGAGACTCTGTCTCAAAAAAAAAAAAAAAGTGTATATATATATATATTTATAATTTTTATATGTAATGTAAAGAATAAAACAAATAACTTGTTTATTCATCAGCCATGTTTAGAAATGGAAAGTGATTGCTATCTTTCGAAGCCTCCTATGAGCCCCCTCTTATCTCTTTCCTCTAACCCCTCCCCTGTAACTATAATTGATGTTTTATTAAGCATTTTAAAATAATATTCCATAGATAGAGCATATAAATATTTTATGATTTAGTTTTTTTGGCTTTGACTTTGTAAAAGTAAAATATAAATTAATTTAGTTGTTTATAAATTTTCTGTGACTTGCTGTTTTTTAACATGATTTTTATTAATATTGTTATATATAATTGCAATTTGTTCATTTTCACTACCATATAGTATTCCTGTGTATAAATATGCCAAAATGTATTTATCCATTTTGCTGTTGATAAGCATTTAGGCTTTTTACAGTTCTGCTGTGAATGTTCTTATATGTTGTCTCCTGGTACACATGTGTAAGAGTTTCTTTAAGGTATATATACCTTGGAGTAGAATTCTTGAGTCATAGGGTGGGTATATGTGTATTGAACTTTATCAGGTAGTAGAAAACTGTTTTACAAAGTAGTTGTAGAATTTATCCTCTTGCTGGGTGTGTATGGAAGTTGCTGTTGGATCACGTTCTCCTCATCACTTCTATGGGTGGTTTTTATATTTTGCCAGTCTGGTGGATTTTTCATTTTAACTCATTGTGGTTATAATTTGCTTTTTCCTATTTACATTAAAATCTCTTTGCATACGTTAATGGACTTACACTGTGTTTTTAATCATGCTTTTCTTGATTCACTTTTTCATTTTACTTATTAATAATTTTAGTGCTTGAGTTGTGGTACGTTAGTGTTTTTCATTTAGTTATTTTTATTTCTTGTTAATGATCTTTTTTCTGCAAAAAAGAAAATTCAGTGATCATAACTGAAACTATGATAATCTTATTATTATGAAATTGTCTTTATTTGTTATTGGACTATATTTTGAAGGTAGTAGAATTTAATGCTTTTCTTAACTTTTTTGTTTGCTTATTCATTCATTAAAAAATTATTTAGTAAGCATCTATGAAGTGCCAAACTTCAGGTATTTGAATACTGTAGGGAATTCAATATTGTCTCCTCTTGATGAACCACGGGTATTGCATCAGATACCCTGAAATATTTCAATGTGATAAGTCCTATAGTAGAAGTTATCTGAAGTTTTTGTAATGAAGGAGGACTAATTTGTCATGAAAATAAATACCATGCAATCTAGTTTTCTTCATTGTAGTTATTACTGAAATATAACTGGGGTTTTCCATGGCCAATCTCAAGGGACAACATTTTTACCAGAAAAGAAAAAATAAAATTGAAAGCAATTTCAATGTTTACTTAGTCTTATAAGAAACTGCCATGTTGGATGGAATGGGTATAGTTTTATTTTATTTTATTTTATTTTACTTTTGAGATTGAGTTTTGCTCTTGTCACCCAGGCTGGAGTGCAGTGGCATAATCTTGGCTCACTGCAGCCTCCACCTCCTAGGCTCAAGTGATTCTGCTGCCTCAGCTTCCCGAGTGGCTGGGATTATAGGCGTGCACCACCACGCCCAGCTAATTTTTGTATTTTTAATAGATATTGGGTTTCGCCATGTTGGCCAGGCTGGCCTCGAATTCCTGACCTCAGGTGATCTGCCCACCTTGGCTACCCAAAGTGCTGGGCTTACAAGCGTGAACCATAGTTTCCATGTATCGATATGTAGCAGAGTCTTGCATTTCTAGTGGTTGTAAGCTATAATATTTCTTTCCCACTCTTGATCTGAAGGTTCCCAAATGCACTGAATAAAAAACAGATATATCCACGGCTGGACGTGGTGGCTCATGCCTATAATCCTAGCACTTTGGGAGGCCAAGACGGGTGGATCACTTGTGCTCAGGAGTTTGAGATCAGTCTGGGCAACCTGGTGAAACCCTGTCTCTACAAAAAATACAAAAATTAGTCAGGCATGGTGGCATGTGCCTGTAGTTCCAGATACTCAGGAGGCTGAGTTGGGAGGATTGCTTGAGCCCAGGAGGTCAAGGCTGCAGGTAGTCGAGATCATGCCACTGCACTCCAGCCTGGGTGACAGAGTGAGACCCTGTCTCAAAAAAAAAAAAAAAAAATACACGCACGTGCACATACACACACATATGTGCACGTGCACAAATGAAAACTGGGGCTTTTTTTTTTTTTGGAAGCTGGAACCTTAAAGCAATTCATTCTCAGGATAAGAATTAAACAGAATAAATCCCCACCTTCTGGGGACTGTGGAAAGAATTGCATTGACACTCAGTAGAGGAAGGGAAAATGAGGAAGAAAACTCATCTCTGAGAGGTTATAGCTGTGTATTGGTTTTTGTTCACATTTGGTAGTTGGATTCTCAATACTTGACTATCCATTAAACCTTGTGGTATGATTTGAGTTTAAAGCGATTGAGGATGAATGGTACGTTTAAGGTTCTCAGCAGAAGCAAATGCAGATCTTCTCTGAAAATAGTTACCTTTATTTCTAGGCCTCAGGTATTATCCACAAATCATTATTAAAGGAAATTGAGCAGTACACACTCAAAGATAACTAAGTATAGCAGAAAATAAGATACTTTAAGAACTAGCAGAACAAATAGCAGAACCCCCTTCCAGAATTTTAGATATTAGAATTAAAACTACTGAAAGATACTGGAATTAAGTTAACTACTTGTATTTAAAGAAATAAAAGAAATTGGACACTAAAAAGTGATGTGGCAGATTTGAAAAAGAACCAAATAAAACTTCTATAAATGAAAAATATAATTTAAAAAAGTCAGTTTTGACAAGACTTTCCACTAAGCACAGATAGAAAAGATGAAATAGAAGTGAAATTTTAAAAAATATTTTTGAAGGTAGTATATTGAAAATAAGGTAGTAAAGAGTGATGGAAATGAATAAGACCTACTATTTGACAGCACAACAGGCTGACTGTAGTCGATAATAACTATATATATTTTAAATAACGTAAGGAGTGTAATTGGATTGTTTGTAACTCAAAGGATAAACGTTTGAGGTTAGGGGTAACCGCATTCTCCATGATGGCTTATTTCACATTACATCCCTATATCAAAACATCTCATGTACCCCGTAAATATGTACACCTACCGTGTGCCCACAATATTTTTTTTCAAAAGTGATGGGGACAAGATTTAGAAGACTATGGGAATCCAAAAAGAACTGCTTGGGGCCACTTTTCTGCTGAGTATCCTAAACAAGTTCTAAGAGATTAAGAAGTCGAAATAGCAGCTTTGGCAAACACTTGGGGCCAGGGAGATACAGGTTAGAAGCTAGAACCTGGGGTGTGGTAGGGTGGTAGACTCCTCTTGCTCTGGGTTAAGTCCCTGAAGCTATGTCTGAAGAGAAAGCGTGAACCAGAAATAGTCGGGCCCTCACAGGGGGTGAAGCCCAGTTTCGTATCATCCCAGTACTTGAAACTGGATTAAAATAATCAAGAATTGATAGTATCCCTAGCAATAGACCTACAGTAGAAGATACACTTTTTTAGGAAGCTGATACCCTAGGCATCTAGTTACTTTTAGTTTTTCATATTTGGTGTCTATCAAAAAGAAGGATTTACAGATAATAGGAGTTTTAGATATAAGTCTTAAAATAAGTCCCCTTGCTATGTGAAAGGAAAAAAGGAGATGAAAATTAATATTGAAAATTTTGGCAAAGAACCGAAAACTGTATTAAAAAGGACCAAAATAGAAATGAAAAAGACAATACCCAAAATGCAGATTGCATTTATGAGAATAAAATAAGAATGTATGCAAGAGCATTTTCTGCAATTTAGTATACTTTATGTAAAGTAGCAGTATTATTATAATAGGCAGGTATTGCTAAGAAAATAATTGTCACCTGTAATATAATATTGCAGATGTAAAAAGTTACATTTTAGTGTATTCTAATAATAAGCTATTACGTGACCTGCTTGTTTCAAATCACTTAAGAGGATAATCATGCTATATAAATTAGTTTTATTTAGTTTTGAATAAGGAGAAACCTTATTTCACTGAATGTTGATATGGTTTTTAATTCTTCCCATAATCATACGGTAATTGCAAGGATTAGGATAAACGTAGTAGCTACTTTGCTGCCCTTAAACTATGGCAAGTATTTTGGTTTCATATACAATTGATTCTGGTTATTCACAGTAGTTATGTCCTATAAAGTAGTCATGAACAGTGATTTAACAAGTACTGAACCATTGCTCCTAGGAAAATACAGGGTTAGGTTCCTGTGAGTCTTCAGTTACAATATTTCCATCAGCTAATCAATATATAATCTTGTCTTATGTATGTTTCTGTTTAAAGAAACTTTAATATAGGTATTTTTTATTCATTAACATTGAATTCACAGCCAACAATACTATAACTTATATCATAATGATGTTTATCTAACACATGTATTTTTTAAATAAACTAAGGAGAAGCTTATAATTGGATATCATTATGATGTTTATCAATTAACATTTGCAGGGCCGGGCGCGGTGGCTCACGCCTGTATCCCAGCACTTTGGGAGGCCCGGGCGGATCACAAGGTCAGGAGATCGAGACCATGAAATCATCTCTACTAAAAATACAAAAAACTAGCCGGGCGCGGTTGTGGGAAGCCTTATCCCAGCTACTCGGGAGGCTGCAGTGAAAAGCAGTTATGATCGCGCCACTGCACTCCCCTTCAGAGTGAGATGTCTCAAAAAAAAAAAAAAAAGACATTTGCAACTGCCTATACATTTTAACCAACCTTAGAGAGTTTTCACCAGTCATCTTGAAAGACATGTTTTCCGTGACAGTATCAGTATTGTAACCACATATTTGATGACAGAGAAGGGTGACGTTGTATCTTTAAAGCATTTATGGGATTTTCCTTCATGCTACATTTACTCTACCAGCACAGATGATCTAGAATTAACAGCAATGTTTTCTCATTAAGGTCTCAAAATATTGCCCGTATCACTGTGAAAATGACTTTAACGTTTTTGTTTATACAAATTACAAATACTAAAAGTGAGAATCAAAAAGGAGATAAAAGCATAAGAACTTTAAAAGAAATTAGAAATCACCTGAATTCCATCATCCTGACCTCACCACCACCACCACCACCACCACTGCTGTCATTTTGAAGATAGTTCAGTTTAACTCTATGCATATACTCACACAGACACATATGTTACATAAGTGGAATACCATACTTGTTGGTTTTTTAAATAGGATTAACAAAATAATTGTTTTCTTTTTTTGTCCTCTCATCTCCTCTTCTCTGATAACCAATGCTAACAATCAGGTTTGTGCTCATTCATATCTTTATATGGGTTCATTGCATCAAATACAAATTTAAACATGTACATGCATACGTCTGTGTGTACTCACAAACATACTGGCAAGTGCAAGTGTCATTATTCAGGTAATGATGGCAGGATCTTGTTACCTATTTGATTTCTATTGTATGAATATCTCACAGTTTGTTTATCCATATACTTGTTGATGAACATTGAATCGTTTTCCAACTTTTGGCTATTACAAAGATGTGCTAAATATTAATATAGAAGTGGCTGGATATGGTGGCTCATGCCTGTAATCCCAGCACTTTGGGAGGTCGAGGCAGGCAGATCACTTGAGGCCAGGAGTTCGAGACCAGTCTGGCCAACATGGCAAAACCCCATATCCACTAAAAATGCAAAAAATTAGCCAGGCGTGGTAGCTCATGCCTGTAATCTTAGCTACTTGGGGGGCTGAGGCACAAGAATCACTTGAACTTGGGAGGCAGGGGTTGCAGTGAGCCAAGATCTTGCCACTGTACTCTAATCGGGGCGACAGACAAGGCGAGACTCTGTCTCCAAAAAAAAAAAAATTAATACACAAGTCTTTGTGGTTTTAATTTGCATTTTTAAAATGATTAATGATGTTACCATTTTTTGTGTGCTTGTTGCTTTCTTGACTCTTTTCTGGTGAAGTGTCTGTTCGAAAGGTTTGTCATTTTGAAATTTGTTTTCTTGTTAAGTTTCGAGAGTTCTCTGTATGTTTTGTATTTAAGTTCTTTATCAGATTTATATATGATTTGCAAATATTTTCTTTGCATCCATTGTTTCCCCTTCCTGTTCTCACCACTCACTGCCCCAGCCTTCCTTCTGTTCCAATATTAGAGGGAATCATCATTAAGCATGATGCTTTGCTATGGATATTTTATTTTATTTTATTTTATATTTTATTTTTGAGACTGAGTCTCACTCTGTCTCCCAGGCTGGAGTGCAGTGGTACGATCTCAGCTCACTGCACGCTTCGCCCCCCCGGGTTCATGCCATTCTCCTGTCTCAGCCTCCTGAGTAGCTGGAACTGCAGGCGCCTGCCACCACACCTGGCTAATTTTTTTATATTTTTAGTAGAGATGGGGTTTCACTGTGTTAGCCAGGATGGTGTCAATCTCCTGACCTCGTGATCTGCTTGCCTTGGCCTCCCAAAGTGCTGGGATTACAGGCATGAGCCACTGCACCCCGCCAGCTATGGATATTTTATATATGCCCTGAGTTAGTTTGAGAAAATTTCCTCCTGTTTGAAGTTTTCTGAGAATTTCTAATCCTGAATGGGTATCAAATTTTGTTGCTATTATTCCACACCTTAAAACCTTTTTATGTTTCTCTATTTGTCCTAGAGCAGAGTCCAAATTTCTTAATATGGCCACAAATTACAGCTCCTTCCAGCAGAAGGTGCAGGCTCTTCTACCTCATGAGTCTTGGTTGGTCTTGTGATTTTCTTTGACCAACAGAGAAGTCTAAGGAAGTGATATTGCAACTTCTAAGCAAGGCCTATAGAAACTTAGAGATAACTGTGCTTGAGGAAAGCCCGTCTAGCTTCTTTGAGGTTGAAAGCCTAATCCCAGTTAGCCCCAGCCTTCCCATTCACCACTCCAATTAAGCCCAGACCCCTAGCCAATCCATCAGCTTAATACAACTACATGAATGAATCCAGGAGCTACCAATGGAAAAGCTGTCTAGCAGACCCACAGAATCATGAGAAATCATGAACCACTGTTGTTTTAAGACACTGGAGTGATTTATTACATAACCTCAGATATACATAGATATAAAATCTGGACTTTTCTAGTCTCATTTTTGTACTTCCTGTTTCTTTGCCAGTTCTTCCCATCAAAGTAAGTGATATCACCAGCTACCCTGTTATTCAAGTCAGAAACTATGTCATCATCCTTGATGCCTCCTCTTTTTTCCCTGCATGCAATCTGTCACCAGATCCCATCAATTATTTCTCCAAAATGTCTGTCAAAACTGTCTACTCTTGTCCATCTCCGCACTCTTCTAGTCCAAGTCTCCTTCATCTCACCTCTTTCCTGAGTTTATTGTGACAGAATCCTAACTGGTCTGCTAGTTCTTTTAATCCACTCTCTGTAATGCACATTGTGTGCATATGTGTGTGTAATGTTAATCAGATCATAGCTTTTTGTTGTGCTTAGTAGATCCCATTGCATTTATAATTCAAACTCCATGTAATTGCACAAACTGCATGATCTGGTGACTGCCTGCCTCTTCATTTTCAGCACATACCATTTTCTGCCCTGCCTACTAAGCTGTGACTGACCACACTGACATTTTAATAGCGGTACCTAGAGCTAATTTTCATAAGCATTCACTGCTTTTTTTTTTTTTTTTTTGCCTGGCTGGCTCTGTGCAGTAGATCGAATGGTCTCTCCCCCCACCCCCACCCCTACCAAGATATGTGACATCTCAGAATGTAACCTTATTTGGAATAAAGTGTTAGTAAATGTAATTAAGGTAGGGATCTCGAGGCGAGAGCATCTTTGGTTAGAGTGGCCTGTAAATCCAATGACAAGTGACCTTACTAGACACAGAAAAGACACAGATACAGGGAAGAAAGATATGTGAAGATGGGTGGCAGAGATAGGAGTTATGCTGTCACAAGCCAAAAAAATCAAGAGCCACCAGATACTGGAAGAGGCAAAGAAGGATCCTTTCTGTGATCCTTTGAAGGGAGCATGGTACTGCTGACACTGTAATTTAAGACTTCAGCCTCCAGAACCGTGAGAAAATAAATTTCTGTTGTTTTAAGCCATTGATTTGTTACAATTTGTTATGGAAACCCAGGGAAACTGATACACCCTATCTCACCACTGCACTCCAGCCTTGGCAACAGAGTGAGACACTGTCTTTAAAAAAAAAAAAAAAAAAAGAGGCCGGGCGCGGTGGCTCAAGCCTGTAATCCCAGCACTCTGGGAGGCCGAGGCGGGCGGATCACGAGGTCAGGAGATCGAGACCATCCTGGCTAACACGGTGAAACCCCGTCTCTACTAAAAAAAATACAAAAAACACAAAAAACTAGCCGGGCGAGGTGGCGGGCGCCTGTAGTCCCAGCTATTCGGGAGGCTGAGGCAGGAGAATGGCGTAAACCCGGGAGGCGGAGCTTGCAGTGAGCTGAGATCCGGCCACTGCCCTCCAGCCCGGGCGACAGAGCGAGACTCCGTCTCAAAAAAAAAAAAAAAAGAAAAGAGAAGGAAAAAGGAAGAGTTGGAAAAAATGGAGTTGAAAAACTTACCAATAAAGTTAAAATGTGATTCAAACATTTAAAATTTTACCCACAATGTTCTTCAGTCAGACCACTATGTTTTACTTTAGATATTCTAGATTTTTATTTTATTTTTAATAACAAAAATTCTGTCGATATTTGGTTGTTAATACTACTATATATGTACAAACATGCTTTTCATTGGTTTTAGGCGTTTAGTATATGGGATAATGGATAGTGTACAACAATTTGTATAAAGGCCCATTTTTACTATTACAGTTACAAGGCTATGCTAAATGAATTGTCAGGGAAAGGTGATGTCTAAGACTTAAAAGGATGACTGAAGAGTGAGAGGAAGGGGGATATACGGGGATGAAGGGAGTGTGAGTTAACAAAAAAGATAGATATGAATATCTACCTATATTATCTTAAATATGCAAAGATAAAGAGTGCGAACAGACCTATATCATCTGTTCAGTATGCAGTTGTATTCTTAAAGAAACTTTGTATTACCAAAAGACACATTACTACACCTATTAATTTAATAGGGATAAAGAAGGTTAATGACTAGAGAATATCAGTTTAATAGTAAACAGTCCTTATAAAGTAGTAGTTAAAGCTTTGGTCAGCTGGGGTCAGTGAATCAGTAGAAATGCTTTTAGCTTCAACTAACAGAAGATTCTGTTACAGTGGATTAAACAAATAGGTTTTCTGGTTGTTGTTCCCTACGTAAGAAAACTAGAGAAGATTAAATTACTAATTTACAGAAAATAAACATTGAGGTAGGGGGTGTAGTCAACAAAATCCAGACTGTGGGAAAGTCTTAAGGACAAACAACCCAGTTTCTTCAGCAAAAAATTTAAAGGGGGAAAAATGCAGTTGAGAGACACCAGTGTATTAAAAGTTACTTAAGAGGTGTATTAACCAATCATAATTCATGAGCCTTATTTGAACTTCAAACTAGAAAAACCATTTTTTTAAATTAGACAATTGTGGATTTGTGAACAATGACAGGATTTTTTGATGCCATTATATTAAGGAGCTACTGTTATTTTTTTCTGGTATGTAACTATCATGAATATTCTTTAAGTCTGTATCTTGTGGAGAAACGTACTAAAATATGTACAGTTAATATGGCTGGAATTTATACAGGTTAAAGTGGCTGTGAATGAAAAAGTAAAACTGGAGGTAGGCTGCTGCTGATGAGAGTTGAGTGGCTCACTAATGTTTGTTATATTTAAGATTCTCTTGGCCATTTCTCTTCATGGTTGCACAGTGATTGTTGCAGTTGTAACTGTTCATATAGCAAAGAGGCAGAAGAAGAGGTAGCATTTGTTTCAGAAAGCAAAAATTAACCCATTACAAGTTGCTGCTTGCATCTCATTGACCTTTGTCATATGTCTACCCTTGCCTGGAGGGTATCTAGGAAGAACTAGGGTGGGAATGGAAGTTGGGTCAGCCAACCAACAGTGTAAGCCAGAAGCAGATGACTGATTTTTGATCTCAACTCTGTCATTTATTAACTGTATAACTGTATTTCTTCATCTGTAAAATGAGGATGAAGAGAGTAACCTGTGTTCATATATTCTTCCCACTACTACTGTGAGTGAGCTATTGCATGTAAAAGTCTCAGCAGTGTGCCAAATAAGAAGTTAGTGCTCACAAAATATTAGGGTTATTTTCATTACCATTCTTGTCACCACCAACTTAATTCTTTTTTTATTGAGGTAAAATTCACACATAATATAAAGTTAGCCATTTTAAAGTGTATAATTCAGTGACATTTAGTGCATTTACAGAATTGAGCAACTATCACCTCCATCTAGTTCCAAAATATTTTCATTGTCCACAAAGAAACTTCGGTAAGGAGTATCTCCCTTTCGATCTCAGCCCAGCTTTTCACAACCACTAATCTGCTTTATGCCTCTATGCATATACTTGTTCTGGGTAAGTCAGATACCTTTTGTATCTGGGTTGCTTCCACCGTTTGGCTACTGTGAACAGTATCCCTGTGAACATTCATGTACAACTGTTTATGTGTATACCTTCTTTTTTTTTTCCACTTCATTTGGGTTTATACCTAGGAGTGGACGCTCTTGGTCATGTGGTAATTCTGTTTAACTTTTTGAGGCACTGCCAAATGATTTTCCACAGTATATCTACCATTTTACATTCCTGCCAGCAATGCATGAGAGTTCCAGTTTCTTTACAGCTTTGTCAACACTTATTGTTTTGCATTTTAAAATTATTATTATTATTGCTATCCTAGTGGATGTGAAATCGTATTTTGTGGTTTTGATTTACATTTTCCTGGTGACTAATGATGTTAAGCATCTTTTCATGTGCCTGTTGGCCATTTGTTTACTTTCTTTGGAGAAAGGGCTGTTCAGGTCCTTTATCTATTTTTAAGTTGGGTTGTTTGTCTTTTTGTTGTTAAATTGTAAGGGCATTTTTAATATATTCCAGATAGCAGACTCTTATCAGATACATGATTTGCAAATATTTTCTCCCATTCTATAGGGTGTCTTTTCACTTTCTTGATAGTATCCTTTGATACTAAAGTTTTAGTTTTGATGAAATCCAATTTATTTTATTTTGTTTGTACTTTTGCTGTCATATCTAAGAATCCATTGCCAAATCCAAAGTCATGAAGATTTGCCTGTAGTTTTTGTCTAAGATGTTTAAATTTTTAGCTCTTATATTTAGGTCTTCAGTCTTTTTTTTTTTTTTTTCTTTCTTTCTTTTTTTCCGAGCTGGAGTCTTGCTCTGTCATCCAAGCTGGAATGAAGTGGCGTGATCTTGGCTCACGGCAACCTCCGCCTCTGTGGTTCAGGCAATTCTCCTGCCTCAGCCTCCTGAGTAGCTGGGATTATAGGCACCTGCCACCATGCCCAGCTAATTTTTGTATTTTTAGTAGAGACGGGGTTTCACCATGTTGGCCAGGCTGGTCTCGAACCCCTGATCTTGTGATCCACACCCCCCTTGGCTTCCCAAAGTGCTGGGATTACAGGTGTGAGCCACTGCACCCGGCCAGGTCTTCAGTCCTAAAGGATTGATGTTGGATCAGTTTTTATCCATTTTGAGTTAATTTTTGTGTGTGATAAGAGGCAGCAGGACCAGCAAGTTTATTCTTACCACCTTTATCATCCAATATCATGAAGCATGACATCTCTCCAACAAAACATCTGAATTGTTTTTCTGAATAGCTTTTCCAGCATGTGTTCAAGCAGTGGTGATTTTCCTCTTAATTTTTATAATAGGGAACTGTCTGCATGATGTAAATTGTTCTCTATTTAATTGATCCCATTTTATCCAATGTGCAGTAGGAAAACGAGCTACATTAGACATATCTAGAATAGATGTGGGTTTTAAATTTGTAAACTTGGCAGGGTTGATTAGTAAATCTTTGCTTCTAGATCTAAAAATTTTAGTGCTGCTTTGAAACGTTGATTTAGTTATTGAAGTAGAGTCCATAGGAATATGTAATTGCTATTTTTGTATTCTAATCTTGTTTTATTTGGTTTTGCATAGTCTGGTTATATCTTTTATTGAATACCATTCTTTGATTAGAAGTTATCTCACTAGTTCTTTTTTTCCCCCTTCACCTGCAGTGTTGGGGATAATGTAGTTTTGGGGATCTACTGGAGTGAAAAGTGGTTCTGGTGGGATAACCTTTAAAAGGCTGTTATGTACTATTCAATAACTTTAAAAAAAAATCTGCTAGTACAGGATGGACAAGGATGAACCTTATACATTCTCCTGTTAACTGGCAATAGTTTTAAAGTTGTCTAACATTTGTTTTAAACAGAAGAGGATAAAATTTGGTTGTTTCTGTTTTTAGTACTTGATTCTAAAACTCGAAAGGCCTGCTATAGTTCAGAATATCACATTTGGAAAATATGAGAAAACTCATGTTTGCAATTTGAAGAAATTTAAAGTCTTTGGTGGCATGAATGAAGAGAATATGACAGAGCTGTTGTCCAGGTGAGTTATGGTTATGGGGAAGAGAGCTGTCTTCTAAACAAAATGTAGTCTTAGTCTCTTTGTAGCTAATCTGCATGGTTTGATTTTTCTTTCAAAGGAGAAAAGAGTATTCCTTCTCTTCTATTCCTAATGCCTTAGTTTAATACTGTGGGTTGAGTTAGCTTTCTTTCTTTCTTTCTTTTTTTTAAACCAACAGACCCTAGTTAATATTTTTACCAAAGAAGAATCAAACTTTTTTGTTTCTTCCTTTTTTAATTGTATTTTTGAGCTGTTAATGACTTCAGAAATATTTTCAGCTTTAATAATTTTTTTTGCTATAATCTTTGCTGTAAAAAAATACAGGCTCTTTGCAAAAGACTAAGATTAATTGCCTTAATCCAGAAGCAGTGGTTTACTGTAAGTTGGAGACTAAAAAGAGGAATGTTTTATAAATTGAAAGATGCATGCCTGTCACTTGGAAGGAGCTCAGTAAATTTGAGTTTTAATAATATTAGACAACCAGGAATGAATGTGTTAATTTGCTGCCCAGCAAATGAAAAATCAGATAGCTAATAGAATGGACAAATGAAACCATGGAAATTTAGAATATATTTGTGATGGCTGGGCACAGTGGCTCACGCCTGTAATCCCAGTACTTTGGGAGGCTGAGGCAGGCGGATCACAAGGTCAGGAGTTCAAGACCAGCCTGGCCAACATAGTGAAACCCTGTCTCTAATAAAAATACAAAAATTAGCTGGGCATGGTAGTGGGCAACTGTAATCCCATCTACTTGGGAGGCTGAGGCAGGAGAATCGCTTGAACCTGGGAGTCGGAGGTTGCAGTGAGCCGAGATCACGCCGCTGCACTCCAGCCGGGGCAACACAGCAAGACTCTGTCTCAAAAAAAAAAAAAACGAATGTATTTGTGATATGGTATGGCCCATTAACATAATATTTTATATAAGCAAATACTCTATACTGTATTTGATTTCAGTCATGAAAGTATTTCAGGAAATATAATAGCAACCTGAGGGTGAGTGACTTTCCCATAAATCCTTGTGTCAGTCCTAGTTGTTTAAGTAGAGAGGTGATATGCATTTATTTTTATTTAGGATAAAGCAGATGCTATTAAACAGAGTAAGGCTGGCTTTGAAAATTTTTTGAACTATAAAGGAAACATTGGCATCTCAAAATTAAATAACTAAATTCTTCGGCGAATTCTAATATGTGGTTTTGTTTAAGTTGTTGGATTTGACTGTGAATTGTTTTTTAATTTCCTTCTTACCATTTGAAAATTTTGTTATATTCAGTTATCCATTCAGGACACTAGGCCCTGTCACACATTTTTAAGCACTGTAGCTATATTCTTTATAATACTGAACATTTTTCATTAATTCTCATGTAATTCAGAGAATCCAGTTATAATGCTGTTGATTTGAATGTGCTAGTTTTGACCTATATGCCCATGTTTAACTACTTGTTTATATTGTCTTGGTCATAATATTTTGAGCATTAGTTTGAACTTAAAACCTGAGTATGCATTAGTTCGTGTTCTAGTACATTTACTAAATTATGAAGTCAGATTTAACAGCCTTATTTTTTTTTTTTTCCTACAGTGGCTTAAAGAATGATTATAACAAAGAAACATTCACCTTGAAGCATAAAATTGACGAACAGATGTTTCCTTGTCGATTCATTAAAATAGGTAAGGTTTTAGCATTTGGGAATAGAAACAAATTCTTGGTATCATTAGTCAGCAAACTATAGCCCATAGACCAAATCGTGCAGGCCCCTCGTTTTTTTAAATACAATTTTATGGGAACATTGCTGCACTGGTTTGTTTACGTATTGTCTGTGTCTGCTTTTGTGCTACAGAAGTAGACTTGAGTAGTTGCAAGAGACCACATAGTCCACAGAGCCCACTAAATTTACTCTTTGGCCCTTTACAGGAGAAGTTTGCTGACTTCTGCTTTATATAAATTCATTACTAAATGGCAGTTATTTCAAGTGGAATCTTTTCCATATATTTTCTCATTTGAAAGTTTTCTTAGATTTTATGGGATCTAGTGATTTGATTGCCTTAATTTTATGGAAGGTTTATCACTTATACTAAAACAATAGTATTCTAAAACCAAATACTGATAAAATCCTTAAGGCAGTATGTTATGGTTATTATCTGTTATGTTCTTTTATTTTATTTATATTTTTTAGTTAAATGCTGGTCAGACCCATTAAATTTATTTAATAACCCATTGATAGGTAATAAATCACTGTTTGAAAAATATTACCTTAAGGCATGTATTTCTTTAGCAAGTATTTTAGCTTAAAAAAGTATTTATAATGCATCCTCAAAATGAGTATTTTTCAGGTGATTTTGTTTCCTTTAGAATTTATTATTTAGAAGGTAGGGAAGTTGAGGACTTAAATCCTGGCTAACACGGTGAAACCCCATCTCTACTAAAAATACAAAAAAAAATTAGCTGGGCATGGGCGCCTATAGTCCCAGCTACTTGGGGAGCTGAGGCGGGAGAATGGCGTGAACCCATTAGGCAGAGCTCGCAGTGAGCCGAGATCACGCCACTGCGCTCCAACCTGGGAGACAGAGCGAGACTCCATCTCAAAAAAAAAAAAAAACAATCTTCTAATTTATAACCATATTGCATACTTTTGAGAATATTATATTAATATGGGGATTAAAGTGAATTAGATACTTTGAAGAATAATAATAAAAGCCAGATTCCACATTTTGATTTGGGAGAATAATTACTCTTTTGGAACAAACAGAGTCATTGTTTGCCAATCTGTCAGAGTTGCTGCCGTTTTGTTTTGTGACTCAGATAGTTCTGTTGGGCAAAAGAATATTTGAGGTCTTAAGAAAGACTGCTTATATACAGAAACTGTTTTTGGAACAGTTGGATTCTAATATGTCACTTAGTAGTATTATAATTTCTGTTATAATAAATACTTATAAATAAAAACCTATATTCTATTTTCTTATAAGAATTTATGAGCAAGCAAATTTTAAAAATAAATTTAACTTTTGGTTATTTCCTTCTTTTGTAGTGAGTAATGTTTTCATCAGTATTTAGATTTACCAGTTCCTAAAGACCTTTGCATAGCTTTAACAATTTCATGATTTTATATTTCAAGTATACAAGCAGTGGAAATGGGAATCTTTTCTAGCTCTGTCAGCCTTTTTTCCCCTTTCTTTTCTTTTTTGCTGAGTAGTTGAATATGTGCACTTAAAAAATTTCCCCCCAGCTTTACTAAGGTATAATTGACAAATAATTATATATATATTTATGGTTTACAATGTGATGTTTTGACGTATGAATATATTGTGAAATTATTGAATCGAGCTAATTACATATCCCTCACCTCACATACTTAAGATTTTTTTGTGGTGAGAACATTTAAGATCTACTCTCTGAGCAATTTTCAGTTGTTATTACTGTAGTCACCATGCTGTGCAGTAGATCTCATTCTAGATGTAGAACAGTAGATAAGTTCTACAGTAGAACTTATTCTTCCTGTTTGACTGAAACTTTTTACCCTTTCATCAACAGCCACCCATTTCTCCCATCACCTTTTTAATTATAGGGCATAATGATGTCTTTTACTTGATCTAGGGTTAGTTTTATGGTATTTGGCAAAATGTTAATTGGAGCTTTCCAAATAATAGTAGACACTTATTAGCCCATTTTCTATTTAGAATATTAATATATAGATAACTTAGTATGTCTTACTTTTCTCTAAAAGATGTTAATACCAGTCAGCAGTATCTGCTTCCCAACCCTTTCCCAACATTCTCTTAAGAACTTTTTGTTTTAAGTAATATAAAGAAATATGGAACTAAAAGGCCATATGTTAGGTCAGTAGTTGTAATTTGTCGTATTTTCTTCAAAAGTTATTCCAGTAGAGGACCTGAATGATGTATAGCTCTCTCTTGGTGGTAATTTAGCACAGACATTTATTTGGTTCAGGTAAATTGTTGGAATTTGACTTAAAAGAAAAAAAGCCTTTGAGTATTTTACATCTGTGTTCTATAGTGACATGTTTGAAAGATCTTGCTGTATTTAAAAAACAAGTTAATGCCTATGCGGCACAATTTCTAAATTTAGTCAGCCTTCAATTATTCACAGTAATGGAGGAGAATAGAAGCAAGGCTAACACAATGGCAGATCATCTCCAAGTTGTTTATTGACATGTAACTATAATAATTTTCATTTATAATGAATATAGCTTATTCATTTAAGTTTTGCTTAAAGCAAATTGAAGTAAGTTTGGTCATAAATTGTTAACAAGGAAAATAGCCCACATTTCTACTGTGTGCAGGGGTTAAGTTTTAAGATCTGTTGTGGGTAATTCAGAGTACCAGCAAAGCTGAACTGATATCATTGGACTGCCTTCCTTCAGGTAAATTTTACTTTCTTAAGTTACTTTTTGTATAAAATGAGGATGTTAATGCTTTTTCTGTCTAATGGTAGGATAGGTAGCTATATTGGATATTTTCTTGAGTTCTGTTCTAGTTTGTGGATCTGGGGTTTTAATTTAAGAGAGCATTTATGGAAGAAATGATTTCATTTTGGATATCTCTTTTGTGCATTTTTATACTTATATTTTTAAAGCTTGTGTTTACATGCCTTCTTACATGTAGTATTTTAGGGACTATGATGGGAATTAGTGTAGAAGGAGAGTTGGCCTTAGAAAGAAGCTTGGTTTTAGATAAGACCTAGAGGTAAAAGAAAAATTTAGTAACAGAGGTGAGTTATTAATTGGGAGACTGGATTCCCAAGGGCAAGTTAAAGTTTGGAAAGGGAAACCTCAGCAGGAGACTAGATCAGAGGAAAGTAAACATAAAGTAGAATGAGATGAGGGTATTGGTTACAGATGGCTCGAAGGGTTTACATTTGGATTCATAGTCACAATAACAGCTGTATGAGGAAATCAGGGGTAGGTGAGGGCAAAAGGAGGTACAGGGTCTTGGAAGGATTCAGGGGGAGTCTTGGTTTTTGGTAAATGGAGGGATGTGGATTTTTGTAAAGGAGTCAGCTGCAGCCTGGATGATTGTGGAGACTTCAGAGAGCGGCTTTTGCTCTGGCTGGATGTAGCGTGAATTCTGAGCATGAAGTCTGAGTATTAAGTCCAGGAAGCCCTTTAGGAGAGCATGTGGAAAAGTGACATTTTGGAAGTGTACTATTAAGAGGAAAATTAATATAATAATAATAGATAACAGCTAACAATTATTGAACACTTAGTATGTGCCAGTTACTGTGCTAAGTATACTTATGTCATTAAATCTGTAGTAGAATAGTAGATGCACTATTTCAGAATAGTTAATCTTGAATTTTTAGGATCTCTCAGAACCTCTCTTTTTTTTTTTTTTTTTTTTTGAGATAGAGTTTCGCTCTTGTTGTCTAGGCTGGAGTGCAATGGCACGGTCTCGGCTCATGGCAACCTACTACCTCCCATGTTCAAGCAATTCTCCTGCCTCAGCCTCCCAAGTAGCCGGAATTACAGGCATGCGCCACCATGCCCGGCTAATTTTGTATTTTTAGTAGAGACAGAGTTTCTCCATGTTGGTCATACTGGTCTTGAACTCCCGACCTGAGGTGATCCACCCGCCTTGGCCTCCCAAAGTGCTGGGATTACGGGTGTGAGCAGTGGCAGGGGCTTGCCGTGTTGCTCAGGTGGCACAATTAGAGCTCACTGCAACCTCCAGCTCCTGGGCTCAAGCCATGTTCCCACCTCAGCCTCCCTAGTAGCACACCACCACACCTGGCTAATTTTAAAAACAATTTTTTTCTAGAAACTGAGTCTTGCTGTCTTGCCCAGGCTGGCCTTTTTATGAAAAAAGGTGACACACAGGGATGTTGATTATATTCATGTCTGATTGTCCTGTGGGGAAAAGCTGAATCCTAGAAAACAAACTGCTAGCCTTGGGATATGTATTAGGAGTTTCTAGTTCTTTTATTTGATGAGGGAGGCGTCTTTTATTAGGGAACAAAAACATGTGCCTGGAGCTTTAATTCACTTTTAGATTTCTTATAGTATTCTATATGCATTATTAGTATTGTTAATGATATCAAAAATCACTGGCATTTGAAGTGAGTGGACATGATTCTGCTCATTTTTTACATTCCCTTTTAGTCTTGAAAATTAATTATATTGTTTATTCATCTGTAATATATGATGCCCTTTGGTGAGATAACTTCATGATTTACCTCCTTCCTCTAAAGGTATTCTTTAAAGGTATTAAAAATTATAACTAATTTTATTCTAGAAATATTTCTGTTGAACCATTGGGTAACAGAATAAATTTCACTGCAAGTGTTTTAAAAGGTTTTTGTTTTGTTTTGTTTTTTAAGAGACAGTGTCTTTCTCTGTTACCCAGGCTAGAATTTAGTAGTGTGGTCATAGCTCACTGTAACACTGAACTCCTGGGCTCAAGTGATCCTTCCATCTGGCCTCCCGAGTAGCCAGGACTACAGGCACATACTATCATGCCCAGCTGATTTTTAATTTTTTTTGTAGAGATAGGGTCTCAGTATGTTTCCAGGATGGTCTTGAACTCCTGGGCTCAAGTGATCCTCTTGCTTCCGCCTCCCAAAGTGTTGGGATTACAGACGCGAGCCACTGCACCAGGACCAATAAATGAATTCTTAATGAGACTTGGACCTGGAAATCTCTAATATTTTATGTCTGGTGACATATATAGACTATATTCTTGGTGCTTTTTGAGTTTAGAATCATATTTTATTCTGACTCTTATACTACTTGATGGTTATTGCTATGTGATTTACTAGATAAACTTTTAAATGACACTGCTGCATAAAGAAATAAACACTAAAACAATAATGATAATTTAATATTTGTTGTTAAAAAAAACTTTTTGAAATGTGTGTGGTTTACATACATAAACAAAGGCATATTAAATATCCCAGCAGTACTTCATACATTCTCATGACTGGTTGCTACTGCCTGTGTTCTTATTCACACAGCTTCCTTTATATCAGTGGTCCCCAACCTTTTTGACACCAGCAACCAGTTTTGTGGAAGACAATTTTTTTATGGATCCAGAAGTAGGGGCAGGGTGTGGCAGAGAGATGGTTTTGGGATGAAACTTTTCCACCTCAGATCATCAAGCATTCGATTCTCATAAGGAGTGTGCAACCTAGATCCCTTGCATGTGCAGTTCACAGTAGAGTTTGCACTCCTTTGAGAATCTAATGCCAGTGTTGATCTGACAGGAGGCAGAGCCCAGGCGGTAATGCTCCCTCATCCGCTGCTCACCTCCTGCTGTGTGGCCGGGTTCCTAACAGGCCATGGACCCGTACAGGTTTGGGCCTGGGCGTTTGGGACCCCTGTTTTAGATGACAAAAATACATAAGAGTATCGTACCCCATATGTCTTCCTTATTCAGTCGGATATTGGAAATCATTAAGCCTGGTATCAGCTATTCTGGATATTCTATTTTGATGCTTCGTCAAAACTCTACAAGTGTTAGTTTCTTAAAGATAGTTGCATTATTGATTCTGAAACTGCATCAGTGAATCTATTGCTACATTAAAATTCACTGGTCTATCTTGGACTTTTTAGCCAGGTGTGATTTTGTAACATTCATTGGTTATTTAGAAAATAACCTGAATGATACAGATCTCCCAAATGTTGAAACACTTCATTATATAATATTTTAAAAATCACGTTTATTAATATCACAAGTAATCTCATTTTAAAAAATCTAAGCGTTGGGAATCAGTTAAGTTCACAGTGGTGGATACTTATCTTCCAAAATTCTAATTTTTCTCTTGAAAGTTTGGTTTTTATCCTTGACAGCAAATATCATTAATTATTTTCCTTGAAATGACATGTAAATGTTTGGCAAATACCCAAATCTAAACAATCATAGGTTGTCTGTTTTTCTTTCAAGAATAAAATGGCAACCCATGAAAAATAAATTGGTTTTTAAACTAACAACTTGAATAATTGTACAGGTCCTTTCCTTGAGATAACCATTGTGCTTTGGTATACAACAAAAATGCTTTATATGCAATTCTCATTTTGTCACACAGGATATTAAAAAGATGTGTACTTAATGATGGGAGTTTAATAAAATTTTCCATGCCATCGGTAAAATTTTATTTTATTTTATATTTATTTATTTATTTTTATTGCCAGTGTATGGTGGTGAGGAGTACAGTGCAATTTGTACTTACTGAGCACTACTAGTACTGTTTGGTGCCATTAGTTTGGTACCCAGGTGCCAGAAATTTTATACACCATTGCTTTTGTGCCATTAGTGCAATGGTGCTATTATTAAAAGGCTAGAAAACTGTTTATTATGTTATTTTGAAAAATAGTTATTTTGAAAAATAACTAGTGTTGTTAGTAAAAAAAAAAAATAGTTTTGACTACATGGGACCTCCGGAAAGACCATTGGGATTTTGATTGACATGATGTTAAATTTATAATTAATTGGAGAAAACTACACATTTACAACGTTGAGTTTTCCTATATAGGAACATAGTATGTTCTTTCATGTATTCAATTATTCACTACAATTTTATATTTTCTTATAAATATTGTGTATTTTAAGTTTATTCTGAGATATTTTCAGCTTTTTGCCATTATAAATAGGACTTAATTTTGAGTTATATTTTCTAATTGGTTATTGTAGGTATAGGAAAAGTTTATTTTTGTGTGTTTACCTTGTTTACAAATAAAAAGTTTTTCAATTGAATATATATATATATATATATATATATATGTTTTTTGTTTTTTTGTTTTTTGTTTTTTTTACATTGAGACAGTCTTACTCTGTTGCCCAGGCTGGAGTGCAGTGGTGCAATGGCAGCTCACTGCACCCTCTGCCTCCTGGGTTCAAGCGATTCTCTTTCCACAGCCTCCCGAGTAGCTGGGATTATAGGCGCATGCCACCACGCCTGGCTAATTTTTTCTATTTTTAGTAGAGACGGAGTTTCACTGTGTTGGCCAGGCTGGTTTTGAATTCCTGGCCTCAAGTGATCTCCTGCCTCAGCCTCCCAAAGTGCTGGGATTACAGGTGTGAGCTACTGCTCCTGGCTCTCTTGAATTTTTTTTAGGTAGACAGGTCATCTTTAAATTACAATTCGTTTTTCTTAATTTGTTTGTTTGTTTGTTTCCTTAGTGCGCTGGCTGAGACCTCTGATTAGTGTCGAATAGTAGAGATATTGGACTTGTTTGTCTTGTTCTGACTTGAATACTTAGTATTTTCCCATTAGGTTTAATTTTTAAGGTTTTTGATGCTTTTTAAAAAAATGTAGGTAAGGAAATTTTTTATTGCCTTATATTGCTTATACATTGAGGGTTTAAAAATAATAATGTATTAAAGTTATCAAATGTGTTTTTTCTTTTATTTTGTTAACGTGGTACATTATGTTAATACAGCTCCTATTATTTATTGAACTATCATCTTTCCATTCCTGGAGTGAGATCTATCTGGTTACAATGAAAATCTAATTGAATTTTTTTTGCAACTTTTCTCCTTTTAATTTGTATTTAAATATATATTCATAGCTGCAATTGGCCTTAAGTCTTTTTTCTTCTGATTTGGATTTCAGGGTTATGCCACTGATAAATAATTGAACTTTCAGTCTCTTTCAGTGTTCTGATGTAGGTTAAATTCTGAAGTAATTTTTTGCTGATTGTACATTTGGTAAAATTTACCTGTTAAATCATCTAATTCTGGTGGCATTTATTTGGGGGTAGACATATGAACATTTTTAATTTATCTTACAGTGTTTTTATTAACTAAGGAAATCTTATGTTGGCATGGGTCATCTGTTTTGTTTTACTGTTGTAGCCTTAGCACCATGCTAGTCATATAAAAGATGCCCAGAAAATTTGTTCAATGAATCCTTATAAGGTTGAATAGTGCTTTTACTTTGCTAAAGTTTTATTTGAACTGTGTTAATATTTTTCTTCTTCTTTTTGTTTCTTCTTCTTAAAGTTCCACTCTTGTCCTGGGGACCCAGCTTTAACTTTAGCATCTGGTATGTTGAACTTAGTGGCATTGATGATCCTGATGTAGTACAACCTTGTCTCAACTGGTATAGCAAGGTAGGACTGTATTTTAAATCCTGACTTTAATGGCTATAAAAGGAGAAATATGTCAATCTCTTATTCATTGAGAATAATTTAAAATATTCAAAATAATAATAACAGTTAGCTAACGTTTTATTAGGCACTTCCAGTCTGCCAGCTTTTAAGCGATCCTAATAACTCACTTTGTCATTATCACTCTATGAGACAGGTGCACTTACTATCCCCATTAGTTTATAGATGAAGAAATGAAGCACAGAGAGATTAAATAGTTTGCCTAGGATCACACAACTGTAAAGTGCTTGAGCCAGTGTATGAACTCAGGCAGTTTGGCTCCACAGTCTGCTTTTATATTATACCCATTTGACTCTGAATTTTGTTTTTTTTACTTGTATTCATATAAATACTTAAAACATAGTTTTTAGTGGGATAGTTTTGCAGTCTGATGGAAAATTTAAGATGTCGATGTGATTTAGACTCCTAAAGTAGTCAACAGGGTTAAAAAATATTGCTGTTTAATATAACTGTAATATATATTGTTACATGGTAGTTACGATAAATCTTTTTTAGAGGCCAAGAGTAAGTTAGTTAGTTAATTAATTAAGTTATTAATTAATAGTTAATTATAATGTGTAAGGATTAGATGTTTAATGACCTTTTATTAGTTAAGAAGTCAGCTATCAACTGATTTGTGTTTCAGATCTTATACATCTTCCTAAATACATTTTATTTTCTTGCCTCATTAAAGGGTAATGCCTATAAGTAAATCATTGTTGTTTGATTATCATGCAACATTGTTGTTTGATTATCATGTTGTTTGATTAGCATGTCATCTGTTTGTTTGAATAGTGGTATAGTTAGGAAATTTGACGTAGTCCCAGAACATACTCCTGAAGTTGAGATTTTTTTTAAAAAAAATCCTTTTTATAAGATTGTATTTTTGGCATCTGTCCTATTAGGGGAAATTTTTAATAAATTAAGTGCCTGCTTTTTGGATTCCAGTTAATTGAGATGTCTACTTTATAGCTGCTTAATAGATGAGGTAGTGCAGGCTTAGAAAACAATTAAATTGGGCCAGGCACAGTGGTTCTCACCTGTAATCCCAGCACTTTGGGAGACCGAGGTAGTGGATTGCCTGAGGTCAGGAGTTCGAGACCATCCTGACCAACATGGTGAAACCCCGTCTCTACTAAAAATACAAAAATTAGCTGGGCATGGTGGCATGTGCCTGTAAGCTCAGCTGCTTAGGAGGCTGAGGCAGGAGAATTGCTTGAACCCAGGAGGCAGAGGTTGCAGTGAGCTGAGATTATGCCACTACACTCCAGCCTGGGAGAGAGAGCAATACCCTGTCTCAAAAAAAAAAAAAAATTAAATTTAGTCTGTTTTTGATGATTTTTGAGTCATAACACATGTTTGTAAATTTGAAGTATCTGTATACTTGATACTTGTCATTCAAGTAATAGCTTAAAAACCAAAAATAGAAAGCATAATATAATTGTATGTGAATTATTTCATGTTTTTTGTGCTCTCAGTACCTGCATTGTAATGGGATTAATAGACACTATGGAGTTATAATTTTTACAATATTAAGTGGAGTTTAAGAAATAGGTGTTCTCCCTTTCTTCAAAGTTGAGACTCTGGAATTAGGTTTGGTTTAATAACTTTTGGCTACATACTTTGTAACCTTGGACAAGTTTGGAACAGGCCAAGTTTTAGTTTTGCTAGTTAAAAGAGCCAAATAATGATACCTAATGAATCAGGTTAGTACACTGCTTGGGACATAGTGTTAATAAATGCTCAGTGTAGATTAGTTATTTTTACTGTTGTTAACTGTTTCCTACAGTATCATCTAACCAAATCTCTTCTTTCCATACTTACTCTGTGTTCTAGTAGTACCGTGAACAGGAAGCTATTCGCCTTTGCCTAAAACACTTCAGACAACACAACTATACAGAAGCTTTTGAGTCACTGCAAAAGAAAACCAAGATTGCACTGGAACATCCCATGTTAACAGATATTCATGACAAGCTGGTGTTGAAGGGTGATTTTGATGCTTGTGAAGAGTTGATTGAAAAAGCTGTAAATGGTATGAAACTTTGATTGGTTATTGGGGTAAATTCAAGTACATACGGGAAACTTTCACGAAAAGAATATAGGCTTATGCCAGTTATTACTCTAATTTTTTTTCTTGTTTTTTTTTTACTCAGTTAAAGATTGTTAGCTCTTTGGATTAGGGACTTCTTTCATGTAAAATAGATCCATGATGTAATGAGACTTTAAAAAATGAAATGTACTTGAACTCACATATAAATTTAAGTTGGCATCTTGGGAAACCGTGCACTTACAAATGATAGCATTAACTAGCATTAAACTGTATCAGAAATATTTTGATATTGATAGCCAATATTTATTAACAGTGTATTTTGAGGAGAAGAGGGGGCTAGATAATAAAAAGTGTTATTAATAAGCAATTATATATAAGGAACAAGGAGATTTGTATTGAAAATAACTTCCTTATGGTGTAAATACTATATAATTGCCGATTTTCTTGTGTGACCTGTAATCTGGCTTTGAAAGAAATGTGAATAGTTGAACATCTATATTATCTCCCAGGGTATTGACTTTGGAGGGTAACGCTCATTTGGATATTTAAGGTCTGATGCGTTTTGTTATTTAAACTAAAAAGGGACTCTGTTGCTTATAGTATGACATTTTTAAAAAATCTTCCACAGTAACTTTCATAGTGACAAAGAACAGAATAGTTGTACAATACAAAACTTGTGGAATTGAATTTGGTGCATCTTTTATAGGAAGAAATAAGAAATAATACATTTTTCAGTGATTTGCTCTCATTTTCATTTTATCACAGTTATCATCTTTTACTAGGTATTCATATTTATTAGATATTGGGTAGCTAAAAAAAAAACCAGACCTGCACTGCCTTCTTTGAGTTTGTAAATGTAAAGTTAACTTAAAATGAATTGCTTTGAGCTCCACTTTTTAAAATATGACAAATCTGCTTCTAAGCCTTGTACATTGTTATTGCTTACTTGATTGATGATGATACTTGCAAATAAATGATTGGTATGTTTGAAATTGAATATATTTTGGAGTATAAACAAAACACGTAACTAATCTCTTACCAGACTTTGAAAAGCTACCAATAAAAGTATATGTGTGTGTGTATATATATGTATGTATGTGTATATATATGTATGTATGTGTGCCATTTCTAGGAGTGAATTCTGTATTTTAACCTCATAGGATGAGGGAGGCATAGGTAATTTTAGAGCTTTTTTGTTTGTTTCAGATATTTATCAAAAGGCGTTTATTATTTTGTGAAGGGAAAGCAAAACAACAGGCACAGGCAACTCTATACAATTAATAAGCTAAAAACAGTTATATATTTTAAAGCTGTCTTTAGTGACGTACTCAGTTGGTTAAGATTAGCTGATAAAAATCTTGTGCAGTTTTAGTATCTGCAGAGACTTAACTTATCCTTTGGCTCCAGAAAGGAACCAAGTTTAGAAAAATTAGTAGTTGCTCAATTCTTGAAACAGCCACATCATAGTTTTTGTACTATGAATACTATGGGCTCTCTAAACTGGCCTGGAACACTGTTAGTTAATAAACATTCCTTTCAGGGTTGTTCAGTTTGCTTCTGACCTCATTGATGATGATTTGTTGGACAAATAAGGAAGTAAACAGTGCAGAGTTTTTTGGCTTCTGCTCCATTAAAAACATAGCAGAGAAGGACAAGAAGTTCCTGCCTGCTAAATAGGAAGATCTAGGGAATCAAAAGAATCTCTGTCAAGCTTCTTGTAATGGAGGATACAAAAGCTACTTTTAGTATTTTTAGTATATTACTTAGTATGATCTTTAAGTATTGTCTGTATTTTAAGAAAGCGTAAGGCTGTATTTATTTCTCTAATAGGCTTTTTATTTGTCTAGAAATATCACTGTATTTACATTTCATTTTATTATAGGTGATTTCAGAACCAATAATTGCTATACCTCTTTGCCAATGCAGGATCCGGTGATGATAGGCAAAAGTAATCACCTAGGGACAGGAATGTTTTACTCAAACATGTAGAGATTGTACTGAAAACCTCCCTTTGCTGAGCTTATCTTTTTTTGCTATAGAAAGAGAATTTTTCTTTTGTGAGATAAGGGAAGGATAAAGTTTAATAAGGTAGTCATAAAGTTTCAACCTGAAATCTCTACCCTTCTCCCTCTGTCTTTCCCTGCTTCTTTCTTTTTTCTGTTATCCTGCTTTAAAACAAATCTCTCTACTCTTTTCTTTTGGATTGTGCAGTAGTTGTTAATTATAGGCATATCTTGGAGATATTGCAGGTTTGGTTCCAAACCACTGCAATGAAGTGAATGTCACAATAAAGCAAGTCACACAAATTTTATTTCCTTTCCCTATGCATATAAAAGTTATATTTCCACTTTACTGTAGCCTGTTAAGGTACAGTCGCATTATTTCTTTAAAAAAAATGCACATACCTTAACATAAAAATACTTTATTACTTAAAAAATGCTAATGATCATCTGAGCCTTCAGTGAGTTACAGTCTTTTTGCTGGTAAAGGGTCTTGCCTCAGTATTGATGGCTGCTGGCTGATAAGGATGGTGATTGCTAAAAGTTGGGGTGGCTGTGGCAGTTTCTTAAAATAAGACAAAAATGAAGTTTGCTGCATCAATGAGCTCTTCCTTTCACAAAAGATTTCTCTGTGTCATGCAATGCTGTCTGATTGCATTTGATCCACAGTAGAACTTCTTTCAAAATTAGAGTCAATCCTCTCAAACCCTGCTGCTGCTTTATCAGCTAAGTTTATGTAATATTCTAAATCCCTTGTTGTCATTTCAACAATGTTCACAACATCTTCATCAGGAGTAGTTTCCTTCTCAAGAAACCACTTTATTTGCTCATTCATAAGAAGCAATTTCTCATCCATTCAGATTTTATCATGAGATTGTAGCAGTTCAGTCACATCTTCAGGTTCTACTTCTAATTCTAGTTCTCTTGGTGTTTCTACCACATCTGCAGTTAACTACTTCTTCTGAAGTCTTTAACCCTCTACACATCATCCATAAGGTTGGAATCAACTTCTTCCAAACTCTTGTTAATGTTAATATTTTTATCTCTTCCCATGAATCATGAATGTTCTTAATGGCATCTAGAATGGTGAATCCTTTCCAGGTTTTCAATTTACTTTGCCCAGATCCATCAGAGGAATCACTATCTGTGGCAACTATCGCCTTACAAAATGTGTTTCTTAAATAACAAGACTTTCTTGAAAGTCTAAATGACTCCTTGATCCATAGGCAGCAAAATGGATATGTGTTAGCAGGGATAAAAACATTAATCTCCCTGTATTTCTCCATCAGAGCTCTTGGGTGACACGTACATTGTTAGTGAGCAGTAATATTTTGAAATACATCTTTTTTTTTTTTTTTTTTCTGAGCAGTAGGTCTCAACAGTGGGCATAAAATATTCAGTAAACCATTCTGTACACAGATGTACTGTCATCTAGGCTTTGTTATTCCATTTGTAGAGCACAGGCAGAGTAGATTCAGCTTAATTCTTAAGGGTCCTAGGATTTTTCAAAATAGTAAATGAGCATTGACTTCCACTTAAAGTCACTAGCTGCATTAAACCCTTACAAGAGAGTCACACTGTCCTTTGAAGCTTTGAAGCCAGGCATTGACTTCTGTCTAGCTGTGAAAGTCCTAGATGGCACCTTCTTCTAATAGAAGTCTATTGGAATGTTTTGTCTACATTGAAAATCTGTTTAGTATAGTTACCTTCATCAGTGATCTTAGCTGAATCTTCTAGATAGTAATAACTTGCTGCATCTTCTATAATACATCAACACTTGTGGCTTTACTTTGTACTTTTATGTTATAGAGATGGCTTCATTCTTTAAACTTCATGGACCAACCTCTGCTAGCTTCCAACTTTTCTTTTGCAGTTTTCTGACTTCTCTCAGCTTTCATACACTTGAAGAGAGTTAAGGCCATGCTTTAGATTAGGTTTTGGCTTAAGGAAGTGTTATGACTGGTTTAATTTATCCAGACCACTCTAACTTTCTCCATATTAATATGGAGAAATATGGAGTCTGTTTTGCTTTCATATCAGTCGTGGGTTCACTTGTAATTTCCTTCAAGAACTTTTCCTTCTCATTTACAACTTGGTCAACTTTAGTGCAAGAGGTCAACTTTCAGCCTATCTTGGCCTTTGACATGCCTTCCTCCCTAAGTTTAATTATTTCTAGTTTTTTATTTAAAGTGAGAGGTATGTGTTGAACACTTAAAGGCCAGTAAAGATATTAAGTGGCCTAATTTCAGTATTGTTGCATCTCAGGGAATAGGGAGGCTCAAAGAGAGGGAGAGAAATGGGGGAACTGCTGGTTTATGGAGTAGTCAGAATACACACATTTATTAAGTTCCTTGTCTTATAAGGGTGTAGTTCATGGTGCCTCAAAACAATTACATTATTAACATCAAAGATCACTTATCATAGGTGACTGTAACAGATATTACAATAATGAAAAACGTTGAAACGTTGCGAGAATTACTGAAACGTGAGAGAGACGCAAAGTGAAGAAATTCTATTGGAAAAATGGCATCCATAGACTTCCTTTAATTTATAAAAAACACAGTACCTGTGAAGCGTGGTAAAGCAAAGCATTATAAAGGCATATGTATATTGAATTATCTTCATTGATTTTCTGTTTTTAATGCAATTTTGTATTCCTGTTACAAACCCTACTTGAAAATGGTGTCTTACTCTTTTCAGGTATTGTATTTGATCTGCCACATTTTTATGAAGTATTTTTGCATATATTTGTGTATGTAAGATATTGGTCTGCAGTTTTCTTATAATGTGCATGTCGTGTTTTGGTATCTTTTGGTGTGTTTGGGTAGTTCTAGCCTTTTAGAATGAGGCAGGAATCTAAAAGTGTTTGTGTAGAATGAGTAGTAGCTTGGTAGAATTTACTAGTGAAGGCAACTGGACCTGAAGTTACCTTTGTGTGGAGGTTTTTGTGTTATTTTGGCAGGGTCTCATTAGTTTTCGGACTTTGAAAATTTCCCATATACATTTAAATATATAAAATTTCCTCGGCCAGGCGCGGTGGCTCAAGCCTGTAATCCCAGCACTTTGGGAGGCCGAGATGGGCGGATCACGAGCTCAGGAGATCGAGACCATCCTGGCTAACACGGTGAAACCCCGTCTCTACTGAAAAATACAAAAAAAAACTAGACAGGCGTGGTGGTGGGCGCCTGTAGTCCCAGCTACTTGGGAGGCTGAGGCAGGAGAATGGTGTAAACCCAGGAAGCGGAGCTTGCAGTGAGCTGAGATCCGGCCACTGCACTCCAGCCTGGGCGACAGAGCGAGACTCCGTCTCAAATAAATAAATAAATAAATAAATAAATAAATAAATAAATAAAATTTCCTCTTCTTGTTCTTTAGTTGTGCTATGAAGTATTTTTACTTTTGTTCAGTTTAGTATTTTCATTATGAAATGAAATGGCTCTTTGGAAGAACCGTGGTTTTTAATTTACACATTTGTGGAGGTTTACTAGTTGTTTTCTTTGTTAGTGATTTCTGGCATAATTGCATAGGGGCCAGAGTGCATATCCTGTGTGTTTCCACTCCTTTGAAATTTAATGAGACTTGCTGTGTAGCCCAGCTTATTCAATTTTTATAAACATATCATATATATTTGAACAGAATGTGAATTCTGTAGTTGTTGGAACAGTGTTGTATATCTGTTCAGTTGGTCAGAGTTGCTAATCATATTGCACAAATCTTTATCAGTAAGAATTTTCTGATTCTCATTACTGAGAAAGATTTTAACACTTTCCACTATGATCATGGAATCGTATGTTTCCTATAGTTGGTCTAATTTAACTTTACATTTTGATGCCATGTTTTTAGTTGAAAACAAATTTTAAATTATTTTGAATTAAATCTTTTATTATGAAGTGCCTTTTTATCTCTACAAATATTTTTGCTTTCAGGTGTAAATTGTATTAAGATCTGTTTTCATTTCTTATTCGTATGGCATATCTTTTTTTGTTTGTTTTTTGAGACGGAGTCTCTCTCTGTCGCCCAGGCTGGAGTGCAGTGGCCGGATTTCAGCTTACTGCAAGCTCCGCCTCCCGGGTTTACGCCATTCTCCTGCCTCAGCCTCCCGAGTAGCTGGGACTACAGGCGCCCACCACCTCGCCTGGCTAGTTTTTTTTTTTATTTTTCAGTAGAGACGGGGTTTCACCGTGTTAGCCAGGATGGTCTCGATCTCCTGACCTCGTGATCCACCCACCTTGGCCTCCCAAAGTGCTGGGATTATAGGCTTGAGCCACCGCGCCCGGCCCGTATGGCATATCTTTTCCATCTTTTATTTTCAACCTTTATCCCTCTGAAGAGAAATATCTCTTATAAATTTTATTTAAATAAAACAAACCTATTTAAATAAAATTTTATTTTATTAATAAATCATTTGACTTATGATTAGTTTAGAAATTACAACAAGTATGCATGATTGCCTTAACAAAATTGATCAGTGTCTTTTTTTTTTTTTGAGACAGAGTCTTGCTCTGTCCCTCAGGCTGGAGTGCAGTGGTGCAATCTTGGCTCACTGCGAGCTCCGCCTCCAGGGTTCACACCATTCTCCTGCCTCAGCCTCCCGAGTAGCTGGGACTACAGGCACCCGCAACCACGCCTGGCTAATTTTTTGTATTTTTAGTAGAGACGGGAGTTCACCATGTTAGTCAGGATGGTCTCGATCTCCTGACCTCGTGATCCGCCCTCCTCGGCCTCCCAAAGTGCTGGGATTACAGGCGTGAGCCACCGCGCCCGGCAGATCAGTGCCTTTTCTCTCTTCCCATGTAGGATTTAGTAGACTTTCAGCTTCATATTCTCACCTTCTAATTCATTATTCTATTGTTGTCGATTGCTCTATTGTTGTCATTTATTTTGATACCATGTTCGAAGACCCTATAAAATATTAGTCTTATATAGCAATTGTTCATTAATTTTACCCAAATATTTACGGTTTTTTTCTCTTCATTATTGTTTGTGTCTTTAATCTTATATCTAAGATTATGTTCGTTCCCTGTGCCGTAAGCCCATCCTTTAGAATTTCTTCTATAATGCAATTCAACTCTCTCAGAATTGCTGACCTGAAAATTTTGTCTCCTTTCTAGGAGGGTATTTTTGCTAGATGTAGAATTCCAGATTGACACTGATTTTCTTGAAATACATTTTGAATATCATTTGACTGTTATTAATCAGCTTCCATTGTTTCTTTTGAGAGGTGTGCTGTCATTTTCAACTGCCATTTTTTAATGTAATCTTTTTCCCTCTGACTGTTTAAATATTTTATATTTGTTTTAGATTATTTTGTAATTACATTAACAAGGCTGTCCAAAACTCCAGTGTGGCAGCCCTGTTAACTATTGTCTGTTTTGGTTTTCTTTCAATTAAATATATGTTGCCTTAGTCTATCATTTCTTTTATTTTCTCCTTTATCTTTTTTAACTGCATGTTTCTGTTTAATATTTTAAGCTTCTCTAAACCCTTTATCCCATTTCCACTACTATGTTATTTTTAGTGTCTCTTTCTTACACTTTGACCTTCAGTTCTGTGATATTTTCAATTTGTTCATTCCTCTTTTCTCTTGTCTCTGACAATTCAATTTTTGTTTCCTTTTGTTGTCTTACCGTTTCTTTTCCAACTATTTAGATGTCTACTTTCCAACTGCTTATATCTCTAATCTGTACTCATGTTTCATAGAGAGAGTTGCTTTTTTTATTTGTGGAAAGGTGTTTGGCTACTTTCATCTATTGCATGGCTATATTTTTCTGTTGAATCAGATTCATTGCTACTTTAAAAAATTCATTTCTTTTCCTTTTTATATTGTATAATTCTTGGGTTGATTCTTTTTTAACACTATTAATCTTTGAATGTGAATTTTTCCTATTTTTAGAAGCTTCTTTTGAGTTAGGAGGTAGGGTTGTGTTCCAGGATAGCAAGATTTTTCCTTTTTTCTCTTTAAGATTTTGTTTCTTAGTAATGCTCATAATGCAAAATCTCACTCTTTTTTAACCCTTTCCCAACTGCCAGACTCTTTTTCTGAAACATGTTTTTTTTTTCATAATTTTTGCTCATTTATGCCTTTGTGCCTTTGTGTATGCTGTATTTTCTTTCCGATTACTTTCCTTTTCATATAGTTCAGTTCCAGTGCGTTCTTCAAAGCCAACTCTTTCAAGGTATCTTCTTTCGTTATATTATCACTGAATCACTCCTTCCTCCTCTTAACTCGTATTTGTCTTGATGCTGTATTTCTCATTTTGTTCATAAAAGATTGTTAATTTTCTGTCAAGTATATTTCCAAACACTGTATCATTATCATCATCATCGTAAGTAACATATCTGAGAGCTTGATAATGTGCCATCTATTCTCCTAGACCTTTTACATGAATTTATTTTTCATGCTTACCTTCTAGGGTAAATATTGTTGTTATTTCCGTTTAATATATGAGAATGATTAATTTGCTTAAGATGGTATATCTAGTAAGTGACAGAGCTAAGATTTGAATTCAGGTAGTCTGGTGCCAAGATCCATACTCTTTATCTCTAAGCTTTACTATCTTAGTAAATATTTACTGGTTCAATGTCCTAATATTGATTATTATATTATTACTGGTATAATATTGGCCTTTTTTTTAGAATTTGGACAAACTGATGAAATTCGTTTCTTAAAAATTCTTTTTGATCTCATCATTCTTGAATGATCAAAAAAGATTTTATGCTCTATAAGTTATTTACCTATACATGCATTTTAAATTATTTCTTTTGTATATAATCTCTATTTTGGTGAAAAATCAAATTTGATAAAAGTTTGAATTTATCAAATATGAATACATATAACTAGGCAGCAGTACTATAATCTATGTGGATTTTTTGGGTTTTGTTTTCTTTTTAATTCTGGGCAAGAGATTTGAAATTTTTTTCCCTTTTGGTAAAAGCTTCCTAAGTCTCATTTTTAAATCATGTTGTGTGTGTGTAGGCAGGATTTCTGTGTTGCTCAGACTGGTTTTGAACTCCTGGCCTTGAATGATCCTCCTGCCTTAGCCTCCCAAAACACTGGAATTACAGGTCTCAGCCACTAGGCTGGGCCATCATGTGCTTTTTAAAGAGAGTATCCACTATTATTGGAGAAAAGAACTGCTTGTGCTCAATGAGGACTCTATGAAATATATTTAGTATAGTCATAATTATAGGGAAAAAAAAGAAGTGATATTGGACCTGAGACTCTAGTTAAATAGTTTAAAAATTATTAACAACTAATTCTTAGTGTGCTTTCTCCTAGTGATATTTAAATTTCTTTTGTATAGTTTTAATTTTATCTGACTGTTCTGATCTCTTGCTTTAGATTTTTGTCAAAAATAGACTTACAGAACTATTAGCAACTGCCTGACTTCTTCTTTAAACAGAAATAATTTTTTGAACTCACATGGTTCACAGGCATCTTTAAATTTCTTATTTACTAATTTGTTTCTGAGATTTTCAAACATTGTAATGGATGTCATATTTTTATAGATGAGAATGTCATTATTGTTTCAATAGAGAGGCTGAGTTTTTTTGCTGAATTATATATCTAAAGCAAGCCTACCAAGGCAAAAGGCCTTATTGGCAAGAGTTTCCAAGAATTAGAAATAATAGGGAGCATGGAGATTATTTGGGATGTAGCAGTGTCAACTTTTTGTTTTTAGATTGTGAAAGTTGTAGGAAGTTCTTTTACATTAAAACAAGATACTAAATGCAATGCATTTTTTTTTTAACCTTTACCCTGCTTTAGTGTTTACAGTATTTATTGACTTTTTGCAAGAATTTTGAAAAGTCTCAAAGGGAAAGAAGAAAGGAAATTTGTGCCTGTAGGATGGAAGTTTCCAGTTAAAGCCAGCTGAAAAGTCTTGAAAGCTGAAAGAGTTGGTTACAACTGAGCTTCATAATTACCCAGGAAAGAAAGATTAGGGGGAATGCTCTAAATTGCTTAGTCTCTGGTGAATATATAAATCACAGAAAACAGTTTTACTTTTAAATTGAGCCACATGACAGAGTTTATAGTAAAAGTCACTTTATAAATTACGCTATTTGGGCGCATGTAAAAGCTAGGATTTGTAGCCTAAAAACTAAGGAAATGTTATTGTAGCACATAGCAAGAAGTCCAGAGGTAAGGTGGATTTCATGGTTGGTTGACTCAGTGATCATTTCTTTCTTTCACTCTGCTGTGTCATCATTATAGAATTGACTACATTCTTTTACTTCGATAAATTGGCTTTAATATTTGTATACATTACATGCAGATATTCCAGAAGTATAATAGTAGATTTTTCTTTTCTGTATGTCTCTTTAGAAGTAAGGAAAAATTGCCTGGAAGTCTCCCAGAAGATTCCTCATGTTTCATTAGCCAAAATTGGGTTCCATACCATTCTTAAACTAATCTTTGTTGAGGGCCACGGGAATAGGGCTTCATAATTATTTATGTATGTATGTGGGGATGTATGTAGGGAGTTCAGTCTCCATACCATTACAGTAACTAGTGTAACAACTTAATAAGTAGATAATGAGTTTATCGATACAGCAGAATCAGGAGTAAGGAAAGCGTGGTAGAACTTTAGTACCAACTCCACCATTTAAGTAAGAGCTGTGTGGTTTTGGTTAAGTTTCTTACTTTTTTTAAATACACATTTCCGGGTTTATAAAATGGAGATGATAATGGGTATTTCATAGGATTGTTTTTAGAATTAAATGAGATGAGACAGCATAAATTCTAACATTTGGTAAGTGTTCCATAAGTATAGTTTTATTACTGCTGTTAGTACTTTTATCTTTATGTAGTTTTGTACTCAAAACTGTATAATAATGGAATTCACATGTTAAAGTTAGTGTTCCCTTTTCCTGTAAATGTATCAAGGACCTAGACCAAAATTGTTAGAGCTCTATTTTCTTCTCTAGTTCTCTTGGATATGGGTGGCAAAAAGAACTGGCACAAAGCACTGTTGGGGGAAAGAGATTGGGATGCAATGAATCCATGTCATTATAGGATGTAAAGATTAAGAATTTCATGGTTGAAATAAAGACAAGTGGTGGGAGGTCACAAAAAGAAATTAAAATATAATTCTCCTAATCTTAAATTATCCTTTCCTTTTCCCAATTATATTTATAATAATGATATAAATGATTTTTTAAAGCTATATAAGAGATTTTTAAAAGATATGTAAGGTATTTTTTCAATGAAGTAGCACATTTATACAGATTATTTATTTTTATTTTCTCCTGCTTCTATTTTGCAGCCTTAAATTGTCTTATGACTTTTTTCCCCCTCCCAGTTGACTCCCTTTTCCTCCTTTCAAGGTCTCTAACCCTTTGGTAATATCACATACTTGTCCATTGAATGCAGCAATGACTTTGTATCTAATAGGTGCAGTAATGGTGAGAAACATAGTACGTTTAATATGAGCTTCCCCTAAAGCAATTTGTTTGCATGGTTGTGCCAATTAATATTTTACTATTTATAGTTGGGGTAGCATGAAGTGAAATTGAAGTGATGCATATTTTATGAAAATGTGTTTTTTTATTAGTGACATATTAGTAATTTCTCTTAATGTCGTCTTTTAAATTTTAATTTTTTTCTATAATAAATAATGTAAGTAGTTAAGGTATAATTCTTTCTCATTCTTCAATATTTGCAGATGGCTTGTTCAATCAGTATATCAGTCAACAGGAATATAAACCACGATGGAGTCAAATCATTCCCAAAAGTACCAAAGGTAAGCCATACCTTCTAGATTGTAGTTCTGTTTCTTCAATGTCTCAGTCTTCAGTTTTCCCAAGGTAGTTCACGTGTCATAGTACTATGTTAATAAAAAAGATGTTGGCCAGGTGCAGTGACTCATGTCTGTAATCCCAGTACTTTTGGAGGCCGACGCAGGAGGATTGCTTGAGCTCAGGGGTTCAAGATTGGCCTGGGAACATGGTGAGACCCTGTCTCTACAAAAAATTAACTATACAGCCGAGTGTGGTGGCTCACACCTATAATCCCAAGACTGTGGGAGGCCAAGGTGGGCAGGTCACCTGAGGTTAGTAGTTCAAGACCAGCCTGCCCAACATGGCAAAACCCTGTCTCCACTAAAAATACAAAAATTAATTAGCTGGGTGTGATGGTGTGCACCTGTAATCCCAGCTACTTGGGAGGCTGAGGTAGGAGAACCACTTGAACCTGTGAGGCAGAGGTTGCAGTGAGCTGAGATTACACTATTGCACTCCAGACTGGGAGACAGATAGAGACTCCATCTTAAAAAAAAAAAAAAAAGCCAGATACGTTGACAGGCACCTGTTGTCCCAGCTGCTTAGGGTACTGAGGTAGAAGGGTGGCTTGAGCCTGGGAGGTCGAGGCTGCAGTCAACCATGTTCATACCACTGCACTTCAACCTGGGCAGCAGAGTGAGACTGTGTCTCAAAAAACAAAACAACAACCATAACAAAATAAATAAAAAGCAGATGTTTAAAACAAGACATAGGTTCCTTAACCAGGTAGTAGAATTCGTTGTTATATTAAAATTTTCTTTTTAAACCTTTTTGTTTTACTGCCATAACAGAAGGTTGGGCAGCTTTTACACAGAATATCATTATAAACTGCTTTGATAGATGCATGGTATAAAATTATAGGCTGTGTTGTATTGCCATACGCATGTTCTTGAAAAGCTTAAGTTCTGCAAAATTGCTTGCTAAACCTAGCAGGGCATATAAGAAAAATAGAAAGGCAGAAGACCATTCCAAATCTGTGGAACTTTATAACCAGCTACTAATAAAAACTAGTGTAATAATTATAATAAAAATTAATATCAGTGCATTTAAATCTTCAAAGGTACTTATATTGAACATCATAGTGTGTTTAGACTTAAGCCCTGGGCTCATGCCTTCATCTTTGAAATGTGGATCCTGGAGGGCATTTGCTTCTAATAAAGACTGTTTTCATCAAAACTTGAAATCAGATCCAGAGTATAGTCTTCTTCATGAATCCCTTATTTTCATATAAGGGGGAAGTTTTTGTCACTTCTTAATCTGTACTCACTGCTTTGCCAGATAGTTAACATAGTGGAAAGTGTAGCAATTTCTTAATGCAACTGTTTGCATTAAAGGAAGACAGTTCTGTGGATACTGAGCTTTTTTCATTGTGGTCTTCATGTATTGCTAAGGACTTCTCTTTAGTTGTGAGAAAGCTTTCTCCTGATAGTGTTGCACATTAATATGCAGGGGGAAATTGCTCAAGAACCTCCATAATTGATGTTAGATGAGCATCATTCTCCTATTTTATCAGTCATGTATGAGGTAATTTTCTTTAAAGACACATATTATTAGCAAACAGACTGTAATTGTGTATTTGCAAACTAATGGATTCAACATATAAAATACATACTGAAAATGGATTCATTTTAGTGCTTTCTTTTTTCCCTCAGACCTCTCAGGGATGAATATGCTTTCTTAAATCTATTCTTAAAAATGGTGATACTGACTAATGGGGGAAGAAAAGAAGAAAGGGCAAAACTTCAATGATAATAAATTGCACAGTCTAAAGGCTTAACTATTAGGAGAAAGGATTTGAAGGGAACTTCTGGACGATTAGCCGCTGAATACAGTAGTAATGAAAAGCTTCAGTTTTGTGTCTTATTTTCTGTATATAAGAACTGACATTTCAGTCATTTTCATAGGACCCTTGTGAAATTAGTATAAAATTGGATATTCTCCATTTTACATTAGGAGAAAGCCAATACAGGGAAACTTATTAGCCAAAGTAATATATTTCAACTAATAGGAGAGTTATGAAGAAAGCCTTAGGCTTTCTAGTTTATATCAGCTAAGACATTAGAATCTTATAACCTTTTGAACTACCGAAATGAAGTTATAACTTTTTTTTTTTTTTGGGATGGAGTCTCACTCTCATTGCCCAGCTGGAGTGCAGTGGTGCAACCTTGGCTCATTGCAACCTCCGCCTCCCGGGTTCAAGTGATTCTCCTGCCTCAGCCTCCTGAGCAGCTGGGATTACAAGCGCATGCCACCATGCCTAATTTTTTGTATTTTAGTAGAGACAGGGTTTTACCATGTTGGCCAGGCTGGTCCTGAACTCCTGACCTCAGGTGATCTACCCACCTTGGCCTCCCAAAGTGCTGGGATTACAGGTGTGAGCCACCACGCCCGGCCATAACTTTATTTATGTAAGATTTGGTGTAAAGTAAGATTAGATACAAGTTGAATAATAGTGTTCTCTTTTGGAAGTTTAAATAAAGTTTTACTGATTGTATTTAAACCTGCCTATTAAATTCTGACGGAAATAAGAATCAAAGTGAAGTAAATCTTAGATTTCTTTAGTCAGTACTTAAATGAAGTAGTTGGTAAATTAGGTGGGAACTGATTGTTGAAATATTGGCACAAAATTAATACGTTATACAAAGTTATATAAAATAATTATACAAAGTACAAAATTGTACAAAAATTATACAAAATAATTGTACACATTATACAAAATTAATATCATTAATATAAAACTTGATAACATCTTTGTTTTTGTAAATAGTTTAATAACTCAACTTTAAAACTGCTCATTATACTAATGAACTATGCCTAGAATATATACAGGAGATCTAATTTTGTAATGTTTTTGACCTTCACTTTGGCACCCAAGGGGCTTAGAGATTTTTGTTTTATGTTTTTGTATAATATTTTGTGTCTGCTGGTTTGTGGCATTGATCATAAATAAATCAAAAATAACTTCCAAGTTCATTCATGTCCTGAAAGCATTTGGAAAAAAGAACAAGATTATTATAAATACAGATTTGAGTCATACTGTTACTTTTATGAGTCCTTTTACTTATTCTTAATATTTTGAAAAAATAAGTGTGGGTTATTTTTACTACTGATTACAGACTTATGAATAAATTTACTCTGGGTATGCTGTTGTTTGTTATTCCTTTAAAAGAAACTGTTATTTCTACTAAAGGTGATGGGGAAGATAACCGACCAGGAATGAGAGGAGGCCATCAGATGGTTATTGATGTTCAAACAGGTGAGTAGCAGTTGCAATGGAAAACAAAATCTTCATTGGCTACAGGCATCATCTAAACCAGGCAGTGACAGGTAAGGAAGGGTCGGGGGTTGGGGTGGGGAGCTCTTACACAAATGAAATTAGATTGCCTAAAAAAAGTGTAACGTGGGCTTTTATGTGTGTATGTGTCTAGTTTATATGTGTTGTATTTTCATGGAAAACTGGTGTACTTCTGGATTTTTGTTGCGCTTATATTGTAGTAGAGTAATATGAGAATTACTGGAATAAAGAGAACTAAGATACATTTTCAGAGGAAGCAGATATCAAATTAGGCAGCCAAGTGTTGGTAAGTCCATTAATTGCTAAAAACTTTTCATAAGCCTGTAAATAATTTCGTTGTTTTAGTTGTTGTTTTTTGTTTTTGTATTTTTTTCCTGCCTTTTAAATTTTGTTCTGAAGCTTGGTAGCAAACATGTTTCTTAAGTTTCTAAAACCTAGGAAAACTTAATTACCATAATATTTAGAGGTTAATGCCAACATTATAATAGGTCTCAGATTAGCCGCTTAAAAAGCAAATAATACCAATAATCTAGCATAGTTATATGTTATTATTGGATTTCAGAAAACTTTACTGCATAGAATACCACTCTTTCCAAGAGTAATGAATGCTCAGTTCTACTGTGTATTATGCCAACTCATATTGCTTCGGGAATAAAATAATTGCTCTGGAGACTCATAAAATAATTAAGAATAAAAATGGTTACAATGTAGATACTAAGTCTTCTTGACATGAATTTATTTTCATAATTTTTGTAAGAAGAGAAATTATAACTTTTCTTTTAAAATTAAAAGCTAAATTTCTATGATCACCTCTGAACTGGTTTGAGACTGTTATTAGGGTCTCTTTGGAAAAGGTTCATTTTAAGGCATATAGGAATTGACTTTCTTAATCTTGGTCCCTCTTTCCGAATGCCTTTCTGCCCTACAGAAATAGGCTTGAATTAGCTATAGAGTCTTAGGCATCTTTTTTTTCTGCCTGAGAGTATAATAAATATTCGTATGCTTATTTACTAAAGAGCCAGATTTATATACAAATTGTTTTTTTATCCAGAATAATTAAATAATTTATGAATACAGACATGATAATTTATTTTTAGATTGTCTGCAGTAGCTTCCCCTTTTTTTGAACATAGAGTAGAATTTATAATGCTTTTCTTTTTTCTCCAGCAGTACTATAAGGAAAATATTATTAAACACGCCCCCCCCCTCAACCTTTTTTTAAAATAGAGATGAGGTTTTGCCATGTTGCCCAGGCAGGTCTTGAACTCCTGGGCTCAAGCAGTCTGCCTGCTGGGACCACCCAAAGTGCTTGTATTACAGGTATGAGCTACCATGCCCAGCCCACCCTTTCGAACAAATTTGGTTATAGTATGCTATAATAATATACTAAATTTATGTTTATTTGAGAAGAGCTTTTACCTTTTAAAGCAAAATGCACTTTCCTTAAATATAAAAGTAATATGGTTTACTTTAACAATTAAAGCTCACCTTATCTGGGGGAGCAGAAGGAATTTTCGTAGTGCTTACTGCGTTAATTATTGATAGGTAAAGTACATGTGTAAGAAAAGACAAAAAAATTCTCTTTTTATAATCCATGAAATGTGAAAACAGAAAATTATTCAAAGAATAGGCAAATGTCATGACAGAACTTAGTGTGAGCAAGTCATTGAGAATTAAAATCTAACTTTTCAGGTCAGAGATCTTTGAAATACTTACAGTAAAGTGATAAAGGCCTAGATACTTTTCTTTCTTTCTTTCTTTCTTTTTTTTTTTTTGTTTTTTTGTTTTTTGAGATGGAGTCTTGCTCTGTCTCCCAGGCTGGAGTGCAGTGGCGTGAAGGCCTAGATATTTTTCTATAATATTTTTGTTTTATGCATTAGCAAACTCTTGATGGTCAGGGTCCTTACCCCTACTCCCTTTAAAAAAAATATTTCAGCTAGGCACAGTGAGTGTCTCATGCCTGTAGTTGCAACACTTTGGGAAGCCAAAGCAGGAGGATCGCTTAATCCCAAAAGTTCAAGACCAGCCTGGGCAGCATAGTGAGACCCCCCTCTATATAAGAAATAAAAAAAATCAGCTGAGTGTGGTGGTGTATGCCTGTAGTCTCAGCTACTCGAGAGGCTGACTCAGAAGGATTGCTTGAGCCCAGGATTGGAGGCTACAGTGAGCCATCATCACACCACTGCACACCTGCCTGGGCAACAAAGCAAGACCCCGTCAAAAAATAAAAAAAGAAAAAATGTTATTTGAGTAACTACTAGATTTACTTTAGAAATTATAAGAAAGAGTAGTGAGAATGACTATTATAGTCACGGAATTTTCCTCCAGATGGACCTTTAAAGGAGTAATGTCTTTTTGATAGCTTCTAAGGGGTTTTTATACGTTAGCGAAGGTGTACAAAGAAAAATCGGCCTATATCCACACTTCAATATTGACAGCAGTTTATAGAAAGCTACAGAAGTACTTTGGAAATACACTTTTACGCAAATATTTCTACCACAGGAAATCTAGGGAATTACCCTGTTAGTAGAAAATTTTTTAGTTAGAGCCATTTTGCACCCATTTAGAGTGTTTTCTTTTTTTCTTTTAATCGTTATGAATTCTGGGTCAAACTTTATTTAGGCCCATGGTGGATGACAAAACTAGATTTTTCAGCCTTAAAAAGGAATCATGGGTGCTCATTTAATATACATTGTCCGTTGCTCAAGTTCTCATGCTTTTCAGTATGTTACCATTGCCACGTATAGTGTGGAAACAGTACTAACTATATGTGGACATTGAGGTCGAAAGGATTTCACCAGATTCAGGTGATCCTTGTTATCAGTAATAGAGATGGCATATAAAACATTTGGAGGTGGAATTCCTCTTTTGTTTTCTTGTTTTCGTTTTTTACATTCAAAAAATATGTTTCCAAGAAGAGCTGTCTGAAACCTTTTGTCGATATTTTGATATCTTGGTATAGAAATAGAGACAGAAGTGATGATTCCTTTTAAATTTATCATTTACTATAGAGGGGAAGACTAGAAGGACACATACCAAAATATTGACCTTAGTTATGTCTGGTGGTACAATTACCAGTGGTTTAAAATTTTTTTATTTAAAATGTATTTTTAAAATTTTCTACTTTAAATTATAAGTTGGAGAAAATTTTACTCAATAGCATTCGTTTTAGGAAGAGAACTGTATGTATTGGTGAAGGTACTTTGGAGTACAAAGTAAAATACTGAGACCTGATTGTGGAAGGAACTATTTTTGCAACACTGAGAAAAATTGTCTCATTAGGATCAGAGAAAGGGAAGAAGAAATAGAAAGAGATGGCTGGGTGCGGTGGCTCATGCCTGTAATCCCAGCATTTTGGGAGGCTGAGGCGGGTGGATCATCTGAGGTCAGGAGTTCTAAACCAGCCTGGCCAACATGGTAAAACCCCATCTCTACTAAAAATACAAAAATTAGCCGGGCATGGTGGCAGGTGCCTATAATCCCAGCTACTCAGGGGGCCGAGGCAGGAGAATTGCTTGAACCCAGGAGGCGGAGGTTGCAGTGAGCCAAAATCGCGCCATCACACTCCAGCCTGGGGGACAAGAGCAAGACTTTGTCTCAAAAAAAAAAGTTGGAGATAAATCGGGGGTGTTCAATCTTTTGGCTTCCCTGGGCCACATTGGAAGAAGAATTGTCTTGGACCACACATAAAATACACTAATGATAGCTTATGAGCTTAAAAAAAAAATCACAACAAACGTCTCACAATGTTTTAAGAAAGTTTACAAATTTGTGTTGGGCCACATTGAAAGCCATTCTGGGCCTCGTGCAGTCCATGGGCCGCAGGTTGGACAAGCTTGAGATAAGTGGTAGTAGAGCCAGATGGATGGCAGAATGCCACATTTCATGACATGACTGTTTCTTTACTCACCAAATTCTTAGAAGTTTTCTCTAGTAAAATTGATTTTGGAGTTGATTTTTATTTATTTTGTGGTAGAAACTGGTGAGACAATTAGGTTTGGGGTTCAAACTGAGGTAGGGCAGTAGTGAGGCAACTTCTGTGGATTCCAGTGTCTGGAAGCAGAGAGAAATATGAGGAAAGATGCCCTGGGACTCAATAGGAAAAGCTCTGAACTTTCACAAGACTGAAATTACGGTTCAGGTTAAATTAAACAGGTCTCTGGTTGTGAGCGTGGGTAATCCAGGAATCTGATCAGGAGAAAACAAAAGAAACCAGAAAACACTATTCAGAAGTCTAACAACTTTCACACCGCGGCATTCCCAATCTTTTGTCTCAGCCAGCTATTGCTGTCAAGTTTTTGTTCTGTTCTCTCGCCTTGGGATATATTTCATGTTTGTTTACATGAAGCTTCATGAATAGGTTTTAAGGGGGCCCATGATAATCTTTAAATGGTGTGCAAAATTTTTGTCTTTGTGCAGTTTTCTGGGAATATTCATTTTATATATATATATATATAAATTTATATATATAAAATGTATATATTTATTTTATATATATATATATATATATTTTTTTTTTTTTAAGACAGAGTCTCGCTCTGTTGCCCAGGCTGGAGTGCAGTTGCATGATCTCGGTTCACTGCAACCTCTGCCTCTGGGGTTCAAGCAATTCTTCTGCCTCAGCCTCCCGAGTAGCTGGGGTTATAGGCACCCACCCAGCTAATTTTTGTATTTTTAGTAGGACACTGTTCTGCCATGTTGGCCAGGCTGGTCCTGAACTTCTGACCTCAAGTGACCATCCTGTCTCGGCCTCCCAAAGTGCTGGGATTACATACATGAGCCATTGTGCCTGGCCTCATTACAGATATTCTTAAAGAGCTTAATCCCTTAATTTTTGACATTTTATGGTAAGTACTGCTGAACCAGGTATTCAAATAAAGTGTCTTCATACAGGTGATATTCATTATTGAACAGATATTATTACAAAGTAAAACATTGCCACCTTTCTACTATTCTTGTTTTTTTTCCAGAATTTTTGTTGCTAGATCAGAGGTATGTGAGAAAGAGAGTGGTAAGAGGTGAAGTCAGAGAAATAGCTGGGGGGACAAATTGTGTTGAATTTTTTAGCACTTTGTTTGGGACTTTAACCTATGTGCAGAGTGAAGTGGGAAGCCATTGTTGGGTTTAAGAAACGCTATGAACTGACCTTGCAGTTTAACAAAACAAATTGAGTGAAGAGCAGTGAGTCCTTTACTTTAAGGAGCCTGTTGCTCATCTGAGAAGTGATTATAGCACTGGGTTATACCAGAATGGTAGTAGTAATGTTGAAAATTCGTCACATTTTGGATGTATTTTAAAAGGTATCATATAGAGCTGACAGGATTTTTTGAGGAACTGGATGAGGAGTGTGAGAAAAAGAAGCTAAGGATGACTTAAAGTTTTGACCTGAACAATTAGAAAAATGGTGTAACCATTCTCTAAGATGGGTACAAGGATCCCATATGGTGGGTTGTTCAGCAACTTGATTTTAGACAAGTTAAGTCTGAGATGCCAGTTAGACATCTACATAGGTATGTCAAGTAAGCAGTTGGATATATTAGTTTGAGGTTCAGGAGATAGATCTAAGCAAAATAATAATTCCCTCTGTATTTATGTAACACTGTTCAAACCGTTATTACTACAATAATTTCCACATTGTTTTAGAGTTGTTCACATAGGTATTGTGTATACCATTGCTGTCTCTCCAGCTTCCCAGCCCCCATGGACAAGGGGGAAGGCCAAGGATCTTGCCTCATTTATTTTTATGACTATAGGGCCTAGTATGGAGTAGACGTGTACTAAATATTTGTTGGATTGGATCAAAGTTTTAAAATTCATTTTCCTTTGGGTAGAAAGAAAAATATTTACTTGGAAACTGTTTTCAGATACTGCTGTAAACCTTGATAAGTAGATCAGGTTATTATGTCATGTATTATACTATACTAATATTTTCTGTGGTGGATCTGTTTTATTGGTTATATTCAAACATATTTAAATTTTCGGATTCTGCTTGTTATACCATTTAGACTATGCTTCCCAAAGCTGTAATTATCATTACTTTGGGATCTAGGTAGAAAAACTAAATATAGAGCTTTGCATTTGTTAAAGTAAAATTTGTTGCTTTCTGAACTTGGTTTGGGCTCAAGTGCAGAATCTGGTATATCCTTGGGTTTTTCTCTCCAAAATTTCTTCTATGTTTCTATTATGACTATTAGTAGCATGATTTACTGAGGGCTTTCATATACTGTTAGTATTTATTTAATCATTTAGGTACCATAGCTGTGTTATTGATCAGCAATTATCTTAATTATCAGGTTGATCTTAATCACTTTCAAAGAGATTGTATTTATCATCAATCTTTGAAAGAACCTTTCTAGTCGGATCTTAATGATATGGCAGCCAAATATAATAGGTAGGTGTTAAGTTTGTGGGAAGGAAAGATGGGTGTCTGACATCCCTGAGATTGAATCCTGGCTTTAACCTTGACTTCTTGTTCAATCTTGAATGAATTGTATTGATTAAAATGGTGATAATAAACTAAGTAATTATGAGAGTTAAATGAAATAATGTATTTTATATATGCATATAATATTTATATAACATGCATTTGATATGCCATATATTAATATGCAGCAGTGATTAATTATGCTGAGATAATTTTATATAACTCAAAGGAACTTTTGTGTTTTTTTGTATAATTGGACAAAATTTCACTACGGAAATGTTTTAAAGTAATTAAAAAAATTTCGAAAAAGTTTAAAACAATTTGAAAAGCAGTGTTGAGGGGAAAAAGTAACTCACTCATAATTCCACATTCTAAAAAAATCAATGTTATTTTGGTATATTTGTTTAATCTTTTGTATAATTAGTGCCTTAGGGAAGGGAAACCATAAATATATTTATAATATTTTTGAGACAAAATACTAAAGTACATATAAGAATATTGTTGATGAAGATCAGGTAGGTTTAGTAGTAAAGAATAACTTTCTCTAAGTAGAGTTTGAACAACCAGGAAATTCCATGTTAACAAAATTGGTGCATAAGTAGTAAAATATAGTTTAAAGAAGCTCAGTTATTACTTTAAATATGCATTTTGAAGTTTTCCAGCACAAGAGTTCTTTATCTGTTGAAGTTAGGTGCAACATGTTGTCTATTTGCAAATTTTTTCTAGGAAGAGAATCCATGGCTTCAGATAATCAAAGAGACTCTTACTAACTCACAAAATTAAGAACACTGGCCAGACATGGTAGCTCATACCTATAATCCCAGAGTTTTGGAATGCTGAGGTGGAAGGATCACTTGAGGCTGGGGGTTCGAGATCAGCCTGGGCAACGTAGCAAGACCTCTGTCTCTACAAAATATTTTTTTTTAATTAGCCAGGCATGGTGACACGTGCCTGTAGTCCCAGCTGTGTGGGAGGCTGAGGCTTGGATAGCTTGAGCCCAGAAGTTCGAGGCTGCAGTGAGCTATGATTATGTCACTGCACTCCAGTCCAGGCAACAGAGCAAGATTCTGTCTCTAGAATTTTTTTTTTAAAAAGAACACCTTCACTAGAGTAAAACTTCATAAAGTTAATTTCAGCTTATTTAACATGGCTTATATTTTAAAGCAATTGTTGCTTCCCGGTGTTTCATATACCTTGTTTTCTTAGATATTAGAAACTTAGTAGTATGTAGATTTTATTTTCTTTTTTTAGTCTATAGGGTTTTTTCACCCCATATTGCTGCCTTCTCTAAGGATACAGTGACCATTTTAAAAGGTGTATGATGGCACAAATTTTATTATTTAATTTTCAAAGCTTTCTTCCATCCTAAGGGAGTCCTATCATTCATGCCATGGTAGAGAAGGAATGTTGTATTTTGTCCTACTGGATTTGTCCTACTGGATCAGTTTTATTAATTGTAATCCCTGTACCTGGCATCTCTCCACTTAAGATTCTTCAACTGTGACTTGGTTTTCGACTGGGATAAGAACAGTGAATAGAAAGAGAGAAAAGCCATGTCTATTTTGTTTCAGTGTGGAAGTCTCCTGAGTTAGAAATGTATTAATAAATTTCCATTGTGTTAGGCTGTTCCTTGTTGTGTAACTCTCATTACATTTTGAGAACCTACAGTTTAAGCCTTTTTCTTTCTCAACCAGAGCAGGTACGAAGACTTAGGCAAAGCTCTAATATTTGGTATCTACAAAAGAAGTTGATGGAGAGTTGCTTGTCACTTGGAAGAGCCCTTCTGTAGAAATTTGAACCTTTAACTATTCTATAGCAATTATATGAAAGTGCTTTTATTTATTATTATTTATTTTTTTATTTTTATTTTTATTTATTTATTTATTTTTTTGAGACGGAGTCTTGCTCTTGTCATCCAGGCTGGGATGCAGTGGCGCAATCTCAGCTCACCGCAACCTCCACATCCTGGATTCAAGCGATTCTCCCGCCTCAGCCTCCCGAGTAGGTGGGATTACAGGCATGTGCCACCACGCCTGGCTAATTTTGTATTTTTAGGAGAGCCAAGGTTTCTCCATGTTGGTCGGGCTGGTCTCGAACTCCCGACCTCAGGTGATCCTCCCGCCTTGGCCTCCCAAAGTGCTGGGATTACAGGAGTGAGCCACCACGTCCAGCCTGAAAGTGCTTTTATTTTGTGGTACCACGTTCAGTTTTTCTTGATGTTCCTTAAAGAAACTTGAAGGGAGTGCCTAAACATGGGTTTTGGTTGCTATTACAAATTTATTCATGTGGCTGTATTTCTGAAAGTAATGTGCATCTTTCTTTTACACAGTTAACAGAAAGTAATTCTGAAATGCAGACTTCATTAAGAGTACAAAGTATATTGTCATAGGCATAACATTCAGCCTTTTAGCAAGGAAAGTGACTGTATGTTGAATTCACCCAAAAGATTTAGATAGTGTTGTAACCATAGCTTTACGTAAGAATACAGTTCTATTTAAAAAGAGAGGCAGTGAATCCAGTTGATAATCTGCTGGGTCATGATACTTCAAGGGGATGGCTTAAGAAGGGAAGGGTAAAGAGCATATAAAATATTTTTCCCCTTACCATTTATTTCTCTCTTCAAAAATTGTCATGTTAATTTAAGTCTTACTAAACTTCACTTTTAGAAGGATTTAAACTCTTCGTCTAATTATTACAGAGTTTTATTTCTGTCTTAAAGATAAATTTGTGTTTCTTAAAACCTTTTTTTAAAAAAATTTTGTTTTTCTGTCAGTGTCTAAACTAAGAATTAAGGTAACTTATTTCACCAGCCTGTTAACCCTTCCCCTACCTCTTCTTTTTGATACATGAATTTTGTCTAAGTTTTGGGTCAGGGCTATGTCAATGCATAGTATATGCATCCTATACAGTGTCAAAGTGGAAAAACTGAAAAACTGATTTAATTGCAAAAGTAGTGTGCCATCTTGTGGAGGGTTATGCAATCAACACAGTCTGATTTATCCTAAAAATCAAAGTAGAAGACAGATATTGCACTTGGGCACTAAAAATAAAAAGCTGTTCCATTGTGCAAAAAGACACTGAGATGTCTTTATATACCTTAGATTTCTACATTATTTTTAGTGTATATAAGATGTGTAGATTAGTACTACTGGTAGTAGGTAGCTCCAGAGTTTGTTTTATACTAGTACCAAATTGGTACATGTAGTATACCAAAGAATATGGTTGAATTTTAGTTTTTGTGGCCTAAGTAATGAAAAATAGATTGATTGGTGATTGATTGACTCAGTGTTTTAGAATAAAATTTGTTTGACATTTCGAACATAAGCTATTACTGGCCACTTTACCTCCAATCCCTGTCATTCTCAACTCCTTCAGTCAGTCCTGTATGCTGCAAGTTCTGATGTTACCTTGTTACCCCTCTGCCTAAGATCTTCTGTGGTTTCTCCACTGTCTGTGTGAAATCAAGTTCAAAGCCCTTATCCTGTTATTTAATCCCTTCCATGATCTGGACACTGCCTGTCTTTTAACCTCCTCTCCACCTCCTACCTATGTGTTCTTTTAAATCAAACAGTGTATTTATTCATCATACAGTTTAACCATTTAACATGCGTTATTTAATTTAATTTAATTTAATTCTCACAGCAGCTTTATGGGATAGATACTGTAGCACATCTTAGAGATTAAGAAACCAATAGTTAAGGAACTGTGTGGTGGTCGCATAGCTGTGGTGATAGAGCCAGGATTGTAGCCAGGATTTGCCTGACTAGAGTACACCTTCCGTAAAACGCTTTTGATGTGTTTTTCTGTCTCTATACTTTTGTTATTCTTTTTTTTTTTTTTTTGGTTTTTTTTTTTTTTTTTTTCCCTTCCTGCTGGTGCATAGGTCAAATACCACTGTCACCATGAAATCTCTTCTGAGTCCCCTCAGCCAGATATACTCTCTTCCCTCTTTTGAACCCTCAGGTGCTTTTTACCTTGTTTACCTTTCTTATGACATTTAGTCTGCCTTGCATTATGTTGATCTGTTTGCCTTTTGATATTCTTGACTAGATTGTAAGTTCCTTGAGGATAGGGACTGAGGACTATGTCTTCTTTCTTTTTAATTCTCTAAAGTGCTTTGCTAATTCTCAGTACTCAAAAAGTGTTAAATAAACATTCCTCAAAGTGCTGGGAGAAATGGATAGACACTATAGCCTATACCCCATTCAGAAAAAATATAGAGAAGGGGTGAAGGGGTTGCTCCTTGAAGAAGATCGTACTGCCCCAGATGTAAATGAATTATTATAGAACGTCTAAGCACGAGAATGAGCTTCCCTAACCAATCTACTACCTTACTGCAAATATTAATGCTTTCTTTTTTCTCCTTTTTACTTCCTTACTTCTCTCTACAGTTCTCTCCAGTTATATCCATAATTTTTAAAGGTCTTTGATATCCTTTGTGCATTAAATAATACCTTTTCTGGTGTCTGTTTCCAGATAATAGTTCTTCTTTGCATGACTTAAATAATTAGATGAATTAATTAAAATTTTTGTTATGCATTTTCATTCAGGTATGTCAGAAGGCTCAGTTTCCATCCGATTCATTTAATTTTACTATTAAACTTCAGCTGGGACCACAAAGCCTTCATGGATAGGAATGACATCTTGGCTTAATTCCATTAGGATGCTTACTGCGTGCCAGATTTTATTTTGCTCAGCTATCAATGAGGCTGTTGTGGAAATGTGGGTTTTCTTTGCTGTGAGAATTTATGCGTACAAAGAGACCTGCTTTTCAGAAAGAACATTGAGAACCCAGAGCCCAAGAGGAAGGGTTATTAAAGTTAATGAACCAGGGTAACCTTATCCAGAGGGTACCCAGAAACACTGTAAAACAAAAGGTCAATTGCTATTGCTATTTTAGTTATATGCCCCCTCTCCAGGCTTCAGAATTTAACAGGGTTAATTTCCTTTTAGTGAGGCCTTGGCAAATAATTTTTAAGCCAGATGAAAATTCTTTAATTTTTTTTTTTTTTTGCTGTAAAATTATGTGTCTGAGTATTACCGTGTGCCATTTTGGAAGCAGAATGTTACTTAACTGATGATAATGGATTGTTTTATAGTTCCAAGATAGGACAGTTTTTTTGGTAGTTTGAAATAATTGGCATTATTTCACACTTATACAGCGCCAAAAGTGTTTTATGTACTGAATTAGGCATGTAGTCAGTTATAATATCATTTTTATTGTACTTAGTAACTATAGAGTATTTTTCATTTTATGCATATTTTAAAGGTAGAAGTGATGTTCATACTTGTCAGCCTTCAGAATGTTTTCATGTAACTTTTTTTTTTTTTAGATGGAGTCTCGCTATGTTGCCCAGGCTGGAGTGAAGTAGTGCAATCTCAGCTCACAGAAGCCTCCACCTCCTGGGTTCAAGCGATTCTCCTACCTCAGCCTCTTGAGTAGCTGGGATTACAGATGTGTGCCACCATGAAAGGCTAATTTTTGTGTTTTTGGTATAGATGGGATTTCACCATGTTGACCAGGCTGGTCTCGAACTCCCGACCTCAGATGAGCCACTGTGCCTGGCCTCATGTAACTTATATCTGAAGGACTTCACAACACTGAAATTTTGCAGACGAAAAAACTAAAACCTAGGAGGTTTAAATGATCTGTACTGATCACCCAGTTAGTACTAGAACTCAGTCGTCCTCCAGTGGCCTGTTCTTATCCAGAAAACAGTGAAACATTTTTTTTTATTTCCCCAGGTATTTGGGGGATAGAAGAGACAAATCACTTGAAAAATTTACTTAGAGTTTGAAATTATATGCAAATATGACAGCAATCTTGTAGAAGATAGCCTAACTCTGTGAATGACAAAAGGTTTTCTTAAATAGTCTTCTAGTATTTCCAAGTACACTTTGAATTGTAACCCTGCATGGTGGGATATAACTTGGATGGCAGCTTCCATATATACAGGCCTAAGGCGTGTTAGTTAGAGAGTACATGACTTTACAGTTTTCATATAGTGTTTTATTTAACATTAAAAGATAATCATTGGTGAGCTTATACAACTGGTAGACTTAAAACAGTTACAAAGGGGGAAATATTTGAAGAAAGGAAACAACTTTTTTTTATGTTTTATTTTTTGAGACAGAGTCTCACACTGTCACCCCAGGCTGGAGTGCAGTGGCGTGATCTCAGCTCACTGCAACCTCCGCCTCCCAGGTTTAAGTGATTCTCCTGCCTCAGCCTCCTGAATAGCTGGGATTACAGGTGCCCATCACCACACCTGGCTAATTTTTTTGTATGTTTAGTAGAAACGGAGTTTCACTGTGTTGGCCAGGCTGATCTCAAACACCTAACCTTGTGGTGCACCCGCCTCAGCCCCCAAAAAGTGCTGGGATTACAGGCGTGAGCCACCGCACCCAGTTGGAAATGCACTATTATTGCATAAAGAAGGGGCTAGATGGGGTGGGTCATGCCTATAATCCCAGCGCTTTGGGAGGCTGAGGCAGGAGGATTGCTTGAGGCCAGGAGTTCAATACCAGCCTGGACAACATAGTGAGCCCCTGTCTGTACCCCCCCACCCCCCAGAAAAAAAGTTAGCTGGGCATGGTGGCACATGCTTGTAGTCTCAGCTACTCAAGAGGCTGGGTTGGGGGGATTGCTTGAACCCAGGAAGCTGCAGTGAGCCATGATTGCACCACTGCACTCCAGCCTGGGCAGCAGAGAGAGACCCGGTCTCAAAATAAATGAATAATGAAAATAAAGAAGGATCTATGATACACAATGTTATATGTAAAGATTCATTATTCACTGAGCAAGAAAATCAGTTTTGTCAGTGATAAAGTCTGTGAATATAGTAGACATTTCAGAGTCAGAAGAAACCAAATTCTCAAGATACTTAGAATGACTTAAAGGATAATTTCTGATGAGTTAAACGTACCACCATATATTTGGAAAAATTTTCCCCAGTTTTTATAGGAATATCAAAGCTATGGATCACTTTTTCTTAAGATATCTAATTTTAACTTAAAGCTAGTTTTAGCCATTGTTTTTGATATAGCAATAGAGAGAAATTACCTTTAATACGACTTTTTTCAAAAACAGCTAAATGTTCTTATGCTATACTTTTACACTGTATATTCCTCTGGAGTTTTTATTTTTTACAATCTGAATTTTAAAATTCCATAGCGGATAAAAAGTGGCTGCATTATTAAGAAGCTGGTAAATGTAAAGTTTTCAAGGCCAAACACAGAAGCTCCAAACCAGCTGCACATTAGATTTTTCTGGGATACTTTACAAATACAGACTCATTTTTACCCATTGAAAACCTGTGCAATCAGAATCTTGGGACATGCCTCCTACTTATCTGTATTTTTATAAATCTCTCAAAATAGTGGTTCTGCAGCATCCATTCATTCGTAGGATATACTAGTCTAGTATATATTTGAGAGAGTTACCAGGTTAACATTTTTATTTTAAAATTTATTTAGATGTGCCTTCTTAAGTGGTCTTAGAAACAGCTATAGGTTTGGGTGCCTATGCTTATTTTGTCCTTTATTTTTTTACACATATTTTTCTGATTTTCATAGAGACTGTTTATTTGTTTGGTGGCTGGGATGGAACACAAGATCTTGCTGACTTCTGGGCGTACAGTGTGAAGGAGAACCAGTGGACATGTATCTCTAGAGACACTGAAAAAGAGGCAAGTTCTCAGACTTTTCATACATCTCTATTACAGTAGGGACGTAGATGTGCACTTGTTTTTCGGCGTGATTATATTCTTCACTAATGTCTATCAGTAGTAGCAATAGAGTTTGTGGTAAACAGGTTTTTTTAAGTACTCTTGAATTTCAGCTTCTATAACTGGCTCTTCAGCTACTGATACACAACCAAATCTGTATTATAGAGATAGAAATGGGGATTTTTATATCATTTTGTTTTTAAACTGCGTTAGCCTAGAAATGTAACTGTGTAACTGTCTTTTTTGCTCATGTCTCCACTACCTCTATTCTTATCTTTAACGTTCATCTTATTTTTATTTCTTCTGGAATATTGTGCTTTTGACACTCTCGCTATCTCACTATTTTGGCCCCTGTTATTTTACTATATGTCAGTTTTCATAAATGATATATATTATCTTTTATTAAAATTGTACATATGTATGCATGTGCATGTCTGCGTATGCACATATACATAAAGCATTTCCATAGTGAATAAGATGGCTTAGGTCTATGGCTTTGAATTAAGTGCATGATTATATCCTGGAGTAAAGCAAATATTAATTCATTTATTATTTTTTCAAATCATTGTAGAACATTTTAATTGCACTCTCCATTTAAACTGTTTCAGGATATAAAGTGAAAAATGAACTATAAGAAAACAGTAGGAGCCTCAAATGAAAAGGAGATAAAAAGGCCTAATTCATAACCCACTGATTTTGATCTAGGAAGGCCATTTCCAAAGATCTAGTGCTGTGTCTTTAATCCTGGGGAACTAGGTTCTTGCCTACTCTGAAACTATGTTAATAAAAACTGTTCAGGGATTAATCACTGGACAGTTTTTGTTTTTTCAAATAGATGTTGAAATTCTGATTTACTTTTCTTACCCCTGGGAAAGGATGTGTAAGTGGCCTTCCTTTTTCAGTATTGAAGTACTGTTTTCTGAAATAATTATTTCTGTCTTCAACAACAAAAGACAAATCTTTAAAAAAAAAATTAACTTTTTTCTACTAAAGTATCATAAATCTAGGGTGATGACATCTGTAATTATTCTTGTGTTAAGCCTAAGTTTCATCCTAAAATCCTTCCTCTTCTTCAGTGAATGTGTCTAATTAGTGCCTAAGATCCAACAGTTCTCCAAGTGCCTGACATGATCCAACAGGTCATCCAATACCACATTTCAAATGTCTTTTCCTCTCCATTCCTTTTGGCAGTTTTTTCAACTTTATGGTTTCTTATACTTTTTATGTCTCCATTGTTGACCTATTCTCTGTTCATCAACACAGTCTTTAAAAAGCATATTTGGGCTTGGTGTTGTGGCTTATACCTATAATCACAACACTTTGGGAGGCCAAGGCAGGAGAATTGCTTGAGGACTGGAGGTGGAGACTGCAGTGGGCCATTACTGTGGCATTGCCTCCAGCCTGGGTGACAGAACAAGACCCTATCTCAAAACAAAAACAAGGCTGGGCACAGTGACTCATGCCTGTAATCCCAGCACTTTGGGAGACTGAGGCCAGCAGATCACCTGAGCTCAGTAGTTTGAGACCAGCCTGTCCAACATGCTGAAACCCTATCTCTACTAAAAATAGAAACTCCAGCTGGGCGTGGTAGCAGATACCTGTAATCCCAGCTACCTGGAAGACTGAAGCAGGAGAATCCCTTGAACCCAGGAGGTGGAGGTTGCAGTGAGCTGAGATGGCGCCACTGCTCTCCAGCCTGGGCAACAGAGTAAGATTCTGTCTCAAAAAAAAAAAACAAAAACAAGTCCCCTAAATACCATATTTGATCCTATGACACCTCTACTTAAACCCTGTGGTTAGCTTCAGCCTTTGTTTCAGTTATCGTTTACACAGTTTATTACATTACAAGCACTCATAAAACTTCAGTGGCATAGAGTAATAAGCATTTATTTGCTCGTGAGTCTACAGGTTGGCTCAGTCATTCTTTTGGTTTTGGCTGGGCTCATTAATTTGTCTAGGAGTCAGCTATCTATCAGCTGGTCTAGCATGGTTTCAACTGGGACTGCCTGGCTCTGTTTTATATAGGCTAGCCAGAGCTTGTTTTCGTGGCAGGTGCTGGGTTGCAAAGGGGATGAAGTAGACACGAGCAATCCATCAATTTTTTTCTTTCCCTGATAGCAAAAAGCAATCATGTAACCAAGTCCAGAGTCAATTTGTGCAGGATACTATTAAAGGTCATAGATATAGGAAATTATAAATAACAACAACAATAATAAAACAATTTATCTCAGTTCCTTTTGCTTGGAAAATTTGGAGTAAAATTTGGAGTGAAAACTCCAAATTTCTCATCAAGATTTGCTACTCAATTTCTTTTCCAGCCTCATCTCCTGTGTGCCAGTTATAGTTGCTGGAATTATTCAGCTTTCTCACCTGTGTCCTTTGGCAATGTTGTTTTCCTTGTTTGGAATTAACAGAGGATCTCCCCCTAACTTTACCTAGTAAATACCCACTTATTCTTTGAAACTCAGTTCAGACTTCACTTTCTCTGTGAAGCCTTTCTTGACCTCGCCAAGAAGAATTAAAAGCTTCCTTTGATGTGCTCACTTAACCCCTTTTAATACTTGAATGGCTTACTATAATGATTGATTTATCTTCATGTTTCCCTATCTGAATTCCTTAAAAGGATGAATCACATTCTTTAAAATGTATGTATTTTAAGGATGTGCACATTCTTACTCTTTAGTAAGTAGGTGAGGTAAGTTAAATGAGAAATTAATACCAGAGAAAAAGGAACAATAAATACAAAATCCAGAGAGGTTAGGGGGTTTAAAGGTAATATTAAATGTTATTCTTCTAAAGCTGGGTATGGGTACATAACTTCATTCCGTTATTTTTTATACCATATACATATATTGTAAGTAATCTTTATAATGCAATAAGTAATTATTTTAAAACTCGTGCTGCTAAAATATAGAGATTATTTTGATGAGAACACTTTCTATTAGTTCAGGGTCAGTAGAGATAAGTAACGTGGTGATTCAGTACCAGAGCTGAGATTTATTATAGTTAATTAATAGACTCATAAAAACCTTTTGTTGATCTTTCTGTGAATTGAATGATAGTATGTATCTAGCATAAATGCTCATTCCTTTCAAAATTGAACAATTAAGTAGTTCATATATCTAATTTTCCATACCAGTGAGTGCAAGTTGCTGTTTGATGAGATCCCAGAGTATGTATTTTAGAAGCATGATAAACAATTAAAAAGCAAAATTAATTTAATTCACTTTAATTAACTTAAATATGTACCTAATAACACATTTAGGAGATTGAAGGATAAGAGGATAGCTCAGCTCTCAAAGAGAATGATTACTTTACGCCAGGCTGAGGTGGGATGATCACTTGGGCCTGGGAGGTTGAGGCTATAGTGAGCCATGATAGCACAACGGCACTCCAGCCTGGGCGACAGAACAAGGCCCTATCTCAAAAAATAAATAAGTAAAACATTTTTAAAAGAGAATAAATATTTTAAATGTTCACGTACGTATGCAAGTAAGCTTTTATAGGTTCTAAACGAATGTATTGTTTTTTAAAGTAGTCAATGAAGGCCATTTTTATTAGCTTCAATCTAGTTCCTAGATTCTTTTTTTAAGATTGACTATAAAAATCCAATATTTTATAATGTGGCTATAAGCTATGATTATTAATGAAAACAAATTTACAGCAAGAGGTATCTTGGAAAAGGCTGGATTATATTTTTTTCATAAAGGGAGGATGGGAAAATGTTCCTTACTTTTGTTTATTGTTTAAATCATATCTCCATTTTCTTGAGTATTCACAGAATTGTAGCATTTGAAGGAATTAGACATGGCTCTTGTTGGATTTTACTTGTAATAGTGCTTCTCAAACTTCATGGTCTCAGGGGCCGTTTAGACGTTTAAACAAAAACCCATTGGTGTTCTTAGTGCTGAGTACTTTAAATATTTTTAATCAATTTTAAATAATAGTAATAAACCTATTACAGGTGGATATAAAACATTTTATTAAAAATAACTTTCAAAAAATGAGAAATGTGGCATTGTTTTGCATTTTTATAAATCTCTTTAATGTCTAGCTAAGGCAGCTAGATTCTCATATCTTCTACATTTACTGTCTTACAACATGTTTTACCTGTGAAATACATGAAGAGAGTTGGACCTCATATAGTTGTGTTTTTGAGAGAAAGTAGTATTTTAATAGCCTTTTCAAATAATTGCATGTTCTTTTTTGATTCCATATCTCAAATTGACAAGTGTTTTTTTCTTAAAGATAGTTGCAATATAGACTCTGAAACCATACCAGCTAACTTTTTGCATTGTTATGTTAAAATCCATTGATCTGTTTTGCTCTTTGGATCTTTTACCTATGAATGTATGTTTATCCATGTGTTGGTCACTTGAAAAATACTGGTTCCATGAGTTATGCACATCTTCCAAAGATTGGTTTTTGGGATACTGTATTACAAAATATGCCACATTTGTTAATATCACTATCAGTCTCATTAGAGTCTTTTAAGTATTGGGAAGATGTCAAGATCACAGTGGCAGATAGGTTTTCAGTAATTCGAATTTTTGCTTTAAAACATGCGTTAGAATACCGGCAACAAATTTTGTTGATTTTTTTTCCTTCAAGATGGATACACTGCTTCATTTTTGAGAAAATGTCTGCCATAATGTCCAAATAACCATAGTTTGGTCATTCTTTGTTCTTTCAAGTAAATATATAGTATGCCGTAGAAGAAGCAACTGCCATCAGTTCACAGCTCAGACAATTACAAAGGTGCTTTTTCCTGAGACAACCATGCTAAGTCAAGTGGCTTTTTTTTTTTTTTTTTTTTTTAAGACGAAGTCTCACTCTGTTGCCAGGCTGGAGTACGGTGGTGCGATCTCGGCTCACTGCAACCTCCACCTCCCGGGTTCAAGCGATTCTCCTGCCTCAGCCTCCTGAGTAGTTGGGATTACAGGCGCCTGCCACAATGCCTGGCTAATTTTTGTATTTTTAGTAGAGACGGGGTTTCATCATGTTGGCCAGGATGGTCTCGGTCTCTTGACCTCATAATCCACCTGCCTCGGCCTCTGAAAGTGCTGGGATTACAGGCGTGAGCCACCGTGCCTGGCCCTCAAGTGGCATTTTTGTATAGTTTTCTAAATCTCTTTAATGTTTGGCTCAATAAAAGACATCTGGATTCATATGCTTCTTTATTCAGTTGCTGTATCGGAAAGTCATGTAGCCTCCGGAAATGTTCACATACACTCATAAGAGAATAAGAGTGAAAAGACAAATTTTTTTTGTTAGTATTGTTGTAAAAATAACTTTGACTTATAGACTCCCTTGAAGTACCTTGGAGACCCCAGACCACACTGAGAACTGCTGCTTTAATCTAATCCACAGTTCCTATTCAGATATAGACTATTATCCAATAATGCCCCAGTAATGTTCTTTATAGGCATCCCTTGTCACTCTGCAACCCCAGCCCAGAATTTAGACCATGATCATGTATTGCTTTTTGGTGTCATGCTTCTTTAGTCATCTTTAGTCTAGAATAGTTCTCTAAACTTCTTTGTCTTTCTTGACTTTGATGATTTTTAAAGAGTGCAGGGCAGTTATTTTTTAGAATATCCTTCAGCTGGGTTTGTATGTTTTCTTAGGATTGGATTTAGATGATATATTTTTAGCAAGAATAACCCATAGATCACATTAGCATCTCCTCAGTATATCATATCAGGAGACACATTACGTCCGTTTATCTGATACTAGCTTCAATCACTTGGTTAAGGGGATGCCCACCAGATTTGTCTAATTTATAATTAACAAGTAATTTATAGGGAGACATTTCAAGATTATGAAAATATGCTGTTACTCATCAAACTCTCACCCTTTTATCCATTAATGAAACTTAAAGCTTTTCCCAAAATGGTTATACCATTTTATACTTTGCCTGCAATGTATGAGATTTCTGGTTACTCCCTATCTTCTTGGCTCATTGATTTGCTTTGGCACCTTGGCCAAAAATCAATTGATCATGTAAGTATATGTCTCTTCTTGGACTCTATTCTGTTCTATTATATTTTGGTCTCTTCTTAACCAGTATGACACTCCTTTGATTACTGTAGCTTTATAGTAGTAACTTTATAGTAATTCATGAAGTTAGGTAATATATAAATTTTAGAATCATCAATTTCTGAAACTGTTGGGATTATGATGGGAATATGGTAAATTATATATTAATTTGGAGCAAATTGGTGGGTTTTATTTTGTTTGACCTTTTTTTTTTTTTTTTTGAGACAGAGTTTTGCTCTTGTTGCCTAGGCTGGAGTGCAATGATGCGATCTCAGCTCACTGCAACATCCTTCTCCCAGGTTCAAGTGATTCTCCTACCTCAGCCTCCCGAGTAGCTGGGATTAGAGGCACCTGCCCAGCTGATTTTTGTATTCTTAGTAGAGGTGGGGTTTCACCATGTTGGCCAGGCTGGTCTCGAAATCCTGACCTCAGGTGATCCACCCACATCAGCTTCTCAAAATGCTGAGATTATAGGCATGAGCACCTGCACCCAGCTGCAAATTGGTGTTTTAATGATACTGAATCTTTCTACTCCATGAATATGGTTTAGTCTCCATTTATTTTAGTCTTCATTATCTCTCAGCACTCTTAAAAGTTTTCTATTTAAGAGGTCTGTAATATTTTAGTTAACTTGATATCAGTGTATTTTGCTTTTTGTGCTATTATAATGGAATTTAAAATTTTTTATTTTCCATTTGTTGGCTGGTAATATAGAGGAATACAATTGGTTTGTTAATATTGCCTTCGTATCATGTCACTTTGTTAAGTCTACTTATTTCTAATAGCTTCTTTTTTTTTTATTAGAGTATTTTAAAGAAGCAGTCATTTTTCTTCTTTCTGTTCTCTTTTCCATCTTTATTTTATTTTATTTTATTTTTTGTTTGTTTGAGACAGTCTTTCTTTGTTGCTCATGCTGGAGTGCAGTGACATGATCATGGCTTGCTGCAGTCTCGACCTTCTGGGCTCAAGCAATCCTTCCACCTCAGTCTCCGCAGTAGCTGGGACCACAGGCGCGTGCCTCCATGCCCAGCTAATTTTTAAATTATGTATAGAGATAGGGTCTCTGTATGTTGAATGTACAGAGGAGTCTTGAACTCCTGAACTCAACGAATCCTCCCGCCTTGGCCTCCCAAAGTGCTGGGATTACAGGCATTAGCCACCAGGCCCAACCTTTATTTTATTTTTTAATGCCTTCCTTATTGCACTGACTTGAACTTCCAGAGCAACGTTAAATATAAGTAGTGAGAAAAGCCATCCCTGTCTTGTTTCATAGCTAAGCAGGAGAATATTCAGTGTGTCATTAAGAAAATTAAATTTGACATTTTCTTACATCTGTTATCAGATTGAAAGTCTTTCTATTCCTATTTTGCTGTGAGTTTTGATCATGGATAGATAAATTTTACCAAATGGTCCTTTACATATTTATTGATATAATTGTGTTTTTTCTTCTTTATTAATTTAATGTGGCAGATTATCCTGATTGATTTTCAGATGTAAAATCAACTTTACATTCCTGAGATAAAAACACCTTTTTGTTGTAAAATATTCTTTTCATATACTGCTCCTGCTGTTTGGTAATATTTCATTAAAGATTGGTTTTGTCTTTGTTCATAAGGGGTCCTAGCCACCTGTAAATGATTTCTCCACCTCTTCCCCATTTCTTCCTCCTCCTTTCCCTTCTCTTCCTTCTCCTTTGTAGTATTGTTATTTGGTTTCAGTGTTATGTTGGCCTCATAAAATAAGCTAGGAATGGAAGAGAATGTGGATAAACAGTAGAGTTTTTCTTTTTCCCCGTTTTCTGAAAAATTTTGTCTAAAACTGATACCGTTTTTTCCTTAAGTGCTTGATACAATTTACCAGTGTAGATATGTGGGCAATAATGAATTCAGTTTTTCAGTATGTGTAATTACTTCAGATTTTCCTCTTTCATCTCGTGTCATCTTGGTAAGTTAGGTTTTTTAAGGAATTATGTCTGTTTTATCTGCGTTGTCAGATTTTACCTATGTTTTTGATAGTATTCTCTCTTTTTTCATTTCTAGGAAGTCTGTAGTGTTAATCTTGCTTTTGTTTCTGGTACTAGCAATTTGTATTTTCCCTCTTTTGTAAAAAATTAGTTTGCCAGTGGTTTATAATTCTATCAGTCTTTCAAAGAACCAACTTTGTTAATTTTCTCTATTTTTTTTTCGTTTTCTAGTCTATTGATTTATCTTTATTTCTTTTTTCTTGGCATATAATTTGATCATCATTTTAATATTATTTGTGCTTATTTAGTTGAAGCAAGAAGTTCTATTATTCTCTTATTAAAATTTCAAGTTTTACACTCTATGCATTATGGCATAGATATATGTTACTTCATCTTTGTTTTTGAGATTATTAATGGAGGAAATCCTTTCTTAAATAAAATTTTCACCTTATTTGCTGAAGATATTCTTTGACAAAAATATTTTAAAATAAGTTTAAAAATAATAGTATGAATATTAAAGTGTACATTTACATCAACTTCATTGTCAAAATACTGTTCTTCCTGCCTAATATTCCTTCATTTCACTTAATACTGCTAGATTACTCTTCTTAGAATATTGCCTTTTTGTGTTGTATCTTGCTTTAGAAACCACCAGTAGTTCTTTATTGCCTGCAAGATCATAAACTGTCTCCTCTGTCAGTCATTCATCAGGCTTCCTATGTCCACTTTATACATCAATTCTGTTATTTCTGCAGCAAGAACTCTTCATCTCAGTCATAACTGCATACACTGTTTTAACAAGTATGTTTTTGCCTTTGTTTCTCTTCTAGAAAAAATAATCTGAAATTGTGAAAGAGCCCAGTTTTTGGCTGTGGTACACAAGGGCGTAGATTTGCTATCTTACTTCCTAGTTTTGTGACGGTGGACTCTGTGAAATGGTGATAATATTTCCATACGGGGTTGTTATAAGGATTAAATGGAACACACACATACACAGTAATAGTGTAAACAGAACTTCAGAGTTGTTTAACAAACATTAGTTTCCTTTCCTTTCCCCCTTTCAACTAATTAAACCCTGTGCAGTTGAAGTTCTTTTCTCCCCCATGAATCCTTTTGATTATACTACAGTATGTTTTATGTTTTATCGGGTCCTGTGATACAAGTGATACCAGCTAACTAATTTATTGATAAATACTATTCTTAATATTATTCCCTATTTATTTACTGTAGCTGTGCTGTTTATTCAGTCAGGAAAATTGATTTTACAATGCAAAGGATGGATAAAGAAGTCATAGACTTGGATTCTTATTAGTTTCTGTCACTAGCATATTAAAGGTATCATCCTGGTCTTATATTTTCTTGCTAGGGTTGTATTTTCTCATCTTTAAAAGGAGAAAACTAAACTAGAGATTCTATTTCTTTTTTATTATACTCTAAGTTCTAGGGTACATGTGCACAATGTGCAGGTTTGATAGGTGAGTATACATGTGCCATGTTGGTTTGCTGTACCCATCAACTCATCTTTTACATTAGGTATTTCTCCTAATGCTATCCCTACTCCTGCTGCCCATCCCCCGACAGTCCCTGGTGTGTAATGTTCCCCACCCTGTGTCCAAGTGATTAAACTAGAGATTTTATTGATGTTTCTTCTAATTTTGAAATTCACTGATTCTAAATATTCTTGGAGTACCTCTTTTGTGCTAGAGTCTGATGAGAAATACAAAAATGTTCATAAAGACCAAACATGTCTTAAAGTAGATTGTCATGTAATAGGGAATTGAACTCTGCACAAATGACTAAAACACAGTGCAGTATATGGTAGAAACCATATAGATGTTATCAACAGAATGCCATAAGCTGCAGTGTAGTTCATTTCATCTTTCATGGTAGATTTTAAGCATTTCTAAGGTAAGATTTGTGTCTCCTACTGCTTACTGCTTTTGCTTTTCTTTAGAGAGTTAAGCCTAGTGTTGGACTCATATTGGTTGACTTGATGTGAGTCTCTGAGAAACCTTTTAATGAAAGGTAATAAAAAGGGCATTTAATTTGTCTTTTATTTGTTCTTTGATTGTTTTTTCTCTTTCATTTGTTTATTTGTTTATTCATTTTCTCTCTCTCTACAGAATGGTCCTAGTGCCAGATCATGTCATAAAATGTGCATTGACATTCAACGGAGGCAGATCTACACATTGGGGCGTTATTTGGATTCCTCTGTGAGGAATAGCAAATCTCTGAAAAGTGACTTCTATCGTTATGACATTGATACAAACACGTGGATGTTACTAAGTGAGGATACTGCTGCTGATGGAGGGCCGAAATTGGTGTTTGATCATCAGGTTTGATGCACAGTTAAATATATGATGGAATTAATCAGTGCTTAGTGATTCTTGCAATTAGAGTTTATGTTAGATGTTATGCTGAGTTGTCTAGTAGTGCTTCCATGACAAATACCTATGACAGATAATAATAATTGTTGTTTCAGTAGGTATAAAGTTATTCTTTAAATTTTTTTCTCTTGTTTGTTTCAGGGCAAAATACAAAAATCTCAGGACATAGATTGTTGATTTATAGAAACTTTAGAGAGCAGATGGAGTAATATTAGGAAAAACACATTTAGTTTTATAATGCATATGCATAAATCATAACAATAACAAATTACCCTTTTAATTATATTTCTTACTCTACATTCCTGTAAGAAATGGAAAATCACTTTATAATGAACTAGATGAAATCTAGAGCTTTTCTTCCAGTTAGAGTGAAATATATTTTGTTTTGTTTATAGTCACAAAATTTTATGAACCTGGAGAGGAATTTGACATACTAAATTAAACTCAGCACCACTAGAAATTATACAATAATGTTGTTGACTAGAAGACTGAACATAGCCTCATTGTAAGCCATTTTAATATTAATATACATGTAGCTCTCATTAGCCCCATCATTGTCATTATCATTGTTACCTGTCTTTGAATACTTATTCCATACAAAGTCAATGTAGGTCAAAAAAGACAGTAACCATTTTGAATTCTATAAGCAAGTTTTTACCTGGCTCAACCCACATCCCAAGTTTTTTTTTTTTTTTTTTTTTTTTTTTTATGTATTGAGGAGAAAAAGACTTTAAAAATCTATAACTCTGTGTTGATGAACATAAATTATCTAGTATTCGGGAAATGGGAGGTGGTACTAGAATTATGACAAAACCTAGGTGAGACCTAAAATCTTATCTAGGAGTCAGAACCCAGGGTCTTTGTTTATTGTGTCTTTATAGATTTTTGTTAATTCTTTGCTTTTAAACTATCCTATTGCCATATTTCTATTAACATATAATTGTTATAGGAGAGTGGTAAGGAGAGGAAGAGTGAGTTATGCCTATCAAGTTAAGTGGTAGGTAGAAAATCAACACCAGTATTCTTAGAAATACTCCCCAGCTGAAATTTGGAACTTCTGTTGGCTCTATTTAACTGAGCTCCACAAAGCTATGCACATCCCCGCTGACACCCTCAATGTTCTTCATGTGGAAAATAAGCATGCCAAGAAAAGTTAGGCTGGTTCTGATTTTTTAGAAATATCAGCAGATAATATTGTTAGGGAACAATTTCTTCTCTTGTTCCCAAATGGTTATGTATTTCTTTTACAAAAGATGCTGATGTCCTTTTTTTTTTTTTTTTTTTTAACAGATTGAAAAAAAGAATAGCTTAGAAGTAGCACGTAGAGAGTTCTTGGGTGTGGCCTTTGTTTCTCTTGATTTTATAAAATAGGATGTTTCTTGGAAGCTGGGTGCTATTAAATAATGCATGGTTTTCAACTGATTAGGTGGTACAGCAGAACACTGGGGGTGAAGAAATAAGGATTTCAGTACTCATTCAGCCAACAACTAGCCCTGTAATAGTGAGCAAGTATCTGTATGCTCCTGCATTTTGCTATTCTATTTCATACAAATAAAGCTATAAGTTAGAACTTATACTTGTAGTGTTTATGACACTCCAAAAATAGCTTGTGGTGTTCATGACAATTTAGGATTTAATACTTAATGTTCAAATTTGATAAAAATATGAGAAAGCTATACGATACAAACATGCCTAAAAGGTATTTGCCATTTTTAATTTTAACATATTTAAAAAATAAAATTTAAAGACTTCTGGATTTCTTAAGAACATAGTGGCAGTTTAGTTCTCAAGCTTTCCTTGATACTGCTTTGTGTGGTTTTCCAGGAATAATAGTAATCAAGCAAAAAGATTTAAACACACACACACTCTCTCTCTCAGCAAAATCAAGAGCCAGAGTAAACCTACAACTCCCAGTGCCTTGTAAGTTTATCCAAAAACAACTGAAATATTCAGAACTTTTCACAACAGTATAATAGGGAGGCCTGGGAAAGCAGAGGGAGCCTAGCAGTTGTATATCATAGTGAGAAGTGTCAGGGACAGGGCACAGATTGCACCCAGGGCAGCCACTGGAAGAATCAGTGAATTAACATGTGTAAAGTACCCAGAAAGATCCAGAGGTGATATATGTCAGAAAGCACTATTTTGTAAAAGTGAAGGAAACATAGTGGGAATGATGGCTCCTTTTGCAATGGCCAGTAAGAAATTTGGGGAGCTCAAAGCTTGAGATCAACCCTGTAAGCCAGATGAGATTCATAAAATTAGAGAAGATATGGCTTCACCAGAAGTGCCATATTTTGAAGGAATCATTCAGTTCAATAGCAACAGAGGAAGGAGTTCTTGAGCAAGAATATCCACCTTCCACAGAAATCCTCTGTAAAGTCATCTGGTCCAGGAAAATTCAACTCAATTATATATGAAAAACTAAAAAGCAGTAAATAAAGCTTTAGAGAGACATTCTAAAGAAAAACAATAAAAAGAAAAATAACAGTAAATGAAAGTTATATCCCGGTATATTGCCCCTTTCAGAAATGAAGACTTATCTACAAAGAGTGTAAAGAAGGATAGGTAATGATCATACAGCATAGGAATAAGATAAAACAAAGAGGTAAAAATGATTAACCGGGGAAGGTAGGCAGAGAAGAGCCAACATATATGTAATTGGAGACTTTAAAGAAGAAAACCAAAACCATGGAAAAAACAAATATTTATCAATTGAATTCAAGAACATTTTCCTGAAGAAAGATTTTACTCCACATATCAAATGGGCATACTATATTCAGAAAAAGTTGACCCAAATACTTAACTCTAAGACATATATTAATAACATTGACTATAAAAGATAAGAGATCATTTTATAGCAAGTAGACAAAATGATCAAGTCACCTATAAGAGAACTAAAATGAGACCGGTATCAGATTTCTCTACATCTCCTTTCAGTGCCAGGAGATAATAGAGCAACATCTAGAAGACATTCAAGAAAAGACAGTGTGAGCCAAGAATTTTATATCTAGCCAAACTGTCCTTCAAGTGTAATCACTTTTTGTGGAAATTACTAGAAAATGGAAAGTGAGCTAGCCAAGAAGTAGCAGGAAAAACTTCAGTTGAAGAATTGAAGATCTCAGCTCATTGATATTCTCACTGGGTCATGAGGCATTTTTGGAGGTTTGTAGAAGGGAAAGTGGTAGGTTGGGTAACACTGGATACCTAGAAGGCTTTATAGCAGTATCTTCAAATTTTGTGAGGAGACGATTATTTTGAACCCAGCCAAACCCTTACCAATCTTGTATTCCTGTGATAGGGTAAAATAAAGTCATTTTCAGATTCAAAAAATAATTTTTCCCAGGAAAATAAGTGGTTATCCACTATTTGTTTGATTTTAAAAATTAGATATCTAACCCCTGACATAATAAATGAATAGTCTTTAAACTTTTGGCTTTAAAGATTTTTTTAAGTCTTTGATGGAAAAGACATTATCATACAGAGTTTAATAAGTTACTAGCTTTTCAGAAATTTTTTTGGAGAGTAAAAATGACAAATCAAAAGAGTGGAAATCAAATATTAAAAGGTTTCTTGGTTTAGACTGGTGTCCTAGGAAGAACTACCAAGATAAGGATGTTTATACTTCAGCCCTGCAAACAAATGAGAGTAAGCCACATCAAAATTAAGCTTGAATATCCTCAAAAAGAAAGAAACTCTCTTTGTAGCCATACGAAGTAGAAAGGTAGGGGGTTGGTAACAAAGATTGGCCATTAGTATGAATCTGTGAGTTAATAAAAAATGGAAATAAACTCATTTAATGTGAGTCCCTAAAGATTTTCAGCATAGTTCCCAGATATTTGGAGTGATTGAGTCTGAAGTACTTCAGCAAGGGAAATGTGACCCAGCTCCAATGGAGCCCTCAACGGAGGCAGTAGTTGGATGGAGCCAAACTGAGTTGTCTTCAGCAATGTGCTGATTTTAACTATATGATCATTTAAAAAATAGGAATACTTTCTGTGGTAGGCCAGACATCTTTGTTTTTCCACCATATTTACCAAGATTTCACCCTTAGGGAATAGATTTTCATCTTAATTTATAGAAGTCTTTGAGAAACCTAGGAAATGGCTAATGAGGTAGATCTTTTTAGTGGTAGATAAAAATTAGGAGATGTTAGAATCTTTTCTTTTTAATAATAATAACCTCAATTTTTTAATACCTTTAAAATTATGAAAATAGCCAGGCATGGTAGCTCATGCCTGTAATCCCAGAACTTTGGGAGGCCGAGGCGGGCGGATCACCTGAGGTTGGGAGTTCAAGACCAGCCTGACCAAATGGAGTAACACCGTCTCTACTAAAAATACAGTATTATCCTGGCATGGTGGCATATGCGGGTAATCCCAGCTACCCAGGAGGCTGAGGCAGGAGAATTGCTTGAACCTGGGAGGCAGAGGTTGCGGTGAGCTGAGCTCATACTGTTGCACTCTAGCCTGGGCAACAAGAGTGAAACTCTGTCTCGGGGAGGAAAAAAAAAAAAAAAATATATATATATATACACACACACACACACACACACACACACACACACACACACATATATATGAAAATAGCCTTTTATTAAAAAAAAATACAAAAATACATAAGTAGCAGAAGTAATTTGGTAGGAGAATTGAATATCAAATGTTTAGTTTTTTTTTTTTTTTAGCAAAACATAGATGTTTTGTGTACACAATTTATTCTTTATATAAACGCCACTTACGTTTAACAGCTAATTCCCAACTTGGATTTATGTATTATTTGAAACAGAATTTGATTCTTATTGTCTCATGACAAATGGCTGTTTTCTCATACATTTTTATGAAAAGCTACAATCTTGCCGGGCGCGGTGGCTCAAGCCTGTAATCCCAGCACTTTGGGAGGCCGAGACGGGTGGATCATGAGGTCAGGAGATCGAGAAAAGCTACAATCTTGAGTTGGAAGAATGGAAGAATAAAGCTTGACTTTTAAACATGAAGTGTATAGCTTAATTCAAAGAAAATTAATAGTGCTATGTTAAAAGCAGATAGAGTTCTTTACTCTGTAGAAGTCAGTCTGGAGACTTGATTGTTGTAAATGTCTTTTTGTTTGTTCTACTGTTTTGTAACATAATTTGAAGGGTTTTATAAAAATAAATGCAGAGAGATGAATTTAGCTGTACCACTCTTATTTGCATATCTGATCGCTTAATAAATGGTAGTAATATTAATAGGATGCTTGCCTAGAATGAAAGGGAATTTTAATAAGGAGAGTATGATCACTATTCACCCGAAATATGATAAGTATTCACTCTTACGTATAAATCTACACCTCATGTATCATTGGTTGATTTTGGTAAAAATTATGCAGTTTCAAGAAAGCAGAAAGCTCTTTATCCCAACATGTTTTTACTCTCACTGGGAAAAATGGCAACTTGAAAAAGTATTTAGAAACTTGCATATGATAATCGGGTGGTATTTAGTGTCATTAGGGACAAAGTTTAGTTTTTTTTGAGAATGTAAAACTGTACATGTTGGTTTTGTTTTAGCACATATGACAGGAACAAACTAAAACTATTCAATCTGTTGCCTTGTTCTGATAGATGTGTATGGACTCAGAAAAACATATGATCTACACTTTTGGTGGTAGAATTTTGACTTGTAATGGCAGCGTAGATGACAGCAGAGCCAGTGAACCACAATTCAGTGGCTTATTTGCTTTCAACTGTCAATGTCAAACCTGGAAACTTCTTCGAGAGGACTCCTGTAATGCTGGGCCTGAGGACATCCAGTCTCGAATAGGACACTGCATGCTATTCCACTCAGTAAGAATATTCCGTACATTGCGTAAATGTTATTTTATCATGTATACCTAGATAGGAAAAGAAGTGGTGAAATCTAATTCTCCAGGAAGTGATAAAAACCTTTCCTTAGGAATAAATTATTAGTGTAGCAATGACAGAGAAAGACAAAACTTCTTTAACAGTGAACTGTTGGCTAATTGTGAGACTCTTCCCATCAGCCTGGTAATTCCTAAGTAGTTATTACCTGACTACTAATCTAGGCAATCTCACGACTAATTTCACTGCTTAAATCGATTTTGTAGCTTTGTTCCTTTCTTAGGTCTTTCCACTTACTAATTTCTCTTAGTAATTAGAAGGACAATTTCTTTCTCTCTTTTTTTCCCTTCTGCTATTCTCCATTAAGTACAAAGAATTTAAGATTTGATTTTATAGAATTAGAATTTACATGTATCAGCAATGGTCAGGCACAGTGGATTACTTGAGGCCAGAAGTTCGAGACCAGCCTGGCCAACATGGCGAAACCTCATCTCTAGTAAAAATACAAAAATTAGCCTGGCATGGTGATCTGTGCCTGTAGTCCCAGCTACTTGGGAGGCTGAGGTGGGAGAATGGCTTGAACCCAGAAGGCAAAAGCTGCAGCAGTGAGCCAAGATCATGCCATTGCACTCTAGCCTGGGTGACAGAGCAAGATTCTGTCTCAATAATAATAATAATAATAAATGTATCAGCAAAACCAACATACAGAGTTTTTTTTTAACCTTTTCAGATGTTTTAATGAAATCTTGGTCTTCTTTCTGTGAACATAGCTTTAAAACAATATCATGGAATATTTTAAACATGTTCTTTAACATGTATTTTAAACATGTTTTTCTCTGTACAAAATGGAGAGGATAATATAATTAATAATACATTTTTGTGTGCTCATTTGTTAGTTTCAGCAGTCATCAATAATCTGCTCATTTTTCATACAGCTATTCCACTTTAATTTCATTCATTTTCTTGATGTTTCTTTGATTTTTAAGTTTATTCTTAAATTTTACTGTGCTGGAGTATTTTTAAAATTTTTATTATTCCTTTCTTGTTACAGCACCTGCTGTAGTATTTTAAAGCAGATCCCAGATACTGTATCATCATACTTGTAAATACTACTATAGTGTATAATTGTAACAGATAAGGGCTTTTTAAAAACATAATTACAGTTGGGTGTGTTGGTACACACCTGTGGTCCCAGCTACCCAGGAGGCTGAGGATTGCTGGAGCCCAGTTCTGGGCCACATTGCACTGTGCTTGATCAGTTGTTCATACTAAGTTTGGCATCAGTATGGTTACCTCCCAGACCGAAGGACCACCAGGTTGCTTAAGTAGAGGTTAATTGGCTAGGTCAGAAACAGAACAGGTCAAAACTCCCATGCTGATCAATAGTGTGATCGCTCCTGTGATAGCCACTGTGCTGCAGCCTGGGCAATATAGCAAGACTCTCTCTCTTAAAAAAAAAAAAAAAAAAGAAAGAAAACATAATTGTAGTATCATTATCAACCAAAATAAAAGCAATTCTTTATTATCATTTAATATTCTATCTGTGTTCTTTTTTTCTAATATACTGAAAAATATCTTTACTTGGTTGGTTTGTTTAAGTCAAGATTCAAAAAAGGTATTTTGCATTTGGTTGTTATGTCTCATACATTTTTTAAAAAATTGTAATAGTATTCTTTCCTCCTATTCCCTATTCTCCCCCACACACACAACCCACTAAGCGAGACATTTGTGCTCTAGAATCTCCCATATTTCCAGTTTTGATTTTGATTTTATCTTCGTAGTGTAATTTAATGTGTTCCTCTTTCATATTTCCTATAAACTGGTCATTGCACTCAGAGGCTTGATTTTAGATTCACTGTCTTTTTTGGGGGCCAGGGAGAATGTGCAAGAATACTTTATAGACACTCTGATTGCAAAATATAAAGAAGCATTTAATAACTGGTTGTCATGCTTTCGATGATGTTAATAGGTTGGGTGTTATTAGCCTGACTGATCAATTATAAAGTTTTCTTTCAAACTTGTGCCTAATGGTTTTTGTAGCCTTTCGTTGCCTAAATTTCGTTAGGATGTGTAAGATGGTGATTTTTCTAATGATGTCATTTCCTCTGCATTTATTAAGTGTGTGATTCTCCTATTATGGCGGGAGAAAAAAAAAACTTCCTCTCATTAACCTTTTGGTTACCCTGAAATGTAAAGCATACTGAATAGGCAGTATAAATGTTTGATTGTTTTCCTTTATTGTTTTTCATATTAATGAGTTAACTTTGAGGCTCCAAAGCTAACCAATGATAAGTGTACAGAAATTTTATTATTAAGTATTTTACATATTTGATGTGTTTCTATCCAGTGCTGTCATTCTTCTTCTTTTATTTTGAGACAGAGTTTTGTTTTTGTTGCCCAGGCTGGAGTGCAATGGTGTAGTCTTGGCTCACTGCAACCTCTGCCTCCTAATTTCAAGTGATTCTTCTGCCTCAGCCTCCCAAGTAGCTGGGATTACAGGCATGCACCACCACGCCCAGCTAATTTTTTGTATTTAGTAGAGACAGAGTTTCACCATGTTGGCCAGGCTGGTCTCGAACTCCTGACCTCAGGTGATCCACCTGCCTCTGCCTCCTAAAGTGCTGGGATTACAGGCCTGAGCCACTGTACCCGGCCACTTTCTTGATGCTCAAATTTTTCTCTTTGGCTAGTAGGAGCACCCCCACACCACCACCACCACATATTTATGTATCTTTTTTTGTAAGAGAAAAATTAAATCGTGAGTTCATACTGATTTGTCTAATTCAAATAAAATATTTTTTATCTTAATGTCTTCTATTTTGTAACTTATAGCTTTTCTTTTTTTTAGAGATAGGGTCTTGCTCTGCCACCCTGGCTGGAGTGCAGATCATAGCTCACTACAGCCTTGAGTGTCAGGGCTCAAATGATCCTCTCACCTTAGCCTCCCAAGTAGCTAAAACTATAGGTGTGTACCACCACACCTGGGTTTGTTGTAGTAGTAGTAGTAGTAGTAGTAGTAGTAGTAGTAGAAGTAGAAGAAGTAGAAGAAGTAGAAGAAGTAGAAGTAGTAGAAGAAGTAGAAGAAGTAGAAGAAGTAGAAGAAGTAGAGACAGGGCCTGGCTATGTTACCCAGGCTGGTCTCAAGCAATCATCCCACCTTGGTCTGCCCAAATGCTAGGACTACAGGTGTGAGCCACCATGCCTGACCTATTTTTGTGTCTTTTAAGGTTAAAATACTGCTTCATAACATTACTTGCTTTGTCTGTCTATAATAGCTTTCACAGTAAAAAAGCTAACAACAGAATCACTGAGTGCTGTTTAATGTTGGTTTCTGGTTATTTTTCTGTTTAGGATTTAGACTTCTAGGGATGGGTAGTCAAAATGTATGTATTAAAATCACTAGAAATACTACTTCTCTGTGTGAGTATATCTTTATATACAGATAGGTTTATTTGTTGTTGGATTTTTTTTGCCCAAATTTTAGATTTTCTTTTTTTAGTTAATTTTGTCTTCTAATTAAATAAAAGCATATACATGGTTCTAAAGTCAAAACCATATGTCAAGGTATTTTTGGAGAGGTCTTCCTGCTCTGTTCCTGCCACTATAGGTAACTGTCTTTATTAGGTTTTGGTTTATCCTTCGTTTTTGAAAAAAAGAAAAAATATCTGCTCTCGCTCGCGTGCTGTCTCTCTCACTTTTCCCCTCTCTCGCTTTCTCTTTCCCTCTCTCCCTCTCTTTTTGTCTCATACACAGATGTTCCTCCTTCTCCATTCCTACACAAAGGAAGAAGGAACCTGAATATATCATTCTGCACCTTGCTTTTCTTCTTTAACAGGATGTCCTAGAGATCACCTTTTAGCAATATGTAGAGAGCTTCCTCTTTCCCTTTTATTCCAGCTCCATTGGGATCTATTGTAAAATTACTTTTGTAGAGGTTTAAGTTTTTAAAGGCTCATTCTGAGTTCTTCATGGAAGTGACAAGTTTCTCCTTTCTTCTTTTTTTTCTTCTTTTTCAGAAAAATCGTTGCTTATATGTATTTGGTGGCCAGCGATCAAAGACCTATTTGAATGATTTCTTTAGTTATGATGTGGACTCTGATCATGTAGACATAATATCAGATGGCACCAAGAAAGACTCTGGGATGGGTAAGGGCATTGAGTGATTTCTTCTCTCATGTCTTAATTACTTTAGGTAGAAAACTACAATTCATTCTCTTTTCTTTCTAATCATTTTTCACCCTTTCTTTATTTCCTTAATTGAGTAATTCTGAGTAAGAGAAAGAAAATTCTATCAGCTTATTCAGTTCTATCTGTTTTTAAATATGTATAAAGTTTTTAAGCTATTGATTCTTGCAACCCGCCCCCCAACCCTCAACAAGCACACACACAAACAATTCATTTAGAAATTCACATACTCTCTGCTCGAAGGAAATCCTTCGATTGGGGGGCGGGTTGCAAGAATCAATAGCTTAAAAACTTTTTATTCTATGTTTTTATTCTATGTTTGCTAATTTTTTTCGTCTTCTGTTTTCACTGTAGTGATCTTTATATTAGGCACTAGCATAGTAGGGTGTGTGTCTTAAGCGGGGAACTTCATGGGATTGGTAACACCTTGTAAATTTAAAAACTCAGCATCCAAGAGGTTATTAGTAATGGAATGGCTGGTTTGCTTAGATTATGCATATTGCCCTGGCATAATTATTAATAGTGCGCCATTCATTTTCAAAAGTGTCCTGTTTTGATCATTTACAGTTACCCTGCATAGTAGTTGCTTTGCCTGTGATTATTGTACATAAAAGAGTGACTTTGATTAAGGTGCAATGGTTTAAAATGCTAATTTGAACAATAGGGTGAGAAATTTGATCAGCTTTTCTTTTTAACTGTTGCTTATAAATTGGTGTTTTTTATTAATGACTCATTTGCAAAATGTGGATAAAAGCACCTGTTTCACAGACATTGTTCATTGTCTTCTGTAGGCCCAATATTATTTTAGGCACTTGGGATTCATCTAGACCTGGAGGATCCTTTCCCTCAGAGGACTCACATTCTAGTGGAGAGAGACCTGCAGTTGTGTTCTAAGTACTATGAAGAAAATACACTGGATGTTTTGATAATGAGTAACAGGGGAGGTCTCATTTAGACAGAGTAGATTGGGAAACCACCTCTGAGGAGGTAATCTTTAAGATTTAAGATGAAAAGTAGAGAATTAGGAAGAACCATGTGAAGAACCGAGAGAAGAACAAGTACAGAGTTTCCAAAGCAGTAAGGAACCTGGGGTGTTCGGAAATAGTGGGACTGGTATGAATTGAGGATGGGGAAAGTTGGTATGAAACTAGGTTAGAGCTACAGAGATAAGAGTCGCAGTATTTAGTGCCTTGTTACAAATGCAAGGAGTTTGGATTTTTTTTTTCCGAATAAAATAGGAGATAATTCAAAGGTTTAATATCAGTGTCTTGATCTGATTTAAGTTTTGAAAATACCACTTCTTTGTCTAGGTGTACATTTTCCAAGTGGTTAATTTTGACAATATTCCTGTGAGTTGCATTAGTTCAAAGGCTTGTTGACTGAGGATTTTTATGGCAGGGGTTGAGCATCTGGTTAGAATTACTTCGAAAAATTTCCCACCTAAAACTGTTGCAGTTATACTTGGAATTGAGGAACCTCAGTGGCTCTGTTAGCATATTAGAGTGAAATGGAAATTATTCTCTTTTTTTCTGTCCCCACCCTCCATCTCTGCCTCTCTCACTTTCTTTCTTTTCCCTCCTTTCCATTCGTTTTCCCATGTCCCTCTTACTTCTCCCCCAACTTTCTCTCTCCTCGAGGATTCTAATATGCAGCTGGGATTGAGAACCACTGTTCTGGCTCTCCAGAGTCTATTTCAGTCCTTAGTTAATCTTAGGCAAGTTACCTAATGTCTCAGCTTTTGCTTCCACATTTGTAAATGGCCCAAATTAGATTTTAAGGAAAATACTGTCTCCGTTCATGGCTGCTCTAGGAGTAGAGATGGGTTAACCCTCTAGTTTTGGTTGGTGTTACTGTTGGGTGCCTTAATTTTCACAAAAAGATGTTAGTGCTACCCTCAGGTTCACTAATCTAGCCAGTTAACATCAAATCATGCCAATTTTGCCTCATCTCTCTATTCCCATTGCTGCTTCACTAGGAACTAGTTTGGGCTAACATCACCTATTTGGCCTCTGTCTCTAGACTTCCTCTCCCTGTGTACCCTCCCTGCAACCCATTCTCCACACTGCAAGCAGAATACAGCTATTCTGTGTTACCAGTAAAGAATAGAACCATATGCCTTAACATTTATACAGCAGATATTTTTTGGTCACCTACTGTGTGCCAGACAATAAGCTACGCACTAGGAGTACAACTGTGAATGAGGGCCCTATCTTCATGGAGTTACAGTTGTACATGGAGAGGAAAAATAAAGTGACAACCTTACCTTTAGATTAGTGCTAATGAAGAAAAGAACATATTTTTAAAAATATAAACCTGATGGGTGTTCTTCCTCACTTTAAATCTTGTTTCTCCCTGCCCTCAGGATTAAGTCTAAACTTAACGTAATTCACAGACTCTTTTATGATGTGCCCCAGTTCAGTTCTGCAGTCCTGTACTTCGTATCTGTACACTTCTTGCCACCAACTCTCTGTTTCACGACCACCGAATATTAAATCTTTATAGATAGTGTGTTTTACTTGCCTTTGATACTTGCCCATGCTATTCCTCCTACCTGAATCACTTTCCTCTCACCTCCAAAATCTAGCTAACTTGTACTGCTTACCTCTCAGATCTTAGCTTGTAGATTGTTGTCTCCCAAAATTCTCTAATGCCTTAAGCCCAGGTTAGAAATTTAAAAACATGTGGCTCTAGCCATCCTTGTTAACACAATTCTAGGTATTCATCTGGCTGTATAAAATCTTGACTGTGCTTTTCAAAACCTGTACAAACATCAGCTGAAATAGACAAGACTTTGTTCACGATTTCTTAAAGAGCATTCAGTGGTTTCAGTACTCTAGATCTCCTAAAAGTGTTTTACTGAACTAAGTTAGACTGTTCAAAAAACCTCACATCAGAACCATGGTATATTATATTGCCCTCCCATAGAATTACTTTTACCTCACTTTTAAAAAGTACATTTTTTTCTCTCTTACTAGATTATTCTAAGCCATGAAAAGTACTTTTAAGAAGGTGGAATACTATTTAAATTCCCACATTTTAAAATATTCTTAGAAAACACCAATTTTATCCATTATGTAGATGCTCTGTAGCTTATTAATCATTCTGTTGTTTGTTAACTGTTGTTCTAAAGATTTTTTTACTCCAGTTAATTACTGTAATTTGAGATGGACTTAACATATAATTACTGTGTTTATCTGTGATTCAGTAATGTGGCTTATTTGATTAAAATTGTATTTACAATGTGAGTATCAAATGGGATTGTTTGAGCTCATAGAATAAATTTGTTTGAACTATTGAGATCACCGAGATGGTATAGCTAATAGTAAAATTACTGCTGTTTATGTAATTCTGTATTGTCAGATACTATAAAATCTTAAATTGTTGCTCTTTATAATTATCTAAATGTACCATCTTAGATTTAACATCTAAAGATCTGAAGCAACTTTAATTCCTATTTTTAAACTACAGCGTAACAATTTTATGCTCTCCGCAGAAGAAAATTATAATTTAAATCAATGGATTGGCAGCTGCTTTAAGGGATTTATTAGCATTGTGTCTAACACATACATAATTACATCAGAATTCAGCATATCTAAAATTTGAGTTTATTTCTGAGAAACTTTTGGCAATAAGACTGTGAACACAAGGGGTTTAGCAGATTCCCCATATGTAAGCTCTGTATTTAACACTAATTGAAACGTATGTGTAGAAGATGATCTGTCACACCACCAGAGTTTTGTAGTTTGCTATAGAAACTCAGTCTGCTATAGTAAGAGTGCTTTCTCCTGTTCATATTCATTCAAGTAAGAAACATATATTGAACCTTCTTCATTTGTCAAATGCTAAGTCAAGTATTGGTAATACTGAGCTCTTATAACCTGATCCTTGTTCTTTAGTAGTTATGTATTTAGCTGTTTTGATCTTTAAATTCTGTCCACTCTGTTTTCCCACATCTGCCATTTTTTATTCCATCCTGTTCTAACCGTCGTAGCAGATTGGTACAATTGAAAGAATAGCAAATTGAGAATCGGAAGACTTGGTCTCTCTTTGTCTGGGTCTGCCACTCAGCCCTCTGCAGTTCTAGAAAAATTACATAACTTCTCTGAACCTGATTATTCATCTGAAAATGAGGGGATTGGACCAGTTGATCATAAGACCATCTATCTCCAAAATTTTGAAAATTAAATTTCATTCCCTTCTGCTGTTATCAGGCTGTGAAACTAAGATATGAGGACTATGTGAGTTATGTCTACAGAACTTGATTTATCTATAAATAAATTTTTATGAAAACCTTAAAAGCAAAATCATACTGATTTTCATTTCGGCCCTAGGAATGTGCTTATTGTGCTTACTGACATTTTTAAAAATTAGTATAGTCATAACTCCTTATGTTTCTGATCCTTTTATACTTTTACCAATTAAATGAGTAAAGCCAAACCAGCAACACAGAGAAGATTTTGAAGCTAATGATTTGCTGTCATTAGCTGTCATAAGCAGGTATCTTACATTCTGGTTAAAATGTATTTGGTTCAGCCTTTTTTTTTTTTTTTTTTTTTTTTTTAACAGTACTTTATCATTATCTGTTAAAATACAAAAAATATGTTTTTTTGACTAAGCATTTTACAAAACCCAGGAACTTTTCCTACTCATATACTTTTATACATAGATTAGTTACTGAACTAGAAAATGGTAGCGCTTATTTTCAACATAACTAGGCTTCACTGCTGTCAGTTTAGTATCTTTTGTATTTGGTGTATCTACTTTTTTAGTAGAGTATCTACTTTTTTCCCTGTCAAAATTATTGGTAATAATAACTTTCCCTAATTTCCCCCTTCCACTCTCCCAGGGGTGTTTTTGCTAGTTACAATTTTACAAAAGTATTTTGTATTTTTAGATATGAAATTTAGGTTACTTGACAGTAAATGAGAATTATTAAGTTCACACCTAAAAACCAACATGCAAGAACACTAACAACAATTTTGAAAATGAAAGTTAATGAAGTAGTACTGGCACTACCAGTTATTTATAAAGCTACAGTTTGGTACAGATTAATGGGATGAAATAGAACAGATAGTATAAAAATGTCCCCAATGCATATGAGAATTTAGTATATGGTAAAGTTGGCATTTCCAGTCAGAGACGAAGAATAGATTAAACAATATATGACATGGAGACATTGCTTAAGACTTGGCAGTATTTTTAAAAAAGGAAAATCTGACTCCAGCCTGGGCAACAGCAAGATTCTTTCTCTTTAAATAAGTAAGTAAGTAAATAAATGAATGAATGAATGAATAAATAAATAAATAAATAAAATATGAATGAATGGGAAAATCTGGATCCCTACTTGACTTTTGTATATCAAAGAAAAGTCTAGGTGAACTTAGGTTTCATACTTAAGAAATAAAATTATAATTCCAATTGTTTTTAATAATCTAGGATTAAGAGAAGACCTTTCTAAACATGCCACAAAACCCAGAACCCAGAAATCGTAAAGAAAAAGAATGTTTGATTTTTGCAAAATTAAAAAATATAAAAAATTGTTAAAATATCAAATAATGACAAGCTAGCAATGAAGACAAAGCTTAGTTCCTACAATGAACAAAAGACTCTTATAAACCAATAAAAGGTGGATAATCCTCTAGTAGAACAATGACAAATGATATGAATAGATACTTTAAAGAAAAAATAATTCATATTGCCAGTAAATTTACACATATACAGATGCTCAGCTTTATTCATAACTTTTAAGTGTAAATTAAAAGATCACACTCAGTGAATGTTGGTATGGCCATGAGGAAGCAGGTATCTTACATTCTGGTTGAAATGTATTTGGTTCAGCCTGTTTTTTTTTTTTTTTTTTTTTAAACAGTACTTTATCATTATCTGTTAAAATGCAAAAAATATGTTTTTTTGACTAAGCATTTTACAAAACCCAGGAACTTTTCCTACTCATATACTTTTATACATCCACAAAAAATAAACTATACAGAGATATTTATCATAGTATTGCATGCAAGGAGAAAAAATCTGGAGATAGATTGACCATCAATTTATTTGATTTTTATTTATTTGATTGTCCACCAGTAAATAAATTGGTTGGTCCATTCAATGAGTTCAGGTTTTTTGTAGCTTAATACAGCTGAGATAAATCAGTAAATATTGTTGAGTGTCAAAAGCTAGTAATAGAAGTTAGTTCTGAACTGAAGTTGCTGCTAGTGCTTAATAGGTCCCCATCCAACCTTTAAAATGTCCCAACTTTCAAAGAGAAGGATGTGACAGACACTGTTGTTTGCTTACCCAAGAGTCATTGGCTCTTTCTTCTGTTAACCAAACCATAATTTTGTGTAATGGCAAGTTGCCTAACCCCAGGGGATGAATGGTGAATCATTGTTAGTGTAAACCAGTCATTATTATCCTTTGGCAAATTATTTCAGTTTACATTCCTCCCATGTGACACAGTTCTGGCCAGTGAGACATAAAGTCTACTGGAGGACATTTGACAAAAATGTCTTCCCTGATGGCAATAGAGAGATGCTGAAAGAATTCTTTCCCTCCCTGCTTTGGGTGCTCCATATAAGGATGTGATGCTTAGAGCTGGTACTGGCAAGTTTCAAAAATGAGAAGGCCAAGAAAATTGCCGAAAGTTAACCTAGCACCATGATTTGGTTGAACTCTGAAACAATCTTGGAGCTACTTGCAAAATTTTGTTACATGAGCTAATTAATCTGTTAGTTATGTTTTCTGTTACTTGGAGCTGAAAATACCCTAATATATAGTGAATTCATGGAAAGCTGTTTTTTATTAGATTCTGTATTTCTGTGACAGCTCTGAAGATTGTTCTTTTCCTTTGTCTTAGCAAATCAGTAATGAGTATGTGCACTGGACCATGAAGCAAAAATAGAGTTGAGATTAATTCATAAGTTAATGCAATAACATATCTTACTCAGGAATTCAAAGGACTTCGAAAATGTTTGTTAACTTCTTTTTATCCCCCCTCCCACAGGGTTTCTTTATGTTAAATACTCTGACAATCTCTCCCATTTGCTTAGAGGATAAACCAAGGAAGGAAGAGAAAAGATGTGATTCAGACATATAGATAAAATTTTTTTACTTCCCCTTTAGCTGTTCTATTTTGAGTTTTAAAGATGTTAAAGAAGAAATAGAGTTGAAGGATTATCATTGTAACTTCCTAAAACAATTCTAAAAATAACGAGTTGGCAGTGATGATTGTTGTATCATTCTTATTTTCTTTCAGATAAATGTTCTTTCAAAATATGTTAATGATTAACATTTACTGATCTGCTTGATTAATTTTTCTTTGTGAGTCAGTTTCTAAACTGGTTAAGGTGAAAGACTGGTTAAGGTCCTGGCATTCAGTTGAGCTTTTTAGCAGTTGAATCTTAAAGTTTTTAAAATCATATATGTTGCAGATCTTTTGTCCTTCCCTCCTCCCCCAACTATACCCATTAGAAACTGTTAAATTGGTCGGGCTTGGTGGCTCACGCCTGTAATCCCAGCAGTTTGGGAGGCCGAGGTGGGCAAATCACCTGAGGTTAGGAGTTCAAGATCAGCCTGGCCAACATAGTGAAACCCCAGCTCTACTAAAAATACAAAAGTTAGCCTGGCATGGTGATGCATGGCCATTGTCTTACCTACTCAGGAGACTGAGGCAGAAGAATTGCTGGAACCTGGGAGGCAGAAGTTGCAGTGAACTGAATTCACATTATTGCATTCCAGCCTGAGTGACAGAGTGAGACCCTGCCTCAAAACAAAAAAAAAAGAAAAAAGAAAAGAAACTGTTAAAAATGGAAAAGATAGCCTTGTTTTCATCTTGCAAGGAAAATCAGTACAGAAAACTGTATTAATAGTTTTGCCATATTAGAATGAAAGCTGCTTTCTTGGTTTTGGCCTTTAGGTCTTTTTGTTTTCTGATACTGCCATTTTTATTTAACCAGCTTTCATTTTTTTAAATTATAATTATTATAAAAGTAATGGAATTCACATGATCAATAAAGCAAAACTCAAATAACATAGAATGCTATAAAATGAAAAGTACTTCTGCCAAAGTAGCAAACTGACACAGGCTGCTGATTCCCTTCCCCAGAATCAACTCCAGAGAAATAAAATTGAGAGCAGGTGGATTCCAGAAACTCCTTAAATGAGACTGAAGGCTCTCTCTCCCCCAGATCAACCTTCAGTTAATTTTTACCCTTTCACTATAGAAATTAGCAGCGGTAGCCTATCCCACTAGTGTCAGAATTCCGTGGGCAAACATTATGGCAGTGCAGAAACCCTGCTGGAGTTCAAAGTTGATGAAAACATGTGGACTGACCATCTGTTCTCAATAGTTCATTTCTTCTTCTCTCCTCCCTTTGTCGAGGGAGACTGCCTTCTACTTCCTCTGAAGGGTTTAAAGGTACGAAACTGTTGCATAGGGGTGTGATCATATATGGAAATGATTCTGATTCTTTGTGCCTATGGTTCACAACCCTACGACTTTTCCTCTCTATTTTCCTTAATCTCTACCAGTACTGATGCCAGTTAAGGCCTGGCCTTTGAGTCCTGTCTAGTATATCTTATCGGAAAGAAGAACTGATTCCCTGAAAAACATTACCTTGCATGCTGACATAACTAGACAGTTGAGGACTACAACTGTCTTAAAAAACAAAAAAGACATACATGATGTAAAGCAGAATTATTAAAACAGATGAATGGCCAGGCATGGTGGCTAATGCCTGCAATACCGGCACTTTTGGAGGCCGAGGCAGGTGGATCACCTGAGGTCAGGAGTTTGAGACCACCCTGACCAACATAGAGAAACCCCGTCTCTACTAAAAATACAAAATTAGCCAGGCGCAGTGGCATGTGCCTGTAGTCCCCAGCCACTCGGGAGGCTGAGACAGGAGAATCGCTTGAACCCAGAACCCAGGAGGCGGGAGTTGCAGTCAGCTGAGACTGTGTCATTGTACTCCAGCCTGGGCAACAAGAGCAAAACTCCATCTCAAAAAAAAACCAACAACAACAGGTGAACCAAGAATTTAAAATAAGCATGATGAATATACTTGAAGATATAAGGGAACACACTAGTAATATGAAATAAGATCCAAACATTATAAAAACAGAACCATATGGAAATAGTAGATATGAAAAATATAATTAAAATGAAGACTACAATAAATATAAGTAGGATGGTATGAATGAATTAATCAATTGGAAGATTAGAGCACTCTCCCAGGAAAAAGCAGGGAAAAAAGATAAAGAAATAGAAAATAGAATAGAAAAACTAAGAAAGATAGAGAATTGTACAAGTACCAACATCTTAAAAGGAATTCCAGAAGAAAAGAAAAATAAAAATTTAAGCCCAGGCACGGGGGCTCACACCTGTAATCCCAGCACTTTGGGAGGCCAAGATGGGTGGATCACCTGAGGTCAGGAGTTCAAGATCAGCCTGACCAACATATTGAAACACTGTCTCTACTAAAAATGCAAAAATTAGCCAGGCTTGGTGGTGCATGCCTGTAATCCCAGCTACTTGGGAGGCTGAGGTAAGAGAATCACTTAAACCCACGGGCGGAGGTTGCAGTGAGCTGAGATTGTGCCACTGCACTCCAGCCTGGGCAACAAGAGTGAAACTCTGTCTCCAAAAAAAAGTAGGTGAAATAATTGTAGAAATAATGGAGATACATTTCCTAAAATTCAAAAATGATGAAAGACTTCAGATAGGCAAAAGAACTCATAGTGTACCAAATAGAACAAATAAGGGAAAGCACATACATAAGCAGATTAAAGTAGAATTAAGATTAGCAGAGAGAAAATGCTGAAAGATTTCAGAGAGAAAAAGCAGATGACCTATAAGGGAACAAGAACATAGACGTGTGACAGTTGAACAGCAATGTGGAATGAGAAAAAAGGATAAAATTTAAAAGCAGCCAAGAAAAACAACTTTGAACCAAGAAATTTAAATCTTCCTAACTTTGAGATGTGAGGGTGACATAAAATATTCTCAGGCATATTTACCTTAGCACATTTGCCATATAGAGACCCACAATAGAAACCCATCTGGGAGCAGGACTCAGTGAAAACTGAATCTAGGAAATGCTAGAAGTATGTGATAAATGGTGATCAAAATTTTTTGTTGCCTGAAGAAAAACACTAGGACCAATATTCTAGGTCATGGAACCATGGCGGAAGGGGAAAATGGGACACTATATAAATTCAGGTATTGTGGTTAGAATATAGAGAAGAAACTCTTCTATATTGTTAACACTAAAATGTCATATACAAGGCTCAAGAGTTAATGGATCTTGATTTTCTTTCTAACTTTCCTTTCCCGTGTCATATATCAGTTCCACCGTCTCTTATATCTCATGTCATCTTCTTTCTTGGATTCCTTTTTCTGTTTTGTTGGAGTATCTCCTTAAAGAAGTTTTTTTGTTTTTCTTTTGTTTTGTTTTTTGTATATATCTAGTCATATGTATGAACTTAAATTCCCTTATTTTGCCCTCGTTAAGATTGCTAGTTTAACTGGAAATGGAAGGTTGGTTCCGTATCTTTTTATATTTCTCAGAATTTTAAAGTTGTTTTTCCATTGTATTCTAGCATTCATTGTTACTGATAAGTTGTAGGGGCCAAAAGAGTTGTGATACTTTTCCTCATCCCTTATAAGAGTCATGGTTGACATGCCTATAATTAAAAGACAGGTTAACGAGAAAGCATAACAAATTGATTTAATCAAAGTTTCATGTGGTGTGTGAGCCTTCAGAAGAAATGACCCGAAGATACAGGGAAAACTGTCCATTTTTATGCTGAGATTTAATGAAGAATGAACAGCTGGTTAGCAATGTGATTTGGTAAATGGCTATGATTTAATGCAGATAGACTGAGGTGGGGAAACCCATCAAGGCCTGTCTGGATTCTTCTTGGCCCCTCTGTGTAGCATTTCTTCCTCCTGGGTATGGGGCAGGACCCTGCTAGAGAAGGGTCTTAGGACCTACCATCAGACAAGGGTGGGTCACAGAATTTCTTTATGGCCAGCTCCTAGACAGAAAGGCAGAGGAAAGTTGGATCAGTAATTCAAGTTTTTAGAATTTGAAAGTCTAGGCTGACTTTGGGAAAAAGAGGTTCTAGTTTTTATGACCCACCTTGGGGAAGAGGAATTCTGATTTGATGAACTCACTTCTAGGGAGAATGAGGGAAGAGAGGCAGGAGGGCAAAAGAAGTGAGAGAGAACTTGGTACTGAAGCTGTTCTGAGGCCTTCCAGTGTCCTTTAGTTCAAAGTACTTAGCATGCCAGAGTGTATTGTGTTCTGAGCCCCTGACAAGATCTCATGTTAGTTTGATTTTTATTCCTCTGTATATAGTAATCTGCTGTTTCCTTCTTTGGAAGCTTTTAGAATTTTTCTTTTCCTGGAGTTTTAACGTTTCGTATTAAGGTAGAGATGTACATCTGTATATCATCTTTTTTTAAAAAATTAAACATAGATATAGATGTATGTGTGCACCATCTTTTTAAATTAAACATGCCTAGCTTGCAGTGGGCTCTTTCAAACCGGACACCCAGTTCAGGGAAACTTTTTTTATTTTTTCTTCTACATTATTTCTTCTTTCCTTCTGGTCTTTTTTTCAGATAATTTGACTTCGATGGATATATCCTCTGTGTCCTTTAACTTTTCCCTCATCATTTCTATCTTTTTGCTCTTTATTCTGATGATTTATCAGTTTTATCTAGAGACCACTGACTTTGTTTCTAACTATGTCTGTATTTTCATTCTGTCGTTTGAAGTTTTTGGTCATAGTTTTACTTTTTAGTATCTTTTCATAGTCCCTTCTCCTTTTTATGGTAGCTTATTCTTGTTTTGCACATGGAATATTCTCTTTAATCTCTTCAAGGATACTGATGGGTTCCCCCCCGCCCCCGAGTTATTTTCTTTTCTGTGATTTGTCTTTTCCCAGTTGTTCTATTTGTTCATCTAGGTCCCTCTCTTTTGCACTGTTGATTTTTTTCCTCGTATGTCTATAATTCATGTCTAAACTTTAACATTTATGAATAAAGGACTGTATCAATTAAGAAAGATAGTTAACAGTGGTTTCTTTTACAATGTATAGGTCTCTTTTTCCAGTAGGCTTCTCTCATAAATGAGACACTGATCAAGGTCTTGTACAAGTGCGCAGCACATACTGTCAACCAAGCTTTCTTACAGAATGCATAAGCTGGCCGGGCGCGGTGGCTCAAGCCTGTAATCCCAGCACTTTGGGAGGCCGAGACGGGCGGATCACGAGGTCAGGAGATTGAGACCATCCTGGCTAACACGGTGAAACCCCGTCTCTACTAAAAAATACAAAAAACTAGCCGGGCGAGGTGGCGGGCGCCTGTAGTCCCAGCTACTCGGGAGGCTGAGGCAGGAGAATGGGGGGAACCCGGGAGGCGGAGCTTGCAGTGAGCCGAGATCGCGCCACTGCCTCCAGCCTGGGTGACAGAGCCAGACTCCGTCTCAAAAAAAAAAAAAAAAAAAAAAAAAAACAGAATGCATAAGCTGAGAATAGGCACACAGTTGGGAACCTGTATGATTAACAAAGTAAAGATTAGGAATTACTTTAAGCTCTGCTGTCATTCTTATTCAGGCCCCTATGTCCTTATTAGAAGCTCTCCACGGAAGTCTTCCTCACAATCTACTTCTCCTCTTTGTATTCGATGACTTATTTGGAAGTTTTCCATCTTTTATCTCCGGTGAGTTATAGGCTCTGGTGATTATTGTAGGTGAAAACAGCTGTAGACAACATGTAAATGAATGGACATTGCCTGATTTTACCCTGAGCAGGCCACATCAAGCCATAGTTTGCCAAGCCATGTTATTAAATTTTTAATTCAAAGACTCACTATTAAGACAAAATAGAATAAAGAAATTTAAATACAATAAATTTAGGCAGTTATATCCTTCACTTCTACCACTTATGAAAGTAATTCCAGTTCTACACTGTTTTATCTTCCAAAGTTATCTAAAGAAATTAAAGTGCAATAAATTTAGGCAGTTATACTCTTCACTTCTACCACTTATGAAAGTAATTCCAGTTCTTCACTGTTTTATCTTCCAAAGTTATCTGAGGAATAGAGGTCAGAACCTGAGCACATCGCCTCTGAAAGTTTACCATGCCTTATTAAGAAAAGGCAGTTGTCCCGTGGCATCCTTGAGGGACTGGTTCCAGGACCTCCCTTGGATACCAGAATCCTCAGATGCTCAAGTCCGTGATATGGTGTAACCTATGCACATCCCCTCCTATACTTTAAGTCATTTCTAGGTTACTTATACCTGATACAGTGTAAATGCTATGTAAATAGTTGTCATAAGGAATAATGACAAGAAAAAAGTGTGTACATCTTCAATACAGATGCAGCCATTTATAGGTTTTGTTTTTTGTTTGGGTTTTTTTTTTTTTTTTAATATTTTAAATTTGTAGTGGTTTGAATCCTTGAACACAGAACCCAGGGATATGGACGTTCGACTGTACCAGACTTTACATACACAAAAGACTGTGTTATGAGTGCGTAGGCTGTTATTAAGATCAGGTTGATATATGTTTGTGTATACATATAAATATCGTGTATGTGTGTATACAAATTATATGTTGTGTGTGTGTGTGTAATTTTATAATATAGTTACTGTGGAATGCATTTGGATAGTCCTTAAAATGTCCCAAATTTATCAAATAAGAATGTAAAATGACACATGAATTTAAGGTAGATTGGGAAAAAATAAATACTGGATTATTTGGTCCCACTAAAGCAGATAAAGAAGACCAAGATCAATATGGCTGGCATCTCCTGCCATACATAGTATTCTAGGTTGACATAAATATTTCACTTCAGTCTGATACTTGTTTAGCTTTTTGAGCATATGATAATTGTTCATGGGTAAAAGAAATGTTAAAACAATGACATTGTTTTAGATCATGACAATTATTTGTGAAGTAGCTGAGTTCATAATATGTACTTTATATATATGGAATTGTATTTCAAATAATATTTTCAAATAAAAATAAGAAAATTTGGCATATGCCATATCAGTGTTTTATAGATTATTGGATAATGCAGAATGATCATTTATTTAATAGGCTTCTTAGAAGAATACAGCATTATTAACTTTGGGGAGTTTAAGCCACTCAGGAAAACAAAATGGCATATTATACCCCAGAATATTTATTTATTTATTTATTTGCTTTAGAGGCAGAGTCTTACTCTGTCACCCAGGCTAGAGTCCAATGGCACGATAATAGCTCACTGCAATTTCCAACTCTGGGCTCAAGGGATCCTCCCACCTCAGCCTCCCAGATAGCTAGGACTACATGTGCACACCACCACACTTGGCTGATTTTTAATTTTTATAGAGACAAGGTCTCATTGTGTTACCTAGTCTGGTCTTGAGCTCATGGCCTCATGTGATCCTCCCACTTTGGCCTCCCAAAGCACTGATATGGCATGCATGAGCCACTGTACCTGGCCCAGAATATTAAATTTTATTTTTTGGAAGTTATTGTATGTTATGAACAGATATTTTCAATGACTCTGACCTTATTAAGCAACTCTGTGCTTTACCTTTTGTCAAATTTTTTTCCCCAGGTCAAGATTTAAATATTTAATCTCTACTATCAAATTAGAACTGTCCCAGATAATAAATCAGTTAATTAAAGTATATCCTTTCCTTCCTTATGTAAAAATGATTATATTGCATACCTCTTTCTGCTTCTTTTTTCCCTGTAGCTGGCAATTGACATTCCTTTAGTCTTTCCACAAATCATTTAGTAATTGTTATATTCCAGGCACTTTTCTAGATACTGGGAACAAAATAGTGAGCAAAACGGCCTCTTTGCTTGTGGAGCTCATAGAGTAAGGAGAAGGCAATATATAATTGTTTATTGTTTAATTAAAAAGTTATGTAGTGTGTTAGAAGTTAAGTATGTGGACACATAGAGCAGAATAAAGGTGTATTGATATTTTCAAGAGAAACTAGTAGGGGCGGGGTGTGGTGGCTTATGCCTGTAACACCAGCATTTTGGGAGGATGAGGCAGGAATATTGCTTAAGGCCAGGAGTTTGAGACCAGCCTGGGCAACGTAGCAAGACCCCATCTCTATAAAAAATCCAAAAATTACCTGGGTGTGGTGGTGCATGCCTGTAGTCCCAGCTACTTGGGAGGCTGAGGCAGGAGGATCCTTTGAGCCCAGGAGTTCTAGCCTGCAGTGAGTCATGGTTGTGCCAGTGTACTTCAGCTTGGGCAATAGAGTGAAACTCTGTCTCTTAAAAAAAAAAAAAAAAAAAAAATAGGCCAAGCACAGTGGCTCACACCTATAATCCCAGCACTTTGGGAGGCCGAGGCAGGCAGATCACCAGAGGTCGGGAGTTCGAGACCAGCCTGACCAACATGGAGATACCCCATCGCTACTAAAAATCCAAAATTAGCCAGCCGTGGTGGTGCATGCCTGTAGTTCCAGCTACTCGGGAGGCTGAGGCAGGAGAACCCGGGAGACAGAGGTTGCAGGGAGCCGAGATGGCGCCATTGCTCTCCAGCTTGGGCAGCAAGAGCAAAACTCCGTCTCAAAATAAATAAATAAATAAAAATAAACAAAGAAAGAAAGAATTAAGAAAGTAAATACTAAACTATCTAAAGTGAGTATTTTCATCTTTTTTTTTCTTTAATTTGTAGTTCCAATGACAGGATTTACACAGAGAGCAACTATCGATCCAGAACTGAATGAAATACATGTCTTATCTGGACTCAGCAAAGATAAGGAAAAGAGGGAAGAAAATGTTAGAAATTCATTCTGGATTTATGACATTGTGAGGAATAGTTGGTAAGGAACGCTTGTATCTGCTGCAATCCCAATGTAGCAGTTATTTGAGGTTGTTGGTTTATTCAAAAGAAGAAAGAGTCTTATGTTAATTTGTGACATTGTACATTTAAAAGTCAATACAAAAAATTAGTATCAGTACCTGTGTATACAGTGATGTTCAGTGAATGGATTTTACCTCTGTGTTTTTCAAGTAGTAGATGGTTCCTGGTCTGGGACTCAAGAGAACTGTATTTTAGTCTAGGTTCTGTTCTCTTCTAGTCTAGTTCTGTGTGAACTTGAGAACAATGCTTTTTTTTTTAATGTTCCCAGATCTTAGTTTTCATAAAACTAAGAGGCTTGACTATAGCAGGGAGGGGACAGTATTACTTAGCATTTCCAAACCATGACTTTTGTGTCATAGAGCATCCCACAGAACTGGTGCTGCACATTTTGCTTTGGGAAAACAGGGATCCAGCTCTGACATTCTGTGATTGCTCCATAAGTGAATATTGTACAGAACAGAAGCACTTCAGAGAACTTCTCCTTTCATAATGGAGAGTAGTGCTCTGCAGCTAAGGAATTTATTGTTTTCTAAGTAGGACATTTATTTACAGTCAAATGACAGCAGTGTATACTGTACATCTTTTTATTGTACATACATAAGATAGCGTCTCTTTCTTTAGTTTGAGCTTTCATGTGTGCTGTTTGTATTTCATAACAAATAGGATACGTGAGCTATTTAATGGACATGAAAAGAACTTCAGAACTCAGTTCTAACAAATTCAGAGTGTTTTATGAGTAACTAGAACCTTTTTTTTTTTTTTGAGATGGAGTCTCGCTTTGTCGCCCAGACTGGAGTGCAGTGGCGCAATCTCGGCTCACTGCAACCTCCACCTCCCGGGTTCAAGCAATTCTCCTGCCTCAGCCTCCTGAGTAGCTGGGATTACAGGTGCCCGCCACCACGCCCAGCTAATTTTTGTATTTTTAGTGGAGATGGGGTTTCACCATGTTGGTCAGGCTGGTCTCAAAGCCCTGACCTCGTGATCCACCCACCTCAGCCTCCCAAAGTGCTGGGATTACAGGCGTGAGCCACCACGCCCAGCCTGAGTAACTAGAACTTTAATATTTGATGTGAACATATTTCTAAAATTTTTTGTTAGTAGTTAGACATGCAATTAATTTACTTGCTACAGTTGTATTATCTTTGCTGCTAATTCTCTAAGGTAGAATGCCTTAAAAGCAGTGTCTTGCAGGTCTTGTGTCTATAAGAATGATCAAGCTGCAAAGGATAATCCAACTAAAAGTCTTCAGGAAGAAGAACCATGTCCAAGGTTTGCCCATCAGCTTGTATACGATGAGCTACACAAGGTATCCTAACTACATTGACCTGTAAACTTTCCATGGCCTACTGTCTGAATTAATCCCCAAATATATCTTTCTGATTGTTTTAAATTGGATTTGAGTAAAAAGTTAAAATACATAGTAGACATTCAATAGAATATTAAACACTCAATATCACTTCTCCCTAAAATTCCTTAAGAGAATAAGCATTTTTACATAGTCTGTAATTCTTGGTACTTTTCCTTTTTTGGAAATAGTCAGTGGCAGCTTTTTAGCTGTATAGCTCTAGAGATATGACATAGCCTATTGTTTCTACAATGTGAATATCCAAGTAAAAGATGTACAGTTGTCAGCATTCAGGTACCTTGTTCTGTGATATAACATGGTTTTTGGTTTTAGATTTTCCCATTGTGTAAGAAGTCTTTTTATCTTAATTTTCCTGATATACTAGTGATATATCTTTTAAATCAGCCTTGTGAAATGGTCTTGTGTTGTGAATTTTTAGTGTCATAGTGTTGAGAGTTATTTCTTTATTTCTCCCTTAAACTTAACCATGTACTTTAGTGATCGGACTTAGATTATATAGTAAATTACTGACAGAGACCAATTCTTTCTGTTAAGCCACGGATGATTATTTAAATTCTACATGATATACTTTGAGACCTTTACGTAAAAGCTACCATGGGAGTGAGTAAAAGCCCTTTCTTTTATAACCTCTCAATTTAAGGAGTAAATGAATTTCCATCTATAGGATAGGGATAATTACTCTATTATATAAACACCAATGAATATAAATGTTTTTAACATTTTAGGAAATATTTTAATTTAAATTTAATAAATTTATACACTAATTGTAATTAAAATACTTAAATATTTAAATGCTTTTGCATAAGTACAGAAAAACATTCAAATGCAATAAATTTAGGCAGTTATACTCTCACTTCTACCACTTATGAAAGTGATTCTGTTTCTTCACTGTTTTATCTTCCAAAGTTATCTGAGGAACAGATAACTCTGATTAATGTAATAGTGAAATCATAAATTCCTTTTGCATTTCATTTTTGGTATTGAATTATGGAATAATTTTTTAATGTTATTTCACAAATTATATGTGCCATTTAATATTTGGCATTTCAGTTAAAGCAAAATTAAGATGTTAAAATTTTTTAAAGTTTCTAGTTGACCTGTTGACTTGACTGTTAACTTTTAGTGATTGAGCATTTATGTCAGAATTTTTAAGATATTTGTTATATGATCAATATGTTGATTAATTTTATCCCCATTATTTGTTGTCCTCAGCAAATAATATCATGGATTAGCTTCTTCCTATCATTGTTTTTGTTTCATGCCTTCCACTATCATTGTAATTGTGGTAACATAACTCATTTTAGCATACATGCGGTTTTTTTAAGTAGCCATGGTGCTTTAAAGTAAAATAGAAACGAGAAAAATCGAGAGAAGATTTTGGTAAAAATGCAATATAATTTTTAATTTTTTATTTAAATAGGCTCAGTAAGTTAACCTATTATGCACTGCTACTAAAATATCTTGGGTATGCATGCATTTTTTAAAGTCTGGCTTATTTTGCTTATTATAGGTTCATTATTTATTTGGTGGGAATCCAGGAAAATCTTGCTCTCCAAAGATGAGATTAGATGACTTCTGGTCACTGAAGTTGTGTAGACCTTCAAAAGATTATTTACTGAGGCATTGCAAGTACCTCATAAGAAAACACAGGTATGAAAATAATTCACTGAAAACATTTAATTAACATTATCAGCTGTTGTTGGTATTACCTAGCTTTGGAGATAGAACTTTCTCTTGGCACATTTAATAATGACACTGTAAATACTACGAAGATCATGAATTTTGTAAATGCCCTGTTCTACTTATTTTTGCTTTCCTTTTTCAAAGGAAGATACAAAATATAGATATTGATGCTAAAAATTTATAAAAACAGAACAAGTGAAATTTTGCAACTGTTAAAAAATGGAAAATAATTTCTGTGAAGGTGACATGCCTACATCAAAGTAACTCAAAGCTAACTACAAATTAGATCAGTTCTAGCTTAATGGCACGTGCCTGAGCTCTTGATAACTCTCTTAACAGTGAATGTGATGATATAGTTGACTATACTATATCTTCCTAATTTGATGTTTCACAATACAATTTCAAAATAGGCTTGTGGCTTTATATCACCTTTATTATTTAATTGCAAAATCATTTAATCAAGCATTTTCATATATACATATACATTCACACACACACACCCTCCCCCACCCTGAGTCATGTTTGCTTTTTAGCCTAGAAGGTAATAAATTACTAAAAAATGCAGAAAAGGGTTTCTGTCCTTTTGGTTACTGTAGTGTTACATGGTAATAAAAATTTGCTTTAGGGTCAGGTGCAGTGGCTCATGCTTATAATCCCAGCACTTTGGGAGGCAGAGGTAAGAGGATTGCCTAAGGCCAGAAGTTGAAGACCAGCCTGGCAATTACTTTATGCTAGACCCTCTATATTATTATGTGGCAGAGCCAGGACTTGAGCCTGAGCATTCTGATTCCAGAGCTCACCGCTTAACTGTCATATATACATATGTATCAATGAAGAAAATGAACAAAACTCTGCCCTCAAGTTTCCATTCTTAAGAAGGCAGATTAACAGTAAACATAATAAGGAATTTATATTACATGTTAGATGGTAAGTACTATGAAAAGAAACAGATTGAGTTATTGTTTATACAGGTGAGGGAGGTGGGAATGTAGTTTTAAATAATATCAGGATAGACTGCACAGTGAAGATGGCATTTGAATAGAAACTTAAGGGACAAGAGGGACTGAATCATGTAGCTGTCTGGTGGGGTGGGGAGTATTCTAGACAGGTAATAGTCAAGGCTCTGAGGTTAAAAAAATGCCTGAATAATTTGAGGAGTGAATTGAGAAGAAGCGTGGTGGAAGTGGAATGAGTGAGGTGATTGTGATAAGAAATGAGGTTGAAGGGACTAGGAAAGGGACAGCTTGTAAGGGGCCTTCAGCTTTTACTCTTAGGGGAGATTGAAAGATTTTAAGTAGGGGAGTAACACATTCAGGCTTATATTTTATAAAAATCATTCTGTATTTTCTTCCAGAAGAACTGGGTAAAACTCGTGGCTGCTTTCCCTCGGGTGGGGAATTCTTCAGAAACAACAGGTTTATGTGTTGGAAAAGATTATTTCAGTTTGGGGCACTTTAGGTTTGAGAAGTCTGTAAGACATGCAAGTGGAGGCCATCTGAACATTTGGTGAAAAGACTTGGCCTGACATTACAGTTGTGAGTCACGGGGAGAAGGAGCTTGCTCGGGGTGAGCAAGAAGAGTGAAGGGTTGCTGGGTATTCTCTGAGGACCACCACCATTTGAAGGACAGGCAGAGGAAGAGACATTCCACAAGAGATCAAGAAGGCACCTTAACATTCTGGATAAGCTTTGGAGATTGTGCCAATAGAATTTCCTGATGGATTTGATATGGGTATGAGAGAAAGAGAGCAGTCAAGGATGACTCAGGGCATCTTGAGAATCTTGTCAACTGCCAATTCAAACTGACAATAAAAGGCTTATTTTAGACCTTTTTCTCTACCAAGCTGTTAGGTAAATTCAAGAATTTGAGGGACATCGCTACATTATAGACAGAATAGATAGAAGTTTGTGTCTATGAATTGGGTAGAACACAAAAATTGCCTTTTTCAAATATTATGCAGATTTCTTTTTTTAATATGGAAGCTTGTACTAACTGCTAGACTGGCTTATTTTTGTTGTTGTTCTTAATGGAAAACAATTTTTCTGTTTAGTTAGAATATAAATTTAGAAGGAGAGAAAGAAGTATATTGTGTGCCAAGGAAGTATCTCCTTGTTCTTACTGATGTCATGTGATGTAATAAATAAAATACCACTGTTATTTTTTCATATGACATTCAGGTTTCCAAACTTGATGATGATTTGTGGGTAGAAATGGGCAAAAAAAATTGTGATAGGATTAATTTCTATTCACTTAGAAACAGGGCAGAACTGTTGATTAAAATACGATTCTAGGCTATAGACACAAGTCTGTGATAAGTTCTTGCTAGCCAAAAATAGCTCAGAAAATGAAGGTGGAAAACATAACTTTCAGGAAGCTGATCTCTTTACTGGATATGGGATTGTATGTGTGTGTTGGTTAGGTTATTTCAGGTTGTAAAGGATAATGCCATGCTTTGGATACCTCAGCTGAAAAAGAATTTATTATTAGATTATTCAGGGAATTAAGGCACCTTGTCAGCATTTGAACAGTGAAACTGGATGGAGAATTGTTTAGGATACTGGAAAAATTCTAGTAGCTGGGTGCTACTGTAGCTTTTCCTGGTACTTCTGTCTGCTTCTTTCTCCATCTGCTTGTCCTGTTCTACTGACTACTGCTGACTTTCTCCCAACCTCGTGGCCTAGATAGATAGATAGATAGATAGATAGAGGCATAGATAGATAGATGGATATAGGTAGGTAGGTAGGTAGGTAGATAGATAGATAGATAGATAGATAGATAGATAGATAGATAGATAGATAGATAGATAGAGGTATAGATAGATAGATGGATAGGTAGGTAGGTAGGTAAGTAGGTAGGTAGGTAGGTAGGTAGGTAGGTAGATAGATAGATAGATAGATAGATAGATAGATAGATAGATAGATAGATAGATAGATAGATAGAGCATAGATAGATAGATAGATAGATAGATAGATAGATAGATAGATAGATAGATAGATAGATAGAGGCATAGATAGATAGATGGATAGGTAGGTAGGTAGGTAGGTAGGTAGATAGATAGATAGATAGATAGATAGATAGATAGATAGATAGATAGATAGATAGATAGAGGCATAGATAGATGGATAGATAGGTAGGTAGGTAGGTAGGTAGGTAGATAGATAGATAGATAGATAGATAGATAGATAGATAGATAGATAGATAGATAGAGGCATAGATAGAAGCATAGACAGACAGACAGACAGACAGACAGACAGACAGATAGATAGATAGATAGATAGATAGATAGATAGATAGATAGAGGCATAGATAGAAGCATAGACAGATAGATAGATAGGTAGATGGACGGATGGACAGAATCTGCCATCTCATGGCTTCTGTTTACTGCCTTCTCTATTTCTGTCTGCTCTTTACATGTCCTTATATGTCTCACATTCAGATTATCCAAGAGAAAGAATCTTCTTAGAAAGCATTTCCTGGGGAGAGTGTCCCTATTAGGAAGAATTCTGCCAAACCACTTTATAAACTGCTAATCAAAGCGTGGGTACCAAAACCTTGGTCTAATCTAATCTGTTGTGGACAAGATGGTAGAGTAACATGGTCTTTACCTAAAGGACTCTCATCTGAAGGCTGTAAGCCTGGCTGTCACTCTTACGGTACTGCCTGGTACAAGAGAGCTGTAATATTTTGCTAGTCTTTGCCCCTGCCTGAAGTACAGATACCCTGTCACCGAGGATGCCATCAACCTGAATGCCATCGTGAAAGGCTCTTCATAGCCATTCCTACTCAAAGGAAATTCCTCTTTTCCTTGTCTGTATATTTTGAAAAGCATGCCAACTTATTAGAAATAAATCTATATGTAATTATGATATAACAGAGACGTTATCTTTTTCAAATAGATATATAGATACATACAGTTTTTTGTTGTTTAGGAGAGCTCATCCAGATTCATTCTCTGCACCTCAGTTTTTCATTTTGGGGTTTTTTTGTTTTTTTTTTTTTTGAGACAGGATCTCACTCTGTCATCCAGGCTGGAGTGCAGTGGTACGATCATGGCTAACTGCACCCCCAGGCTCAAGCAATCCTCCCACCTTAGACTCTCGAGTAGCTGGGACTGTAGGCACGTGCCATCACACCTGGCTGATTTTTGCAGAGATGGGGTTTTGCCATGATGGCCAAGCTGATTTCAAACTCCTGGGCTCAAGCCGTCCACCCACCTTGACCTCGCAAAGTGTTGGGATTACAGGCATGAGCCACAGCACGCTATTTTCATGTTTTTTGTGATAAACGGTGATAAAATAGATCATCATCATAGCATTATTGTGAGGATAGATGAAGTGGTACATGTAAAATACTCATTACAATGTCTAGCATATTACAAATGCTTGAGAAGTGGTTGCTGCAGTTGTTTTTACTGACTGAGACATGGACATAATCTCATTAAAAGTAATCAGTGTTAATGATACTCATTTAAAGATACCCTGCTTATTTCAGTTTCCAAGGTGTCTGTTAAGCATCTCCATTAGAAAACATACAAATCTAAGCAAGTGTTTTTATTTTTATGTCTACTCGTTTTGGATGAAGCACATTGGGATTTTTTGAAGTTCTGTTTTATAAAATATGTAGCATATTCACTTTGTTTGGTAGCTGGTTTAGTCCTACCTTGTAGTTTTAAGAGAAGAGTAGGAAATGCTCCTACCCAGTCTCTAGCACCACAGCTGCCTGTGACCACCTGGCATTACCATTACATTTCCAAGAACTCCACGCCTACACTGTCTACATGGCAGTATTGTTACTTCTGGATTCCTAAACTGACATTTTCTAGATATCTAGAACAACTCATACACAGTGTAACAGTGTATTTTATTCCAGGTCTGAAAGACATTTCTGATACTTTGTCATAACTCCAGATAATTATTCTTGTTTACATTTTCTAGGTTTGAAGAAAAGGCCCAAATGGATCCCCTTAGTGCTCTGAAATACTTGCAAAATGATCTTTATATAACTGTGGATCATTCAGACCCAGAAGAGACAAAAGAGGTAAAGAAAGGTGGTAATAAATTTCAGAAGTTGCATTTTTAAATGTCTTCCTAACATATTTAATGATTTTGCTCTTGAGTGTGTAAAGGAAAATGAAGAAAATATGATGACATCAATAATCTTTAAAATGTCACAGAGCCGGTGAAATAAAAATTGAATAGGCATGTTTTCATGTGATAAGATTCAAGTCACCAAAAACCCTTGGTCCATTCAGAAAAGGATTATCGGGTATAAAGTTTTAACTTAGTTTTGTGTTTTGGAAAGCAAATAGAAATTTTTACTTTGTCCATAGTCCCATGATTATTTTACTTAAGGATTACATAATGGTTCAATATAAACTTTTCTGTTGATAGTTTAGATCCCCCAAGAGAGGAAAGAAAAATCCCCTGTTGCTTAGGAAGAAAATGAAGAGAGATTGGTGGGAGTTAGAATCCTTGGTGCCTTAATATTTAGTTATGTGAATGTTGTAGCAGTATAGTTTGTCTATAGGCTACTAATTTCATTCATTCCTAGTTGCTAAGATTGAGAAATCAGTTAGCCAATGATTACTTTTCAGTTTTTTGTTACATAACATTGGGATAGAAACAACTGTTTCTAAAGATTTTATATCCTTAAGAACATGTTTGCTTATCCATGGTGTGTGAATATGCCTGCAGTGATTTTTGTGGTTTCATACGCTCTCTTTCCGCTAATATCTGAGATTCTTTTTGTCATTTTTTCCTTTTGCCAGCTGTCCTTGTTCATCTAGCAATATCTGAACTGCAGTGCATTTGCCTTCCACTCACAGAATTTGTGCTGATTATATATAGTTTTGACCCTTAGGTCTCTTTCCCTGTTAGCTGCTGCCTTGCTTTGGCTTTGTAATAGCAGTATCAAGCTGTGCCCGGCATGCTTGAGCATTGACACAGGTGTCAGATTTAATGTCGAATCACTTTCAGGCTCCAGGTTTATTGTACTTTCAAGCAACAGAGGTTCCGTGCCTTCAGCACCATAACAAAGAGATACTCTTTCATAGTTTCGTACTATAAAATTAAGTCCTAAGTCTCTCGATATTGATTACAGCCCTTCACTAGGTAGAGAATCTGCAGAACATACTTTAGAACCCCCATGAAGGAGGACAGTTAATTGTCTTTCCTTGAGTCTTCAGTCAGTTCATGATACTGTGCAAATAGGAGAAATAATTGTAGTTTTGCCAAGTGGCAGAATATGTTTGTCTTCAGTCAATTGATGATACTGTGGAAATAGGAGAAATAATTATAGTTTTGCCAAGTGGCAGAATATATTTGATTTAATCTTTTATGACTTATAAGTGTACTTAGTTGTGAAGAGTCCGTTAATGTTAATTTTGTTAGGCCATACATTTGAGAGTTATGCATAGATTTCCTTGTGTTTTCTCCATATTCTGTGTAAAATGGCTGTAACTGGGAACAATCATTTTTTCCTTATTTTTTGAAGCCAAAACAAAATATTTCAAAGTAAATAATTTCAGCTGTGTGAGCTGCAACTAGGCCAAAGAAAACAAGACAGTTTGTTCTTAAAGTTAAACTGATGGGAAAAAAACAGGACAGGGAGGTATCTCAAGTTCATTTAAGCCATTTTTAAAATTTTGGTAGCTGGTTTCTCTTTTTCTTCTTTTTAAAGTAGTAACAACTTAGGAGTTTGTATGCCACCAGCTTCCATTCCATTTCATAAAAGCTTAATCTAGCAAGAGTTGGTGAACCCTAGTAGAAGTTAGAAAGAAATGGTAGTATATGTATGTGTGTGTGTGTGTGTGTGTATGTGTGTATGTTGGCATCAGAATCACCCCACTTTTTAAAACAATGCCCTCACACTAAGATTCTCTTCTGTCTGCTCTTAAAGAACAGAAAACAGAAAACATTCCTGACATTGAGAATAACTGGTCTGTAATACTATTATTTTGTTTTAATGTGTGAACAGATTTGACTTTTAAAATGTTTTATATCCAACAGTCCATTTGTGGGGAAGAAATTCTCTGGTGACAGTTCACATGTATACTGATGATATTTGTCAGTGAGGCATGTAGATCTTCACTTTCATTGTAGGAAATCATTCCAGAAGGGCCTTACTGCTCTTCATTTCCTATAGTAACTTGTTTTTGTTCTGTTTGTATGTTTTACAAAAATTTCATGTTATTAAATGACTTTCTCATTTAAGTCTCAAAACACGAAAAGTGTTTTTTAGATTTTTTTTTTTCACGGTTGTTATGATCATCATCATTGTGCCTGTTGTCAGGACATTGACAACTATCAACTATATAACAAAAAAATGTTCTTTGCTTCCTCCAGTCTTCAGAACATGGGTTCTGAATTGGTGATGAACTTATAATAAATCTTATAAAAAATATATTTTTTTCTAGAAAAGGCTTGAGAAAAGGATGCCTAAGTCAATTATACCACTTTCAGAGAAGACTTCTGTAATAGAGAAGGAATGAGAATAAGTTTTCAGCTACAATAACACATTTTGTATTCATTACACTTCTGCAGAGTTTCCAGAGTACTGGTGTCATTCATTTAACAGATGTGTATCGATTCCCGATAATAGTTCAGGCATTCTAGGCAGAGGAGCTATATCAGCAAACCAAACAAGATCCCTGCCCAGGAGGTGCTTACATCTTAGTAGAGAAAGACAATAAACATTAAAGAAGCAAATTATATAGCACATTAGAACTGAGTAAGTATTGGACCAGGCACAGTGGTTCAGCCTATAATCCTAGCACTTTGGGAGGCTGAGGTGGGTGGATCACCTGAGATCAGGAGTTCAAGACCAGCTTGGCCAACATGGTCAAACCCCATCTCTACTACAAATACAAAAAATTAGCCGGGCATGGTGGCAGGTGCCTGTAATCCCAGCTAATGGGGAGGTTGAGGCAGGAGAGCCACTTGAACCCGGGAGGTGGAGGTTGCAGTGAGCCGAGACCGTGCCACAGCACTCCAGCCTGGGCCACAAGGAGTTACTGAAGCTCGGACCAAAATAATGATAGAACAGTGAGAAGTAAAATAGAGCAGATTCTCAATATATTTTAAAGATAGAACCAACAGAATTTTATGATAGATTAGATCTAGTGTTTGAAAGAAATGACTCTAAAGTTTTTGGCTTGAAAAACTGGAAGGATGGAGTTACTATCAACTGAGGTGAGAATGTTCTTGGGGGAGCTGGTTTGTGGGGACTCCTGACTGGCATTCAGGAGTTTAAATTTGGAAATGTTCAGTTTGAGATATCTATGACACAGCTAACTTAAGATGTTGAGGTGACTGTTGGATATTTAAATCCAGAGTTTGGGAAAGAGGTCTGTAATATCACTTGGTATGTGTTAAAATCCTTAGGCCAGTACATACAGTTCCACTTATTTAATCAGATTGTTAAGATAATAGTTTTCTCCTTATCCTATATGTAGAGCCAATAAAATTTATTTTTCACCTTAGGCGTTAGAAAAGAGGAGCAAATTCAACCCCAAATAAGTAGAAAATAAGAAATTCATGAAATAGGAAACAAACAATGGAGAAATGTTAAAAGTGAAAAGTTGGCCTTTTGAAAAGGTAAATAAATTGATAAACCCCGAGCAAGACTTACCAAGTGTATCAGTTTGTTCTCACACTGTTGTAAAGAACCACCTGAGACTGGGTAATTTATGAAGAAAAGAGGTTTAATTGACTCATAGGCCCACAGGCTTAACAGGAAGCATGACTGGGAGGCCTCAGTAAACTTACAATCATGGCAGAAGGTGAAGGGGAAGCAAGCACCTTTTTCACATGGTGGCAGGAGAGAGAATGACAATGAGGGGGGAAGTGCCACACAGGTTTAAACCACCAGATCTCATGAGAACTCACTGTCACAAGAACAGCAAGGGGAAAATCGGCCCCTGTGATCCAGTCACCTCCCACCAAACCCCTCCCCCAATTCAACATGAGATCTGGGCAGGGATGCAAATCCAAACCATATCACCAAGAAAAAAAGTGAAAACATAAATTATCAACATCACAAATGAAAAGAGGGCATCAGTATAGACCCTACATATATTAAAAGTAAAGTGGGTATGGACAACTTCATCGACAAATTCAGCAACTTGATGAAATTGACAAATACTTTAAAAGACACAGTTTACCAAAACTGACACAAGAAGAAATAGAAAATCTTAAGGAACTCCATATCTACTACAGAGATTACATTTGTAATAAAAAATTTTCTAACAAAAAACTCTAGGCCCATAATAGCAGTAAATTTTATCAACCATTTAAAGAAGGAAGAAAAAAATACAATTTTACATAGACTCTCAGAAATTAGAGGAAGGTGATACTTCTTTAATCCTTTTATAAAGCCAGGTTAACTTTGATATAAAATCCCAACAAAAGCAGGGCATGGTGGCTCACGCTTGTAATCCCAGCATTTTAGGAAGCTGAGGGGTGGATTGCCTGAGCCTATGAGTTTGAGACCAGCTTGGGCAACATGGCAAAAACCTGTCTCTACAAAAACATACAAAAAATTAGCTGGGTGTGGTGGTGCATGCCTGTAGTCCCAGCTCCTCTGGAGGCTGAGGTGGGAGGATCACCTGAGTTCAGGGAGGTTGAGGCTGCAGTGAGCTGTGATCCTACCACTGCATGCTGAACTTTGGCGATAGAGTGGGATCCTATCTCAGAATAAATTAGAATAAAATAAAATTCCAAGAGAGACATTACAAGCGAAGAAAATCATGGACCAATATTTTTCATGAACATAAATATAAACTTCTTAGGAAAATTTTAGTTAATTAGGAATATATTGAAAGGTTAGTGTACTATGACTAAGTGGTGGTTTATTCTAGGAATATATGGCTAGTTTAACATTTGAAAAAAAAATTCAGTGTAATTCACCATGTTAACAGAATGAAGAAGGAAAACCATAGATCATCTTAGTAAGTGAAGAAGAGCATCTAACAAAATTCAGACTCATCAGAATAAAAATTCTTAGCAAACTAGGAATAAAAAGAAGCTTCTTGAATCTAAATTCCTAAAGGACACCTGTGAAAAACATACAGCTAGGACTATTCTTAATTGTTAAACATTAAACCCTTTTCCCTAAGATTGTGACAAGGAAATTATTATCAGCCTCTCTATTCAACATTCTACTGGAATTACACTAGCTAGTGTAATAAAGAAAAAACAATAAAAAGCATATAGATTGGATAGGATAAAGTAAATTTGCTTGCATTTGTAGGTAACATGATTATGTACATTCAAAACCCCATGGTGTCTACAAAACAATATACTAGGACAAGTGAATTTAGCAAGATGACAAAAATACAAGGTCAGGAGAAAAAAAAAAGTAATTATTAGCAATTATTTTTATACTAGCAGAGAACAATTAGAAAATGAAAAGCATAGTTTATATTAGCAAGAGAAATATCAAATGGGTAGAATGAGTCTGTTGTAAGAAATTAAAGAAGACCTTGATAAATGAAGAGATATATTTATGGATTGAAACGATAAAAATTGTTTAAAGCTGCCCATTTTCCCCAAATTGGCCTTTTAATGCAGTGTAAATTTGGTTTTTATTGTTGTTGTCATTGAGGAAATAGACAAACCACTGTAAAATTTACATGGAAATGCAAAGGTTTTAGACTAGCTAAAACAATTTTGAAAAAAGAAAAAATTGGAAGCCTTATACTATCAGATTTCAGGACTCTACGTAAAGCCCCAGTAATCAAGACAGTGTGCTACTAGCTTAAGGATAGATAAATAGATCAATACAACAGAATAGAGTCCAGAAGTAGACCCATACATATGTGGTCAGTTGTTTTTTGACCAGGGTGCCAAGTCCAACAGGGAAAAGAAAGTTTTTAACAAATGCTACTGAATAACTGGATACCTCAAACCTTTCTCACTCTTTACTGAAACATTAATTAAGATAAAATCCAGAAGAATAAGACTTTGAGAAGAAAACAGGAGATTATCTTCACAACATTGGGACAGGTAAAGATGTCTTGGACGTGAACAAAGGCAGTAATTGTTGAAGAAAAATCTTGATAAATTGGACTTCAAAAGAGTTAAAATTTCTACTCATTAAAGGACTACTAAAAACATAAATAGATATTGCCAGATTCAGTAGCTCACACCAGTAATCCCAGCACTTTAGGAGGCCTAGGAGGAAGGATTGCTTGATACCAGGAGTTTGAGACCAGCCTGGGCAACATGTGAGACCTCGTCTCTACCAAAAAAATCAAAAAATGAGGCAGAAGGATTGCTTGAGCCCAAGAGGTCAAGGCTGCAGTGAGTCATGATCACGCCACTGCACTCCCACCTGGGTGACAGAGCGAGACCCTGCCTCAAAAAATAAATAAATAAATAAATAGACAAGCCACAGACTAAACAATCCTTGCAGTAGATATATCTGACAGAGGACTGATACCCAGAATACATAAAGAACTTCTATGCATTTTTAAATTTTTCTTTTTACCCCCCATTTTCGTAACTCTTGCTTAGATGAATACCTATGGAATATTTGTACAATTTCTGATTCATCCGGACCATTCATCAGGGCTTACAAATGTTGGTATGATTTAATACCTGAAATGTTAAAGACTGCAAACATATATGTGAAATATATCCTGAGGAATTGGCGATATTAACCGCTCAGGTCTTGGGAAGTACCCAGTAACTCCATTGAGGAGTTTGTCTGCTTTAATTCATTCCCTTAATTTGCCTCTTTTCCTGCATTCTCATTCAAGATAAATATAAATAGTTCTCCAGATTTTTTATTTTGTGTCTATTTGTTAAATTGCTAATGTTGCAATAGTTTTGTCTTACTCTGTTTCTTCATTGTTAAATTACATTGTCTGTTTTAAACTAACTTTGACAGCCTGGAAATCTAGGCATCATTTACAACATTATGTCCATTAAAAAAGGCCTTTGGGTTTTAACAACGTGATTATATGTAATTGTGGAATCTCAAGCTAAGTTGTAATTTAGAAATGGTCTATACATGCTTTTTTTCTCAGATTTTGATTTACACAGCTGAGACATCAGGTATTTTACAGTGGCTTACATTTATTTTGAGATGAGAATGTGTATATGCTAAAAATTCGGTAACAGAGCCCAGGGCACCAATCTGATCATATCTGTTAGATTCAAATGACAATTTTCTTTTTTATTTTATTGTGCTGTTGTTCCTTAATAAATACATACTTTAATACATTTTAAAAATAAAATAATTCCAGGAAATGGCCCAGTATTTTGGAAAATGATAATAGCAGCCTGATAGAAAAGTCATTGTATTCTGTAATCTGAATGTGTTCTTCTTGCCACTATTTGGTGAATAGACCTATGTCACACATATTCTGAAATATGTAGTTGCTGATAAATGGTCAAAGTTACAGAAGGTTATTTTCCTTCAGTGCACTTAGCCAGCTAATTTGCTGCTTTTTTTTTTTTTTTCTTTCTTAAACAGTTTCAGCTCCTGGCATCAGCTCTATTCAAATCTGGTTCAGATTTTACAGCTCTAGGTAAGTATTGCAGTATAATTTATCCAGCTAGATGCCCTAGCATTTGGAAGGTTGGATCTTGGTTTCCTTTACATGAAACATCAGGTGAGATGTTTCAAACAAATAGATGAGCAAATGAAGTTTCAGGGTATCATGCAAAATTTCTAATAACCTGCTACAAAGTTACTTTCAGGTATCATTTTTCAGTTCAGTTTGCAATGACTATTATACCAATTGCTGTGTTAGTATGCAAACAGATAGCAATAGAAACACAGTCAAAATAAATTAATTTGTATAGCACTGCTTGGAATGTAGGCTGTATTACTGATACATACTATGAGATAATACTTGTTGATTAAATAGTTTTTCTTCTCAGTTTGTTCTTTATGGAATTGTGTGTCACCAGGAGAATAGCTATGGGGTAGGCAATGTTTTGGGAGCACAGAAGATAGATTATCTCTTTCCTAAAAATGGGAATTTTGTTATCTTAATTGTTCAAGATAACTTCTAGTTGAAACTCAAGTTTTTCTCAGACACTTTAGTCTTCATTTAGTAATACTGTCATTTAGTATTAATGAATTATTAACTAGACTGTAGGCCAGGCACAGTGGCTCATACCTGTAATCGTAGCACTTTGGGATGCTGATGCTTGAGCCCACCAAGAGTTTGAGCCAAGCCTGCGCAATATAGTAAGACCTCGTCTCTACAAAAAAAAAAAATTAAAAAATTAGCCAGGTGTAGTAGTGTGCTTCCATAGTCCTAGTTACCCAGGAAGTTGAGATGGGAGGATCACTTGAGCGCAGGAGGTAGAGGCTGCAGTCAGCCAAGATCATGCCGCTGCACTCCAGCCTAGGCAACAGAGAGAAACCTTCTGTCTTTAAAAATAAAAAATAAAAAAAATCAGCTAGGCATGGTGGCTCGTGCCTGTAATCCCAAGTCGGGAGGCTGAGGCAGAAGAATCGCTTGAACCCAGGAGTGGGAGGTTGCAGTGAGCCAAGATCATGTCATTGCACTCCAGCCTGGACAACAAAGCAAGACTCTATCTAAAAAAAAAAAAAAAAAAAATCCAAGACTGTAGTAAAGTGGGTAATCTGCAGAACCCACACCTTTACTTGGGTGAATTTGCAAGGGTATTTTCATCAGGATAACTTATTAGTAGCTTCATTTTTTTACCAAGATGATATTCTTGAAGGATGGAAATTCCTACCTTTCCTCTGGTCAGTGAATGCATATTAATCCCATTGATGCTAGTGCAGTTATTGTTTGCCTTAGAGTTGAGCAATAGTATTGAAATTTTCCATTGTATGTAATATAAATACTATTTTTTCTATTTGGAATAAATTAACACTTTAGGATATCAATTTAGTTTCTTCATTATTTGACCTTTTATCTCTTAAAAGTGAACGGTACCTCAAAGAAAAAAGAGTATGTATAATTCTGGTGCTTTTCACTGGGATGAAAAAATAGAGGTGTTCTTGAGGTCTTGCCCTTTATCCATAGCGAGTGATTGAGGCTTCTAGACTGATCAAGGCAACTCCAGTCCTAAGTTCTAACTTCAGAATATGTAGGATTCCTCAGGACTAGACTCAGCAAACTGCTATAAACGTGACTCCAGAAGGTTCTCCTAAGAATTTAGATAATGATTTACCACTATTCATACACTCGAGTCGAAGTCCTTAGGCTACTAGAAATCTCCACTCTGTGAGCTGGAGAACCTAGGTGTAAGCATTAATTTGGAAAGTTCATGCTCTTCTGAATTCTAGCATTTGAAATAGATGTACTGATACATGAATTGGGGGTCTGGCATATATTCTGTTTGAATGATTGTGTGCCTTATGTCTGATACCACAGCCCAGGCCCATTATTTTTATTTATTAGTGGATAGCACTAAATTATATCTAACTGACTTATTTTTAGCCTTTAGAACAAGAATTTCTTGGCAGCAATTTAAATATATTAATTAGGGTGGTGTCAGCAAATATTTTACCTTCAGCTTAACTCCTTTCCTTTCTTTTGACTCTGTCCTATTCACTGCCAACTAATATATTTTGTCAGGAATAGTTTGTTTTATTTGGATTCTAAACAAACCTCAGATGTACTGAGAACAATACAAACACAAAAAGAGAAAAATACAAGCAGGGAAAATTCCTGTGGGATGTTGTTTCCTGTCTTGTCTGAGGGGAGGTAGTATAGCCTAGTGATTAGGAGGTTGGAATGTGAGATGGTGGTTAAGAGTCAGGATCTCTTAAAAGTGATCTTGAGCAAGTTACTTAAACTTTCTAATTATCAGTTTCTTTATCTGTAAAATGGAGGTAATGGGAGTACTTGCCTCAAATTGCTGAGAGAATTAAATGAAATAATTCTGGAAGACATTTAGCACAGTAAAGCAATAATGCTCCATTCAGGGTACCATTAATATTGACTGCCTTAAAAATGTAATCTTCTAGCCAGGTGCGATGACTAATGCTTGTAATCTCAACACTTTTGGAGGCTGAGGTGGGACGATCATCTTGAGCCCGAGAGTGCAAGATTAACCTGGGTAACATAGCAGAATCTTGTCTCTGTTTTTCAAAAAAAAAAGTCACCTTTGTAACACTGGTGAATTTGGATAAGGAGCAAATTCAGATTGTATGCTAATTTTAATAATGAGAAATTTGATTTACTATTTATAAACAAGAAGTACTTTTCATAAGGTTTCATGCCTATTTAGAGTTCCTGGTTCTTGTTTTTATTCATTTTCTGTCAGACTATTTTATCTTTATGCCAATTAGATTAGAAATAAAATGGATTATTTACTATACCTTTCACTGTATAAATGAATATTTCATTTTCTAAGGTCTGAAAAAAAAAAGCCTCAGCCAAACTTTGTGAATGACTCCCTCCAGAAATAATCCAATTTACGTTCATCTCTTAGTGAGAATTAAATAAAAGTATTAATATTGTATGTAATATTTTAAAGAATCGGAAAGATGGAAGGTGATATTATCTTAGTTTTGGAAAAATGTGTGACCTTGGAGAAAATCTCCAAGGATCTTGATTTTAGAGCTTCTGGTGGCTATAGGCACTTGTAAGATTGAACTCAGTCACTTTGCTAAGTTTGAGAGCTGTATGTTATTTCTAGAAAGTATGAATTGGAACAATTAAACTTCTTTTCAGCAAGGTTTGTGACAAGTAGGAAAAATCTGGTCTCTAAAGCATATTACCTATTTATTTATTTATTTAGACAGGGTCTTGCTCTGATGCTTAGGCTGGAGTGCAGTGGTGCAGTCATGGATCACTGCAGCCTGGACTTCCTGGGCTCAAGCAATCCTCCTGCCTCAGCCTCTTGAGTAGCTGGGACTGCTGGCATGCACAACCACGCTGAGCTAATTTTTTTTCTTTTTTTACATCTTTTGAAGAGATGAGATCTCACTGTCTTGCCCAGGTTTGTCCTTTTTTGGTCCTCACAACTCTTTTTAGAAGTTTACAGTCCAAATATGAAGTTTAGTGTTAGAAATAAGTATACATTTAATAATGTGTATGCTAGGAAAAAAATGAGAATTCATGTTATTTCTCCTTTACCACAGTAGGAAAATCCAGCTACGTGTAGGATGATAAATTAAAAGTATATTCCTAACCAGGCATGGTGATGTGAGATGGAAGAATTTCTTGAGCCCAGGAGTTTGAATCCAGCCTGAGCAATGTAGCAAGACCCCATCTCTAAAAACAAAAAATTATTCCTAATAGGTCACTTTATTTTTAGAGCAGTCATTGCCTTCAGTCATACTACTAGTGATAGGGTGATAGCTAATTAATATTTATTGAGCACTTACTTTGGGACCAGGTACTGTTCTAAGCACTTTGCATGTCTTAACTCATGATTACCCCACAGTAACCCTATGAAGTAGCTACTATGTGATCCCCTTTTGTATATGAAGAAACTAGGGTGCAGAGAGGCTAAAGTAACTTGCCCAGGCATAGTGCTAGTGAAGGGCAAAACCAGGATTAAAACCCTGTCAGTATGGCTTCAGAACGCCTTCTCTAAACCACTAAATGTGCTACCTCTCACTGAGCTTTACCAGTTTCCACTGCTCAAATGGTTACATCCTCTTTCCATTTTATTTTATGTATGAAAATAAAGTAAGATAAACATAGTGATTAGGAACATGAGGTTTAGAATTAGTATCACCTTGTTGTCCTAGCAGTGCCATTTAAGTAGTTGTGGTGCTATTGATGAGTTTCCTAGATCCCCACCCCTTTTTTATTTGTTTCTAGAAAAAACATTGATTACATATAAAGCTTAGGATTCTCCTTAAACAACTTTCCTCAATCTCTGTCTTTTACCCTCAAGTATAATCACTTATATGTAATACACCTTTACACACACACAATCATATACACAGACATAGATGCAGTTGGTTCTCATTCAAAGTAGAATACAGAGTTAGGTTCCTACAAGCCTCTGGTCATAACATTTTATCTACTGATCAATATATAACCACATGTTATGTGTGTTTCTGTTTAAAGATTCCTCATTTAATATATGTTGTTGATTCACTAACATTAAGCTCATGGTCAACATCACTCTAACTCATACCTGAACCAAGCTTATCTAACATGCATATTTTCCCCATAAGGCCTTTTTGCACTTAGGAATGCTAGACAGCACTTTGGCACTACATTTGGGGGCCATTTTAAACAGTGAAGCCACCAAAAACACAAAAATGTGGCACCAAACAGATGGTGAAAGGGCTGTTGTGGATAGTAAGAGCCGAAACTAGAAAGTAGCAGAGATCACAGAGTTCAGCCTCAGCTGGGGATGTGTGCGTGTGGTAACTCAAATATTTTGCCACTTTAGCACGTGTCTGTAATAACCACAGAAATACCACAAGTATTGGTTTGGGGGTTACAAATGAATTTTAGCAAACAGGCAAATTCACAAATACGGAATGTGTAAATGATCAAGATCAACTATATACACACACACACACCCCCATATAAATATATAGGTTTGTATGTGCTGTTTAAATTTATTATATAATGTAAAAACATATTCCGCAGCATAATTTTTTAAAGTTAGTCATGTGGCTTGTAGATGTTTTTATGAAGCTACACTAGATCAGTTGTATTCTTTCGAAGTGATACATAATTATTCATAATAGGGATCTACCATAATTTAACCGTTCATCTAATGATAGTGTAAATTTCAGTTTCCTCATAGGTAAATAGTAAATAAAAATAAAAGATGTGGCTTTGAGAGTTAAATGAGCTTAGTACATTGCCCTACAACTTAAGCACTTAATGACTATGAGTTAATGAAAAATAAAGGGCTTTGGAGTCAGACAGACGTGGGTTCCACATTCCATCTCTTCCCTCCCTAGCTGTGAGACTTCATTGAATTACTGAATCTCTTTCTGTGTAAAAGAGATAGATGAAGAACAAAAATAGTAATAACTTTAAGATTATTGAATCTCTCTAAGTCGTCTCATCTGAAACTGGAGATTATAATACTTCATTGTTTTTGTGACAATGAAATATAATCATACCTAAAGTACCTACCACACAGGAACTCAGTGTTTCTTCCCTCTTAGATAATTTGATCTCAAGAAAATGGTATTACTTTATTAGAGTAGCATTACAGAATCAATATCTTATTTTAAAAATATAACACAGCATTGTACTTCTACATATTCAGAACATAAAAGAGAGAACTAAGCCATTTTAGTACAGTGCTTAGACTGTATACTTTCAGTGAGGTATAGTCTAAAAACAAAGCAAAGTAATGTTGAGTTTTTGTTGGTGGTGGTACATATATAGCAAATCTAGAACTCTTATGTATTTTAAGTTGAACAAATACAATGTTGCTGAGAGGGTTTTCTTGGTGGAAGAAGGGAGATATGGAATGGGATAAGAGAAGGATTAATTTCTTAAATCCTCTGGGGCTTTAAGAAATTAGAATTAACAATAAAAGCATGAACTGTAATATTCTAAAAAAAAATGTATGCATATGATAGGTATGTGTGCATAGGCCTAGAAACAGTGACACCCTGGCAATTAGTACAGCTGTTCTTGCTTGGTTTTTAAATAATAGTCACAGCTAAAAGGAATTAGGACTCCAGAACTGTGTAAAGATGAATTTGGACATATATCAGAAAGTAAGAAGATACCCCAAAATTAATGCGTATATTTCAAAAAGACACAGAAGCCAGCTCAAAAAGGCTCTCATTGGTCAAATCTGGGACACTATGAGTATCAGAATGAATGATGACAGTAATGAGTATAACATAGTGAACAAGAGAAGAATCCCTGAGTACACAGTGATGTGAACAAATAAGTAAAATGGGAGGAGGGGAAGAAAAAGCTCTTCTTTACAATAGAATGTCAACAACTGTAGAAGGAATCATAGGGTTAGAAAATCACCATCATATAACTGATAATTGTTTTAGAAAGAATCATCAATGATCGCTAAATTATTGGATGCAGGGCTGTTGGAGAACAGGATATTTACACAGTCTCATCAAGCTATCTCCCTATCAATAGTTTATTAATTACAAAGGTAGAAAAGAATACCTTTACCTTGGAGAAATTTGGCATATATACCAGCTTAAGCAGACGATCAAAGTTAACATCATCAGTGTTGGGATAAACTGATACCACATGCCTTCTGAGATGATGCCCTGAGACACACAGTATCACTTCTGTAGTATTCTTGCCAAAACTGCATAAACTGAATCTGATCATGAAGAAACAATCAGGCAACCCAACTTCAACACATTCCACTGATAAGTGTTCTGTGCTCTTCAAAAGTACTAGTATCATAAAGGACAAAGGGGGCTGAGGAACTATTTCAAACTCAAGAGATTGGAAACTAAATTCAGTATGTGATCTTGGATTGGATGTTAGTAGGAAACATGACTATAAAAAAGTGACTGAAAAATGACTGGTATTATTGGGACATCAATGTTAAATTTCATGAATTTAATATATATTGATTATGTAAGTTAATGTTCTTGTTCTTAGCTGAAATTAGTTTGAGCATATAGGGGGCAAAGCTGTCTAAAACTTACTCCCAAATAGTTCTGCAAAAAGATTTTCAGTGGGGTACACACACAGGGAAAGAGAGAGGGAGAACGTATTTGGTGAAACTTTTAACAATTGATGAGATGAATCTAAGTGAAGGCTATATGGGGTGTTCATTGCACAATTCTTGAAACTTTTGTGTGGGTTTGAAATTTTTCAAAATAAAAAGTTGAAAAAGAAACAATTTGAAAATTTTTTTTAAAAAAAGCATAAAATAGAAAGGAAGACTCTTATCTCACCGCAGAGATAACCTTTGTTAATATGTTGGAGTATTTCTTTCCATTCATTTCCATGATCCGATAGTGGGCTTTGTTAAACTCAAGCTCATCTCAAGTAAACATTTTCCTCAAACTTAAAACAATGTATTTTTAAAAAATAAAAAGGAATGTGCTGTTCTTGAGGCATTGTTTATGTTCCTTCCAGGAAACTGGTATCCTTGGCAATGTTATGGTCTATTCCTGTTCTTCTACAAGATTAAAACAGATTGGACCTAAAATGGTTCTCTAAGTTGAATGAAAAGCAGTCTGATCTGAAGTCGCCTTCACTGAACACCATGGCATATATAACTCTTGATGGCTCTGTTTCTGTTTCTCATGGCACTCAGCAGTGCTCTCATGTCTCAGCTATTTCAGGAATAGGGGAAATTATTTTATTTTATTTTATCACTTAAATATCTCATTTGTATGTAAGAAATCTGAAGCAGCTGAGATAAACCACTTGATGAAGACAGCATCTCACTGAATGTTCCTTTAGCTGGAATGAACTTGATCGTTGAATGTTTATTAGAGGTTAGGGGGAAAATCCTTTAGTTTAACAGTCCCTACCTTTTAAAAATGTCATGCGCTTTCTAATATTTATCAGGATAGAAGTAGTTTATTGCCCTATTCCTCACATAATGTGTGCCTAGCATAGGGCCTGGTACATAGTAGCATAAAGGTATAGTGTTTATTACGCGCAGGTACCATTCTATATATTGTACATGTATCTCTTTCCCTCAGTCATCTGTGTCATCACTCAGTTCTCTGAGACTACCTCCAGCTGTCTCAGAGACATTAATGATTTTAGACTAATTTCTAAAGACCTTTCATTTTGATTTTATTATATTTTTATTACCAAAAAACTTCTTAGTGGTTCAGAAGCATTAACAAGTCAGAAAAGACAAGTGGAATTTCCTCAGTGGACCAGCAGAGGAAAGACCTTGTAAGGAAGAGAAGAAAGATCAATATTATTTAGTAACTGAATTGCCAGTCCTTCTGCTAGACGTTTTTCATGTAATTACATTTAATCTGCACGATAACTGGATGAAGTAAACAGGATTGTCACATATTTACAGCTGAGGAAGCAAAGTCTGAAAGCCAGAAAGTCTGATTAATTTACCTAAGGTCACACCACAGCCAGGTAGTGGAACTGGGGTCAGATCAGTAGTGTCTGCCTGGTTTTGAAGCCTGATTTGATTTCTCCATTATAAAAATACATTGCTGCTGGTCTCAACTAGTTTTTCTGTTACATGTTTTAAACACAATGGATGTTTCTTTGTATCTTCTTCACCAGGCTTTTCTGATGTGGATCACACCTATGCTCAAAGAACTCAGCTCTTTGACACCTTAGTAAATTTCTTTCCTGACAGCATGACTCCACCTAAAGGCAACCTGGTAGACCTCATCACACTGTAACTGAAGAGTCACTGGACACAGAAATGGAAAACAGGAGTCGATTTTCCATCTTTTGGATTGCAGCTCCATTGACTGACAGTAAAGCTGCAGTGATTGAGGACTGCACCAGAGTTTTGAAGGGATCTTAACCATCACAAGTTTTTACCCTCTTCCTTCATGCCTGACCTCAACCCTGCTCTCCTCATCTTATTCCTAAATTAGGCTAATAAAGTGAAATTGGTATACTTTCCAGTTAAATATATATATATATTTTTCTTACTTTATCTTTTAAGAATTAATGAGTATAAAAGAAAAATTAGGCAGTTTACCCTTTCAGATTTTTATTTCTTTTTTTTAATTGGGGGAAATAAGCACTATTAACAGATTCGGCACTACAAGTATTTTGAATGTTGTTGCTGTTGGTCATTTGACCTGCCTTCTCCCTTCCCATTTCACTTCACCTCCCATCACACAACTGCGTGTAAGTGGTGTCACTTGTTTACCTCTTTACTTCATTCTTAACAAGTGTATAGTTCTCTAGGACAGTTGATGTATGTTAAGGTGATATCTGTGTCTGTGTTGACTTGTTTTGTGTTACGTTAAACAGTAGGCAGAACTGAGGTCTCAAGTTTGCACTCTTGGCCATAAAACTAAACATGAAACCTGAGATTGACCCTAGCACCTATCTGAGATTGGTATATAATATTTCTGTAATGATATATTTTATAGTAGATATTACAGTAGCATCTGACTTTGAGTCACAGAAACCTTAAACTGAGGAGACAATAGTTCAGAACCTTTAAGAGCCATTCTAAAAATGACCAGCAGGAGGGATCGAGTAGTGAATAATATCTTCATAGCAATTTTAGGAGAAAATGACTCTTTCGTCCAGACGAGCTCTGCAGAACCAGGGCTCCCGTTTCTCTTGTGCTGTCTCTGTAGTATTTTCATTTGAGAGAGGAGGCTGGGTTTCCAGAGCTTTGCTTTCATTTATTTTTATACACATTGTCTCTCTATATCTGCTTGTGGATATTGATATTTTAAAGAGAAATGGTTTGTGGTTGTCCAGTGGTATACAACTGATAGGCATTTCATTAAGCACATAGACCAGACTTTGTGAACAGTTCAAATATTTTTTCATTAAAAAACAAGGTATAGCAGATGCACTTTTCCACAGGTCAATTTTTTTTTTTTTGTGAGAGAGAGAGGTACATGTCTTCTGAGAAGGTGCTGTGGAATGCAATGTGGGGAACCTGCATCTGGCTAGTGCTTACATTTGCTCAAAAACCATGTTGTGTGAAGCTGACCGCCACCATGCTAAAGCAGACTCGTATTAAAGAAATGTTGGTCGATCCAGTGGCTCTTAAGAGTGAATAGCTTTATGGAATCAAGTATGTCCCTGAGTAGCAAGATTAGGCCTCACCAAAGAAGAAATTAACCTGCAGTTTCAAAAAGTGTCATGTATAGGAATGAAACATTGAGGTCCCACTTTATTCTGTCTTTAGTACATGGTTTTACTTCTTTTGGGGATTGATGGGAATGTATTTTTGTTAGTTCTAGGCTTGAATCATGGGCTCCTTGGCTTTCCTAGCATCCCAAAGCAGTCAACAGTGATTTCTTAAGCAATTTGATCTGTACCTTTACTTGTGAAGGGTATGCTATATAATTCAGCAAGTACCAACTTGTGTAGCTGCAGAATAACCAAGTGGCTATCCAGTCAAGCAAATACAGTTTACTTACATACTTGAACAGTTTCATAAAATGATTCCCCTGAGTGACACAAGAACATAAAATGTTAATATCACTAATATAGCCTGTTAAATCTTTTGGGAGACAGGTGAAAATCAGAAGATTGACAAGGAAGAACTTGAACTTGCTAAGACTTCCTAAATTTAAAAGCTCTAGTTTTGCTTAGTATGAATTCTGGCACTTTAAAAAGATTAAGCAAGCGAAATCCTCCTGCCCTCCACCATTTATTTTTACAGTGCTTCTTTGTAATTGTTTTCATCAGTTCCTTAAATGTTACTTGGAGGAAACTAAGTTCTTGACCTCAGTAATTTTATTTTTGTTTTTCCCTAATTGCTTCCCTACTAGTTTTTTTGGAAAACATATTTGTTTTAATTTCATCTTTCCTCACTTTATTTAGGTAAAATTTTCCCCCTTCATTTCTGGAATTTTTTGCTCACCGCCATGTTTAAATGGGGTTGAATCATAGCGAGCCATTTGCTCTTGCCAAAGTGAGATAGATGTACTGAGGAGATAATTGAAAAGTCAGACACAGTACTATGGGGCTTTAATGGGAGCACTGCTGGAAATGATTGCAGAGAATGTAGTGCTTCATATATCCATGACCAAGATTGACATGTTGCTCACAAGATGTCACTATTTAGTGAGGACCCACATGTATTTCCAAGAATTCCAGCATAGACTATAATTTAAATAATCGAATTTGGTATTTAGGTACACTGTTTATATAGCCAAGTGTATATGCTTTACTACCTAACAATTATTTCATTCTAGCCTAGGTGAATCCCTAATTGAAACACCTGGCTAACACTTTAGACACATGAATTAAGTGGGATACAGTTTGCTCATTTGTATTATCTCCAACTTCAACCTCAGTCTTCCTTTTTCCTAGTATAATACGTTATTTTCAACCAGAAATTAAACTAGATATCCAACATTATTTTCAGTGCTTGTACTTCATGAGAAATAATCTGATTTTCAAGATACCTCTTAAGTGCATTTGCATTTTATTTTGGTAATGGCAGAGACCTCATGTGGCCAGTTTGATTGATTCAAGAATATATCACTCTTATTCAAACAAAGGAATTCAGACTTGAATGCCTACCTCTGTGCTGAAGCTGACAGACAGTATTAACTCTTATCAAGGCCATCTTTTAGACCTGATTTTCATTTATATGAAAACAGACCTGTCCATGTCTAATAAGTAAAAACTGATAGAATACATTAAAAAGTCACTGGCTTATCATAGAAAAGTTTGATGGGTTTAGAGCTCAGTGATTTAAGCTGCTAAAACTGCATTCTTGGGCAAAGTATGTATATTGTATATAAATAGTTGGCAGCTTATTCCAGTTGGTCTCTTCACGTCTGCTTTTAAAGTGCTATGTAGAGATACATTAACAGAGGTATAATAAAACAGTGTTTTAAAATCTAGCCTGTAAACAAAAGCTAGTTTGAGGCACCCAAGCATTTAGTGAGAGATAAGCACGAATGCTTAATGGATCAAAAAAGCACTTAGGAGTATGTTCCTGATTTTATTCTCTAAATTATACTCAATTTCATGGTAATTACATGAAGAAGTACCTACAATTATTCTTAACACTACATGGAATTCACTGTGTAATTGTGGGTCACTTATTTCCTGAAAGTCACGTGAAATCCTTAGCTGGTTGAATGTTGCACAGTATTTGTGTGTTATGGTTTAAAGTGATTTCTGCGGGAGGGAATCATTATAACGTATATTCTAAATAAAGTCATCTAACTATTAAAAAAAAAAACAACCCTTCCTAACCCTTCTTTTCTTAAAAATCCACATTAATCCACAATTTCATCCCTTTGCAGAAATTCTTGCCTGAATTCTCACCAAGTTTTGAATTCCTAAAATAGCCCCTGATCTAGGATGTGAAGGCTGCCCCAGAAAAAGTTTATGACTGGAGGAGTATCATAGAGGGTCTACATACGACAGATTAGATCTTTGGGCGCTTTAACACAAGAGATTTTTGTAATCCTTATTAGTCAAATAACACTATTCTTTTGTGGTTCTAGACCCTGGCTTCTATCTCCCTGTGATTTGTTTTAATGCTGAAATGACTTGGCTATCCAAAACTTCTAGTCTAGAGGTCTGTTGGTTGAAGGTAGACATTTCCAAGTTTGTCGAAATAATATGAAGCTGACGAGCTCACATGAATGATGCTGCCCTCATTTGTTTTGGGTGAGGACTCATTACTGCAGTATGTCAATTTCTTCACCAAATGCTTTTTCTTTTTCTCAATAAATCCTGTCTTAGAGGTTCTATTTATACATGATTTTTAAAACCTTGGTTTCCTTCTATCCACCAAATACTGTGAATTGTTTTTCCATTTATTTTTCTTAGGTAATGTAACTTTATTCTTGACTTTTGTTAGCCCTAGACTTCCATTTTCTGTGGCATTCTGTAGGAGCATTGTATTACTTGGGAAAAAAAGATCAATTCTGAGGCAAGTGCTCTATTATCCTTATTTATGACAAGAGAATAATGAAATTAATAAGGAATTAATAGCATTCAGATGTTGCTGTAAACATACTTGAGTCATTTTCATTTGGGGATAGTAATAATGGCTGTGGCAGCTTTAATGGAGAAACCTGTGTTGGCCTCTTTTCCTGGCATTAGGGACTCTTGTCATAGAAATATCTACGGTAAAGTACAAGTTTGATAGCAGAGCTCCTGAATTCAGCATATCATCAGAATTTCCATTTACCTTTTGTTTTTCTTTTTATTGTATTTTTTAATCTTTTTGTTTCTATTCCTACCTCTCATGAGTGGCATTGATTTTCTGCTGAAGTTAGAATTTGTGTTAAGAATTGACTTTAAATTTCTGACATAGTTGAATATTAGAAATGGCTTCAATTGCCATGAAATAATTGCTTTTTGCCGGGCACGGTGGCTCACGCCTGTAATCCCAGCACTTTGGGAGGCCGAGACGGGCGGATCACGAGGTCAGGAGATCGAGACTATCCTGGCTAACACGGTGAAACCCCGTCTCTACTAAAAATACAAAAAACTAGCCGGGCGTGGTGGCGGGCGCCTGTAGTCCCAGCTACTCGGGAGGCTGAGGCAGGAGAATGGCGTGAACCTGGGAGGCGGAGCTTGCAGTGAGCCGAGATCCGGCCACTGCACTCCAGCCTGGGTGACAGAGCGAGACTCCGTCTCAAAAAAAAAAAAAAAAAAATTTTGTTTTTTAGCCAGGTGTGGTGGTACGTGCCTGTAGTCCCAGCTACTTGGGAGGCTGAGGTGGGAGGATCACTTGAACCCAGGAGTTTGAGGCTGCAGTGAGCTATGATTGCAACACTGCACTCCAGCCTGGGCAATAGAGCAAGACTCTGTCTCCAAAAAACAACAACAACAAAAATGTGAATTTAACTCCATTTTCAAATGACTAACTCTTATGCCAGTCATAGCCAGTGAAATCATCTGATGGTAGCTTCTGTAGCCCTTAACCTAAAGAGTCATTAGAGGTTATAGTAAATTAGTTTCTCTAGTGGTGCAGAGAGAAATGCCATCGGAGGAAATTATCACTGTCTTTTTTGCTAAAGTTTTGTGAGCTGGATCCTACTTAACAGCTTAAAAACACAAAAATGAAAGAGTAGTCCTAGTTTATCTTCTTAATTGGAATTGTTATTTGGAAATAAGATTTGCAGTATGCTGTCTATCCCCAAACACTGCCGAGCTTGCAGGAAAACAGAATTTAACATGGATGTTATCTGAAAGCTGTAGGGTCAACAACAAAAAAGGTGAAATGTTTAGTAGGGAACTGGACCAGTTCTAAGGTATCACTTTTAATTATAAAATAATGTCTTCCTTTTTATCTGCTTTTCAAACAGCCTCAGGGAACTATTAAACATTTGTGTGCAAGGTCTTATTTTGCTTATCTAAGGCATTTTGACTTGGAAGTATTAAACTTCAGGAACGAGCTAGAGAAGATAATGAGGGTATGTTAGAGGAGGAAAAATAGGAGCTTTTTTGCCCATGGATTTTAGAGGTCCACAAATAGAAAGGAAAAAGAAATTTCTTCATTTCTAACCCTAAAATAATTTTGTTAATGAGATGCTGGGGAAAAGACTACCAAAAGGCCTCAAAGCTCATGCTTCCAGAATATTCAGTAATTCCAAATAATCTTTGGGAAGTAGCATTTCTTGGTTAGTTACCTTTCTTCCCTTCTCCCAAATAACCGTGTGAGATCTTAAAACAGAAAATCTAGTGTTAATGGGCTCTAAATCTTAAACTAGGTGAGCAGCTTCTTATGTATAGCCAGTTCCTTGTTAAGGATCCAGCAGGAAAACCAGCCATGAAACATTTCCACATGCAGTTTGGGGGCTCCCTTGCTTATTCACTGAGTTTAAGCTCTTGCTGCAACATAGCTCTGTACCATCTGGGATGCTAGCAGTCCCAGCAGTTAGCTCAGATATCTGAGCTGTCTGCCACACAAATACCAGCCTGAGGAGATCATCATTCTTCAGTTTCATTCATTACTTAATGAATGCCAAATTAATTGGCAGGAAGAAGAAACACTCTGTGTGATATACTGAACAAGCCTGTGTGCATGATTAAGGAGCCACTCAAAAAGCCAATTTTGAGCTTTATTTCTCCTTTGTTAGCAAATCTCAAGAAAGCCTTTGTTACAGTTTAGCTCATGTCATTTGGTTGGTTTTATTTTCTAGCCCTTTAACATAGGAGGAAAATTGTCATTTCATGTATAACTTGTAACACGTACAGAATTGAACTGATAATTAGTTTCTTTGCCTTAAATTAATTATATATCATCCCAAGGGTCTCTGTTAATTTAGCTTTGCCAAGAAATAATGAGATCTGGGTTTGGCATCAGAAGTATTTCATAGGCCGGGCGCGGTGGCTCAAGCCTGTAATCCCAGCACTTTGGGAGGCCGAGACGGGTGGATCAGAAGGTCAGGAGATCGAGACCATCCTGGCTAACCCCGTGAAACCCTGTCTCTACTAAAGAAAAATACAAAAAACTAGCCGGGCGAGGTGGCGGGCGCCTATAGTCCCAGCTACTCGGGAGGCTGAGGCAGGAGAATGGCATGAACCCAAAAGGCAGAGCTTGCAGTGAGCTGAGATCCGGCCACTGCACTCCAGTTTGGGCGACAGAGCGAGACTCCGTCTCAAAAAAAAAAAAAAAAAAGTATTTCATAATTTTGGTTTTTTCTTTAGGTCTCTTCCACATCTGTAAAGTGATTAATTAAATTAGAGGAGGCATGCAGAATAAATCCCAATCCCATTGCAACTGGCAGGGCTTTGTGAATTGAGTTACAACAAAGGAGAGGATCTTACACCATTAGAGCCATGCCATCAGGTGTTTGCAAGTGACAGCTGTAGTGTGTTGCCTCAAATAATACCAAGTTACAAGATAGTTAATACCAAGTAATTAACAACTCACTCCCAAATTTAATAATAAAATATCAGAGTCCAAAAGGTTACTTATGAGTAGTCTTCCACGGGGGAAGATAAATTTATTAAGAAGTCGTATAGTGGGGGGGGGGGGGGGGGGGGGGGGGGGTGGGGGGGGTGGGGGGGGGGGGGGGGTTTTGGGGGGGGGGGGGGGGGGGGGGGGGGGCTGATCTTGGGATTTTTTTTTTTTCCTTTCCCAGAAAAAAAAAATGATTTTGGTGACTGATCAATTGTAAACAATTTTCTTCCTTACTTACAAATCATCCATTTAGAAAAATAAACGTGAACTTCCTTTCCTAAGCATTACAATTAGCCTGGGCAAGAGGTGTTATGATTGTCTTATTCTTTAAGCCAGTTTACTTTTTGGATTTGTGTGAAATGTCTTTTGAAAAGAAGGTAGATAGTATAGTATTAATTAACTACTTTGTATAGTCTTCTGCATAATTTAGAGTTGAAAATAATGTAACATTTTCCTGTGAACAGATTTATGTAGACATATAAATATATATACACATAGACACACATTTTTTAAATGCTCTTTTTAAAGAGATTTCTTGCCTTGCTCCCACTCCAAAAGCTATGTACAGTTGAGTCGTTAGCCTCAGAGGAAGAGTACGGGAAAGCAAAGATGAGGACCTCCTTTTCTTGTGTTGGTCTTGGGAACAAACAGTATTCCATCTTTCAAATATGGCATATTTCTAAACAGTTTGGGAAAGATGCTAGAATTTTTTAAAAGTAAGCTATTTTATAAATTGGAAGTACTCAGTAGTCAGAAATTAAGATCCCCTCTGATAGAGATAGATTCTCAAAACCGAAATGGGACTGAAAATTAGATTGAGAAGAAAGATACAACTTCCTCCATAGCCAATAAAATCTATCTTTCCAAGTCTGCTTATTAATGCTGTGAATCGCTCCTTCTGTTTGTGAAAACATCTCCTGGACTGGAAATGTGGTGCTGTAGCAGCCAGCTTAGCCAAAAGGTGGAGAATGTTAAATATCTTTTATGGGACTTATGATAAAATGTATTGATGTTAGTGATTGTCAAAATAGGTTTATCATTTTAAAAACTAAGAAATTACTAAGTATAAAGAAGAAAAACCAGTATTAACTAAGTAATGAGACCTCTTCATTTTATTTTCCCTGACTTATTTCCATTACCAAACATTTTAGTAAAGGCTAGAAAAGATTAAAAAAAAAAAAAAAATTAGCACAGCCATTCCATTGTTTTGTTTTTAACCACATGGAGAAAGGACCAGGCTGGAAGCATATGTCCCCACCCTTATTTATATTCCTTTGAGCATTGCCCTTTTCTAGACAGACAATCTGAAAATAATTGTGTTGATGGGTCTCTTTAAGCCTGAACTCTGGGTGTAAGATGTTATCCAGAAGCTATAGGGAGCTGCCTTGCTCAGGTCATTGGAAATTTCAACCCTAAGACTCATTTGAATTTCTAAATCCTTTATGCACCATTATGGGCATATGGAGCATATTCATACCATGAGGAGGAGTCTTTGTTTATGATGGACTTTTTAATATGGTCATAATTAAATTCACATTCAAAAAAGATGAGCTATTGTTAAAAGCCAAAAGAAAAACAGACAAAATGAACATGAAGCAAGGAGTCCATAAAACAAGAGTTCTTTACCACGTTTAAGCAAATGTCTCTCAAAAAAATTGTATTTCTCTGCACATTAGCTGAGACTCACACATTTTGCACCTCAGTATTTCAGATGAGACTCAATGTGTGGAGGAGAAAACTGCTAACTTGTTTGGTTCTACTCTAACCCCCTCTTCTGTGGCAGTGTGGGGTCAGGGCCGTATCTTAAAGTATCCACATCGTCTTAAATGGAAATCATGGGACTCTGGAAGGCTGGCATGAGCTGGTTGGAGCTTTTAAACAGAAGTGCTTTATAGGTATCAGATCTCTTCTGACATCAATTGTTAGGAATCATTGTGTTCTTAGGACTCTGTTGTGTTCTGCAGTCTTCCCCATTCCCCTCATGTTACTCCCTGGTTTATCTTTTATCCAATCTGTATGGACTTTTTAGGATTTTTTTTTAGTACAAATAATTTTCAGATCCCAGCTTTGGTAAATGTGTTAACTCTACTCTGTGAATAAATGAGTGATCTGCTGAACAATGGCAATTGTAGAATTACGTTGTATGTAATGTACATATGGAGAAAGAATGTATTTTGTTCATTTTCTTAATAAAAAGTTATATATGGATGTTACAAGATGTCTCTTGTATTTGCTTAAGCTACTTTTGAAGTGAACCTTTAACATGTCTTTGGACTTTACAGTTGTGTTTTTTCCCTCAGAAAGGTAAGTTTTATTTAGGCTTCCAAAAATTGAAAATGATGCGCTTTCGAAGGGCCTTTGGGTGTTTTCCTTTGAAACAGCGCTCAGATAAAGAAGTTCTGGCCATACTCACAAAGTTTCTGCGGGAAGGCTTCCACTTTTAAAGACCACTGGTAAATTATTTCATGAACCAGCCTTATTTTATTTGCCTTGTCCATTTGGACTTGTGTTCCTCTTGAAAGGGGATATGCTTGTACAGGCTAGGAACTAGAAGAAAAGACTGAACTGAAATGGAAAATTCGTTGCAGAAAAGATAGTAAAGGGAGAGAACCTAGAAGTGTTGCAAAGTTTGGGAAAATTCTTTATCCCTGTCCCCATTAAAGGGGAAAGACACTTTATGGGCCAAATCTTGAAAAACCTAAACTGAGAAATATGCCAGATAAAGGTACTGGATCACTGGGGCCGAGTGGTGGGACTCTCAGTAACGAGATCCCCTCTCTGCCCTTTCCACCTCCTGGTCTGCTTTACATCTTGGCTTTGTGATCATGCATTCTGGAGTGAATTGTCAGCTGGTTTTATTCCAAACAGGGATCATGCTTTCTCAATTTACAAATTGAATAATCCAAATGTTACTGCAGAGCTTTCATTTCTAGGGTGTCCTTTGAGTGTGGCCCTTAAGTAATGTTTCTTTGTGTTCTCAAAACAGGAAAGCATGAGGTGCAGTGATAAGGTAAGGAATTGACCTTTCCTTGGTCAGTCCTCCAGAGAATTAACTCAAAAGGATCAAAATGCAGGACAGTACCCTTGATATGTTTGTCACTACCTTCTGGTGGGAAGACAGCAGTGAGTAAAGAAACCTTGGCCCTAAACACAGATGAGAGCCAGCTGCTCCCAGGTCAAGTGCATGTGGAGACTGTACTACAGAGCTTGGAAGTTGCTGCGTTAGGGGCTTCTACCGTCTAAGGAAGACGACCGAGCACCCAATAGGGAAATGGCTGTGTGTGCCCATGCTCCCATAGCTTCTCATATAAATGACTGCAGGGTTCCTAGAAACTGGGGGAAAACATTTTCCCTGTAAATGAAGGCAACATTGGTTTATCACTAACCGTTCAGATTCTGAAGGTATTAATATGACTGGAAAGACCATCTGAGGCTTGTACAGTCCTGGCGTAAGTCTAAATCCTGGTTAATGATGTTTCTTCTTTAGCAGCACATTATGCTACATCTTCCTTTGCCTTTTACATGTCTTGGAAAGAGAAAAGCAAGAGGGGACTGGAGACTTGGGTTTTCTGGGGCATAGGGCGGTTGGGGCAGCAGAGGATGGTGCCACCATCCTTACTCTACAGCTTCACTATTGTCTTATGGGGCCTTTTTTCCTGTGGGCTTTCACCCAGCAAAAGCAGCAGCCGTCAATCATATGCTTGCCGGAGACATTCTTATTATAGGGAAGGAGAAACTACGCAGAAGTAGCCTGCCTAGCACTATGTTCGTAAGTTTTAATGGTTGGCAAACCCCGAGAGGAAGTTAGGACCCTTGGCGATGTACAATGCAGCATTGTACAGCTACCCTCTAAACTTGGGTCATAGAATGGAGAGCCCAGGAGGAATCGGGAATCCTGGCTGATACTTCCTGATGACCAATGACTTCTGCATAGCGTTGTTCACAACCACACCTTCTCTGCCTCATTTCTTCTGTGAAGTAAATACTGGCAGCAGATCTTGTTTGCTGGGATCCTATTGATTTTTTTTGTTGTTGCTGTTTGTTTGTTTTTTTGGACAGGGTGTCACTCTCATGCAGGCTGGAGTGTAGTGGTATGATCGTAGCTTACTGCAGCCTCCAACTCCTGGGCTCAAGTGATCCTGCCTTAGCATCCGGAGTAGCTAGGACTGCAGGCACGTGCCAGCACAACTGGCTAATTAAAAAAAAAAAAAAAAAATGTAAAGATGGGATCTGGCTATGTTGCCCAGGCTGGTTTTGAATTCCTGAGCTCAAGCTATCCTCCCACCTTGACCTCCTAAAGTGCTGGGATTAAAGGCATGAGCCACCATTCCCTGCCAAGGTCTTTGAAAGCACTAGCTATCTTAGTGTTTATCACTGGTGTTAATTATGTAGCCAGTTCTATGCTTTACTTTTTTCCCTTGTGTACAGAAGAAATCTGTGATTTAGGAGGGAGCTTATAGGGGAGGTTCTGAGTGACAAATCAGCATAACACATTTAAATTGACAAATGAGCATGTGTCTTGGTTGGCAGGCAGGGAGCAGGTCAATGACCTACTCAGGAAGAGAATGGGGTCTTAGATCTAACTTGTGGCCCATGATAAGCTATGAGTCACTCTTAGAACAGTGCACCTCGACCATGGCCAGCGTCCTGTGTGAGTTCCTTGTACTTGGACTCCTTTCTGTATCCTTGGCACCCTCTTGAAGTTAACCTCGAAATAACCCTGGCCCAACTCTAGCCCTCTCTTCAGGGTTTAACTGCCTTTCACAACTCTCATGACAGGAAAATCATATTGTAACAGTGGTTGCATTCTAGAAATGTATTTTGCTGTTGGAACTCTGGCATTAACATGATACTAAGAAAAGAGTGTAGGACTAAAGAGCAAAAAGATAGAGAATCAAGGCCTGTGCTGCCATTTAAATGGTTGTGTGATCAATCTCAAAGAGAATACTTAACCCCTGCGTCTAATTTCCCGAGTGGGGACAATTCCTGTAAGTTAGGTTTGTAAACCTATAGGTTTCCTATAAAATGGTTTGTAAATGGTAAGATGCTAGGCAAACAGACAAGATTGTTGTCTAGCAACTAAGATTACAGACCAATTCTACCTGACAGTTTCCCTTCTGCAAGTTGGGAATGATGAAGTTTTCCCCTTCCAGTGAGGAAGCATGCAGCTGTGGATCAAACCACGCTAGGAGATGGAGAAAGTCAGAATCATCTCCAGTGAGTCCTTCCCTAAACCTCTATCTTCACTGTAGACCTGGAGGAGGGATAGGCAGAAGCCTCTTGTGGCAGTAAACAGATCCATTTATGGCAGAAACAGGGCCAGAACAGAGCGTGCGTGCGTGCGTGCGTGTGTGTGTGTGTGTTCCCTTTGCCAGTGTTTTCATACCTGATCAGTCTTCAGCAGCCCCCTTGGAGATTTCTGATATTGGTGATTCCCAATGTATCTGAGGCAGAAGTAGAAGGAAGGAAGACAGTGAAACATTTATACAACAACATCTTAGGGGAAAGTGAGGTCGTTTACGGTCACTAGGACAGTTTGAGTAACGTAGACTCATAACTACCTTTAGGATCCCCCTTTTTTTTCCTTTCAGCTTCTCTCCTACTCCTAGTTTCTCTGCCCGCAGAGTTGGACAAGTGTAACTCAGCACAGAGGCCCCTGTGCTATGAGTGTGATCCGACATTCTCAGGCGCTTTGGCAATGAGCCTCGTCGCAAGTGAAGGCTTTAAGTCACAGCAAAATACTAGAGCTTGAGCCAGTTTACACAAAAACACTTTAATTGACTGACAGTATACAATTTTCCAAAATATATTTTTGTAAGAAAATGCAATAATTAACTATCGTTTTTACAAACAAGTTTCTCAGTAAATTCCAGTGTACTTCAGACCCCTGTCCACTAAGACACATATGATCCCCCACTTCCTGGGCAAACTGTTGAACATTCACTACAGACAAAAAGACCCACACTAAAGAGTCATCCGCGCCCTCCCTCCATGTTGTGTTTGCAGCAGACCTGAGGGATCAGCTAGTGACAGTGACAAAAGCTACGCTACAGTTTTACTCTTGCCCTCTCTGCCTCCCCCACCTTGTTTCCTTGGTCCCTCGGTCCTGTTGGAATAAATTCCATACATGAAAGCTCATCCAAAACTTGTTTCTTGGCAGAAAGAATTGTTCACTTACATCTTAAACCTAAATGATTCAGAGAAAGTATAGAAGACCAGTTCTTATTTTTGTGTTCATGCCCTCCCTAGCCTTGCAAGGGTAAGAACTAGGAAAAGAATTCTGTCCTTTGTGTCATTCTGGCGCCTTCAAGGAGCAATTCTTAGTTTACCGATTATTCCTTCTGAGGCGCACAGTCTGCGGATCCAGGTTTTAATCTTGTTTCTGTCCTGAACCATGTGATTTTGAGGAAGTCACTTTATCTTTGTGAGCTTCGGATTACCTTTTTCTCTAGAAAAAGATTGGACTAGATCTTGAAATACCTTTCTCCATGACTAGAGGGTTGCCTGCCAACCAGAGCATATTGACTCCAACCTTTACTGTGATGGGGCTGTGACTTTGCTGGGGAGGGGGCAGGGTTGCATTTTAAAATTTAAAAAAGAACACCTGATCTACAAGACAAATACTTTATCATAAGTTTGCCTTGTTATATTTCATTTTTTGTTTAAAAAAAAAAAAAAAAAAGCAAAAACTTGTCATTTCCAGTAAGACATTTACATTCCTGTCCAGAGAAAAAACTTGGCCATCACTCAGGTAACATAATGTTTTCTCAAAGTATGTTCACTTAAAGCAGTGCAGGGTGGATTAACATGGCCACTGTATTTACATTATCCAAAAAATCTGTGTATATGTATCAGTTTGAACTTGTTCTTGAAAGTTTCTCCAGTATATTGTCCAAAAAGATAAAGCTCAAGAAGTGGTTTAAATAAACTTTCTGCTAGCTTTCCTTATCCAGCGGGAAAAAAATCTGGTGTCTAGACTAGATTAAACCCGTACTCTGTCTTACGATGCAAAGAATATTCTGTACCTCCTTCATAAGCATTGCTCCCCACTCACATGACAGTAGGCTTCCCAGTCACCATACTCGTGGTTTCTGGCCTTCTGTGCAGCTTGGGGAAACCACAGTTTACCACTGAAAGAGTTGATAAACTGTCTTTGCTACAACCTGTTTTAAGTCATGCTGAGCTTCTGGTGTTCCCCTTACCTCTTCCCAGACCCAGAATCCGAATTATCAGAGAGCATTTAGAACCCAGTAAAGGTGGCAGAAGATGATGACCTTTATAGATGCATGGCTGTTTGGCCTGTTGACATAGGTGTCCTGGTGGCAAGAGCAAGGCAAGGTGTCAGATTCTGAAGCTGCCCTAAGACTAGACTAACACAGTTTGGATGAATATAAAGAACCTCTGAATCAGCCCAAAGCCTCTCCGGGTTCTCCTTGGACAGAGCGATGGAGTCGGCAGAGTCAGGACCAACCTGGCTAGGCACTCTGCTCTCTAGTCCTTGCCAGTCATCATCTGTCTCCTTTATATTCATCAACACAGTTTGGATGAATATAAAGAACCTCTGAATCAGCCCAAAGCCTCTCCGGGTTCTCCTTGGACAGAGCGATGGAGTCGGCAGAGTCAGGACCAACCTGGCTAGGCACTCTGCTCTCTAGTCCTTGCCAGTCATCATCTGTCTCCAAGAGGCCATAGGGTTGCAGCCTTTGATCGATTTGCAGAGGCCTATTTGCTGTCTCTGTCAAAAGCCCTGGCTGGTGAAGTGTGTCCCAGGATCAGCAAAGGAGCAATAATCCAGTCTGACCAACAGAAACCTACTGGGTGGAGAGAACCCAGCACTGGGCAAGAAGGAAGCAAACACCTCACTTGAGCCTAACAAGATTTCCTGTTTCCCCCCGAACGGGCACTATTCTCCCTCCTGCCCACCTCCAAACACCAGAGCGCTGGGGCAGATGTTTTCAGACCTTGTTAGCCTCACATCCCCCAACTCCTGGGAAACTCGCTGGGGCCCTAAGTGAACCCTTGGCCTTCCTTTCCCCCTACGATATCAGATGGCTACAGGCTATGAGGAAGGAATTAGGCAGACGGGGCTGGACAGAGATCTTCCCCAGCCTCTCCCTCTACCCTTTTAAAAAGTAAGCCTTCCAGAGTGGATAGCCTATTTCATCAGAACTACTGCAGCCTGAGCCTGACTCTTAAGACCCTGGAGGTGTGGCATTTCACCCGAAAAATGGCAATTTTCATTCCCCTAAGCAGTTCTGCCCATTTTCCTACTTCATACCAGGGAATTTATGCCCAGAACGATGGAGACCATGGCGAAAGTTCAACATTCCACACAGGATTCCCCCTTCTCAATCAGATGAAACCTCGCTATGCCCACTGCTTAGGAGCCTCCTACATGGCAGCTAACTGCTCAGCCCATGAAAGTCCTGTATTGGGGAATAGACATAGCTTTGTGGTTCCCTGAGATGCCACCAGAAACTGCAAGAGAACTGCAGCAGCCCCACTGGGCTCACAGAGAAGAGGAACAGCAAGGCCTAGCTCCAGGCCAGGACAGTGAGATGTTCGCACAACAGTCTGTCCCCCAGGTTGCCCTTCATGCACCCAGCATGCACTGCACTTTGCAGGCCCCTCTTTCCCTGCGGCCCAGGAGAATCAGAATGAGTGTGATGAGCTAACTGGGAGTCTGCAACTGTCTGAGCTTTGGCCTTTGGCAGTGGAGGGCTGGGTTAGAAAACAACTACAACAAAACGCTCAGCAACTTGAAATGTCCCTGAGTTTCCTATGACATACAGAGGAAAGCCTGTCCTTCCTGGCTGCTTTAATGGATTGTCTCTGAAGACACATCGCTGATGGGGGGGCCCTGGGAAGGCCTCTCCTGCAGCCACTGCTCCTTCATACTGGGTTTCAGGGAGTCACTCCCATCAGCTGAGCAGTGAACAACAAAAGGAACACGCTGCTTTCAGTAGCTACAGCAGATTGTAGTCCCTGGTGGACATGGAAGCCCAAAGAAGATCGCGGGGAGCCTCTGCAAGGAGTGCCAGGGGCAAGGGGCCAGTGTTCCTGCTGACCCCCTCATCAGCTGCCCTGAGACGCTAGCCTGGACTGAAGAGTGTCCCTTTCTCTCTCCACCTGCACATGGGCCCCCTAAACAGACCTGGTTCACGCAGGGAGACCTGTGTGAGTTAAGCCCCGATCTCACGAGGCAAATGTGAGAAAATCAGAATCCAGAACAACGGGTTGGTTCAAGGTTATGAATAACCTGTGCTAATCCCAGAGGCCCCAGGACAGAGTAAGTGGGAACACGCACTGAGTGTAGGGTGGGGTAAGAACATAGAGGGTGGGAAGACGGGTACACAGGCTGGGGTAGGAGAAGGAAAACTTGGGAGCTGGACTTACAGGTCATCAGATCCCACTGAGCCAGGATGTAGCCCTGCCCTCCTTTCCAGCCCAGCCGCCTGCTGGAGTTTCACCCCTGCCCGGGACTGCTCTGGACGGAGGGCACACGTGAACACAGCAGTGTGGCATGGTGCAAATGGAATCTTTGTTCTCATCCTGACTCTGTCACCAAGTGGCTCTGACCTTGGGCAAGTCACTTACCCTCCTCAGGTCTCGGCAACCTCACTGCGGAATGAAGGCATTCCACTAGTTCATCGCTAAAGTCCCTTGCGTGGCTTTTTCTTGATCTCCCTCATCATCCAGCAGCACTGAGCTCAGGCACTAGTGGGTTATTTTACAGGAGGAATCTGGACAGAATGTGATTTGTTCAGCTCGAAAAGGGAAAAATTAAGGCCCTGGGGGGATTGGGAGGGGACACCCCTTGGAGTTCACTCTCCCTCCCCAGTCTTTCCCTTCCCCGTCCAAACGGCACTTGGGGTGGTCGGTCTGGAGCTCTGCAGTGCTGCTGGAGGCCACCGGCAGACCGGACTAGAGGTGTGTGTCTTCCTCCTCATCCAGGTCGTCCTTGGTCAGGTTGTCCAGAGGGACGATCCAGCTGTCCCCTAGCTCCCCGTTGAGGCTGACCACCTTCTTCTCCTGCATCTCAGAAGAGGTCTCCATCACTTCCAGTGTCGGGTTGTCATGGTAACCATTCTCCACCGTCTGCAGCTCCTCTGTTAGCCGTTGCTAGAGTGGGGAAGGTGACCAGTGAGAAGGGGGTTTCAGAGGGCTCGGAGCTTAATATAGCGCATGTACCCCTCCCACTCCGGAGCCCCACTGTAGCTAAAGCAGGCCCTCATTGCTCCCCTGTGGGGCTGGCTGCTCCTGGTGGTCATTCTGGCTCTCAGCCTTCCCGGAACTAGTTTGGAACAAAGACTTGCCCCTCACCCTCACCCTGGTGGCAGACCGGTGAAGTCAGTGGAGATGACCTTTGTTCTCCAGAGTCCTCTAAGCTCTTTCCTCCCCTTCATCCCTTCCCCCAAAACCTCCTCTCCAGACACCTACTTCACCTATCGTAATGAATGGGGAAAGATCATTAAAAAATGACCTCTCTTGCGCTGGGTGACTGAGCCCTCTCTAAGCCTTTCTAAGATGGGTACGGTGTCTCTAGAACCATCCCTGCCGCAGATAGCAGCCATGTGGCAGAGGGGCTTTCTGCCCCTCTCAAACACAACCTTGAGTGCATGCTAGAATCACCTGGGGAGCGTTTTAGGCGGAAAAATTTTTGGTTAGACAGGAACACCTAGACCTGCTTCTATCAATGAATCCTCAGACCAGCTCTGCAAGGAGGTTATCCCTGCTATGCAGATGAGGAACCTGACGTCCAAAGAGCTCATCTGACTGATTTTCTCAAGGCCAGGGCCAGGACTTAAACCAAATCTCCCTGACTCCAGTCTGGGCGTGGTGGCTCACACCTGTAATCCCAGCACTTTGGAAGGCTGAGGCGAGCAGATTGCTTGAGGTCAGGAGTTTGAGACCAGCCTGGCCAACATGGCGAAACCCCATCTCTACTAAAAATACAAAAATTAGGTGGGCATAGTGGTGGGCACCTGTAATCCCAGCTACTGGGGAGGCTGAGGCAGAAGAATCACTTAAACCCGAGAAGTGGAGGTTGCAGTGAGCCGAGATCTCACCACTGCACTCCAGCCTGGGTGACAGAGCGAGACACTGTCTGAAAAAAATAACAATAATAAAATAAAAAGTAAGACTTCCTGACTCCAAAGCCCACGCCGTGTCCTCTGCCACGCTGCCTCTGTAATGCTCCGTGGACTGAGGCGGCTGCCCATCAGGGATGGCCTCTGCCCATTAGAAAGGGTCCAGGGCCTGCTCCCTTTTCCTTTTCTGCAACTTGGGAATCACGAGGGGAGGGTTCCTCTGGTGACCTGGGCTGCTTCCTCTGTGTGGCCGCAAACAGCTGCTTACCTGGTCCTTCCTCTGGGAGAGGCGCTGGTGGCAGCAGCCATAGAGGGCCGCCACGAGGAGCAGGAAGGACGCCATGCAGACGATGGTGATGATGAGGGGCATGCTGAAGCGGTCCTCGGCCTCCTCCGGTGGCCCCTGGTCCCCCAGCTGCATGTGACTGACCCCTGCCTGCACAGGAAGTGGCAGAAAACAGTCTGGGGGCACCCTCTCTCCATCAGCCCCCCGGCTTCACTGTAGAGCCCCTCTGCTTGCAGTTTGCTGGGGTCCGTGCCACCACCCTTGTCTACATGCAGGCACGTGATGGGGTTCCTCCCCACAGAGAGAGGGTAGTAACCAGACCTCCCACAAGGGGCTTCTACTCTGTCCCCACACTTGGGGGGCCGCTTACGTCCTTTAGTTCATCCCATTTGTCCTTCAGCCGCTCGTACACATCCTTGGCAGGGAACTTAGCTGTGGGAGAGGAGGGAGACGCTGTCCAATGGCCCAGCCCAGAGAGAGGCAGTGGGGGACGGGGACTGCACCCCAAGAGAGGGACGCAGGTATCTCAGTCTCCTGAGTGTGTCTCTTGGGTGACCTGGGAGGGGAGTGTGGCTTGGCAGTTCTTAGGGAACAGAAGGGGTACCACTGTGACCCACCCTCCAATGTGGCTCCTGCACGCCCCCATTCCCACCCATGCAGGCCTCAGCCTAGGCCCCCTTGCCCTCCGCCCAGGACCCCTTGCCCTCCACGCACTGTGAATAGTGATTTCTTTGACGGCCACTGCCTGACTTCCTTGAATGCGTGCCAGCCGTATGCTGCACTCATCTTGGGTCCGGTTGAAGGTGGCTTTGACTGCTTGGCACATCAGCGTGACCAGCTTCTCATCTGGAGGGCCCCCTGCCTATGGTGGGGAGAGCGCAGGTGACTCCGCGGGAGTGTGACAGCAGCCTAGGCCTGTAGGGCTGCCCTCCAGCTCCGTCGGGACAATACTGTTGCTCTGCTAGAACCTGCCTCCCTCTCCAGCCCCAGCTGTTGCTCCATGCTGGCCAGCCAGGAGCCAAGGGTTGCACGCTGTTCTCCTGGGCCAGCTCCTGCCTCCTCTGCCTCGTTCCCATCAGCTTGTTCCCCACACTGTGTTTATCTGGTCTATGCTTGCACCTTTCATTCCTTTCACCCTAGTGCCCCTTTTTTCCCTCCAAGCTATTCGTGGATTGGGGGTCTTTTTCATTTCCATTCCTAGAAAGGGCTAGAGTGGGGGCACTGCACAGCGACCCCACTCCACAACCTGCGGGGAGACTCCAATTCCCCCTGAACTCCCATTCACCAGCCTTTCATGCCCAGTTCAGAGAAATCAGGCGAGGAGGCTGCAACTCTCAGCAGAAGGGTCTCTACCCGCAAAGCTGAAATCCACGTGCCCTTGCCCTAGGCAGAGCCTCTGGCTCTGAAGACACAGACAGGCTGACAGGGGAAGGGGCCTCCACTGAGTAAGGGAACAGGTGGAATCTTGAAGCTACCCCTAGGATATCTTGGAGGAGTCTTATTTAGCTCTAAGAAGAAAGATTATGGCTGACGTGGCTTTAGGGCTGAGGATGAGGAGAGAGGTATGGGCAGCTTTTTTTACCCAGTTCTGCCGTGCCATCTAGGGGCACCCCTCCCTGGGGTTTCTCTGACCTGATTCCGGAATAAATGTCTAAGACAAAGAAAAGGACTCTAGGGATGGCTTAGCACAGAACCCATACAAACCACCCCTAAGGGTTCTACCAGAATTTCCTTAAGCTCACTCATTCCCCACCCTGACATCAGGAAGGGATCCAGGGTTTTCCATCTTCCTTGTCTAGCAAGGAAAAAAAAAAAAAGTTTCTCACAAACAATCATACAGCCTGCCAAGCTACATCCAAAAAGAGGGTCTGAGGAATGGCTGGGCGGGCACCTGACTGTCCCCAGAGATCATCTCACGCAATGCCTGCCTTGTCCAATAAGCCCAACCCTAGGAGAACACCACTGACTTTTAAAACTCTGGTCAAGATGTAGGCTTTTGTAAAGTTCACTTGGAAAATGCCAGCACAATGGACACCCAAAAGAAAACAACTGCAGAAAATTCAGGCAGCATTAAAGTGTTGTAAGCCCAAATTCTCCGTCCTATTATAGACACAGTGTTTGGGTCTGTTCTAGTTCTGGTTCCTAGGGGGTGGCTGCAAACAACCGGCACTGACCGGGAGAGGGCAGCAGTGAGCCAGCCATCTCCAGCTCGCACAGCGCTCAGCAGCTATTTACCAAGTATGCACAGCGCATCCCCAGACCAAAGCCTTTGGCCCCAGGGAGACCGCCAGCCTGAAGGCTGTTCACACACTGCTATACCTCCCTCATACAGGTGCTCACACATACACACACCACCCAGACTGGAGAACTGCTGGCAGTGGCTCCTGCATTCCTGGGCCCTTTTCTCTCCCACCCATCCCATCAGCTCCTCAGGTTAGAGGGAGAATCTCCCAGAACTGTTCGTCCATCAAGGCTCTCAGATAGTCCACAGACCGGGAAATGTGAAGCCACAGACGATTAAAGCCGAGAGACTCAGGCAGACTACACCTCTCATTTTCTCTCTCTCTTTTTTTTTTTTTTCCTGTAGAAACGGAGTCTCCCTATGTTGCCCCTGCTGGTCTTGAACTTCTGGCCTCAAGCAAACTTCCTGCCTCAGCTTCTCAAAGTGTTGGGATTACAGGTGTAAGCCACCACACCTGGCCTCACCTCTCGTTTTCAACTGAGACATCTAAAACCCAAAGAGATCAACTCACCAAAGTCACTCCCAGAACTAAGGGCAAACAGGAACTAGGATCAGGGTCCCTCAACTCAGCATACTGGGAATAGTCACACAGTGAAAACCGAGGAAACCGGGGGGCAAGGGGGTTCAGTCCTGTGGGTGTGTCCTGACTTAGAGAAGTCTAAACCTCGGTCTGTCGCTCTGTAAGATGGGAAAGGACCACTTCCTACTAGGAAGAAATGAGGGCCAGAAAGCGAATGCGCCTTAGAAATATGCTTATAAATGCACTTAGAAAGAACATGCATTCCCTCTCCCTCCCTCAGCCCTGCTGCGAGCCTCAGATCAGCGAGCTACTCACACAGAGGGTGTTTCCTGTGAGGTTCAGGATGAGGAGCTTCTCGCTTTGCATCTCAGGAGCCTCACACTTGGTCTGCAAGAAGCCACTGAGATTAAGGTTTGGGTTCATAGTCAGGGAATCTTTGACACTTCCCCCCAACTAAGGGGTGACCCAGATAGGAAGGAGTTCATGGCAAGCTGGAGGCATGGCTGGACCCATTCCAGAACCAGGTATGTCCTGGCTGCGTGGCTTGAGGGCAGCCCAAACCAGGACCAGGCTAACCAGGGAGAGGGAGGAGCGAACGGGTAAGTGCTGCTCAAAGCCCCAGCCAGGGGCCCTGGGTTGGAGGAAAGAACAGAAAAGCTTGTCTTAAAGCCCCTTCTACCTGAGTCTGGGTTCTCAGACTTGCCCCACGCCCGCCAGAGTTACCCAGTCACTCCTATGAGCCAAGGTGGGAGAAGGTGTTTTGAGGTATCGGTGGGTCGTTGATGCTGCCGTGGGGCTGGAGCTCATGGTCTCTGGCAGGGGAGACATTCTCAATGCTGTCGTCGGGCTTGTGGGCTGCACTGTCCCCTTGGAGGAAGGGGCCATAGAGCTGGCTGGCATCTGGCTGGAGGTCTGTTCAGTTCTTTGCGAGATAACTGATGGCGCTGTCATTGGGAAAACGAGGGTAATGGGAAAAGATGAGTGCACCCTCGTGAGAAGAGGACAGTCTTTTCTCGTTCTAATAGTTTTCCCAAGTTCTTTAGTCTTACTTCCCACAGAGACGGAAGAAGCGGACTGACTCCTATGACAAGCCAGTGGAATAACCCGGCAAAGGAAGTCACAGCAGCTGCAGTGAACATTCACCAACCACTTACTGTGTGCAAGGGACCAAGTGCTTCAAAGGTACTTTCCTACTGAATCCTCATAACAACCCTCTGGGGGAGGAATCATCACCGTCCCTATTTCATAAACAAGGAAACTGAGGCTCCAAGAAGCTCAGTGATTTGCCTGAGTTCCCATGCCAACAAGTGGCAGGGCAGGGATTCGAATCCAGGATTATCTCAGCCGGAGCCCACACTCCTGTGTGGCACCCTCCTGTAGAGTGGTGGCCTGCTGACTTCAGACCATATGCTGCTGATACGCAGCAACATCACCAGGGAGCACTCAGAAATTCTGGGTCCACAGATCTGAGATGGGTCATGATCCTAAGGCTCATGATCCACAGGTAGATTTTGAAATTGATTTACTAGGTTAAGACCAGCTCTTATAAATAAATAAATAAATAAGTATTGGCCAGGCACAGTGGCTCACACCTGTAATCCCAGCAATTCTGGGAGGCCAAGGTGGGCAGATCACCCAAGGTCAGGAGTTCAAGACCAGCCTGGCCAACATGGTGAAACCCTGTCTCTACTTAAAAAAAAAAAAAATTAGCCAGGTGTGGTGGTGCACACCTGTAGTCCCAGCTACTCAGGAGGCTGAGGCAGGAGAATCGCTTGAACCCGGAGGTGGAGGTTGCAGTGAGCAGAGTTTGTGCCACTGCACTCCAGCCTGGGTGACAGAGCGAGAGACTCCATCTCAAAAATAAACAGGTATGGAATAGAAACTGTTCCCCTCTCGGGTTCAAGCAATTCTCCTGCCTCAGCCTCCTGAGTAGCTTTACAGGCGCCCACCACCACACCCAGCTAATGTTTGTATTTTTAGTAGAGACCTGTTGGCCAGCCTGGTCTCGAACTTCTGACCTCAGGTGATGCACCTGCCTCAGCCTCCCAAAGTGCTGCGATTACAGGCATGAGCCATCATGCCCTGTAATCAGGCCCTGAAAAGTTTCTTGGTGCTTGAAGAAAGCCAGGCATTACTTACGTGGGGTGGTGATCATCCCCGGGCTTGTGAAGGTGTGGCCAGGGCTAGCCACAGTGCTTGAACTGCTTGAACTGCTTGAAGCTGTCGTAAGATGGTCATGTCCCGAGCGTGTTGGGGTGGCCACAGGATGCGTCCAAGTGGGTTGTGAGGGGCTGACTGGATTTGTAGGGTGATGGGTGGTTGGATGTTCTGCCTTACTGGATGAGAGGTCTGTGGTCACACTGTGGCTGCGTTGACCCCCAGAGTTCGTTGTATTTTCTGCTCCATTCTGGCTGCTTGTGGTGTCAGGTTTCACTGTGGTCGTGGAGATTGCAACTGTAGTGGCGCCTGCACCTTGCGTGCTCCTGGAGCTCTTGTTGGCGGTAGTAGTGTTGTCTGAGCAGCATCCTGTAGTCACGGTAGTGGTGACTGGGCCTGAGGTTTGCGGAACCTGGGTTGTAGTCCCCGGTGAGTCACTGGACACACCACGGGTGCTCGCCGTGGTCGGGGCCGAGGTGTTCATGGCCTTGGAAGTGGGGACTGTGCTCTGCTGGACTGTAGCTGTAGTGGAGACACTGGATGCTGAAGTCAGGTGTTGCTTGACAGTGGTTTCCGGTGTTGTGCTAGATGGGTTCTTAGTAGTCGGGGCTGCTGTTTGCAAAGACAACACAGAATGGAGTTAGGGCTGGGAGACTTCCTCACCACACTTCTCCAGCTCTTCCCCAGGATTCAGAGGTCTTGCTCGCAGCCCTGCTGTCTGCCTTGCTGAAGGCCTGGGTCTTTGGTAAATCCCGAATTTTCTGAGGTTCAAGAAACCTCTAAGCGGGCAGCTTGGCGTGCAGCGGGGTCAGAAAAGCGAAATGCTGCTGAAGGGGAGGCCAGGCCAGCAAGGCCCACCACACGTGGAGGCTGTCGTGCACACCTTGCCCTCCCCGTCCGGCCCCATGCACATCCCCCTTAAGTTTCTCAATATGCTACCCCAGAACCAGCCTCCAGGAACACCTCTGTCTCCTCCTCCCCAGCTCCCAGGCACATGGCCCACAGAAAATTCCACAGACTAATGCTTCCTGAACTGCCCTGGCCTTGTTCTGAGCTTAAGCAAAAAAAGACATGGGCTCTGTTCTCATGGAAGTTAAATCTAGGAGAAACTGATGATAAACTGAAATTACACAAATTACTATTTCAGTACCAGGTGAGCTGTGCCAAGAAAGAAAGGCCGAGTGCCCAGACTGCATGCAGCATGGCGGCTTCACCTGCCATTTCTTGAGGAAATGGGTTTTGTGTCAGGCAGTGGAGACACAATGGTGAACACGACACAGAGAGTCGTACCCTCGAGGCGCTTACACTGTGGTGGAGAGGCAGAGACTAAACACGTGGACAGAGCACGGAGGAAGTGAGGAAGGAAAGGATGCAGAGGCGAGCAGGGAGGGACCATGTCGAGCGAGGGAAGGAAAGGCATCTCTGCAGTGACGGTTAAGCTAAGTCCTGAAGGGTAACAAGGAGAATGCTTTGTGAAGAATGGGAGGAAAAGTGTCCCTGGCAGAAGGAACAGAATCTGCAAAGCCCCCGAGTAGGGAAAGGAGCTGAAAGAAGACAAGCAGGAATGGAGTTGGGTGAGGAGGGGTCAGGCACAGGGCTGAGAAAATACAGGGTCTTATGACAGTGACAGCAACTGAATGTCCAAACCAGACATTTTTGAGAATAAAAGGCTCTCTTAAAAATCACATTCGTCCAGGTGCGGTGGCTCATGCCTATAATCCCAGCACTTTGGGAGGTTGAGGCAGGCAGATCACTTGAGGTTGAGGAGTTACAGACTAGTCTGGCCAATGAAGAGAAACCCCGTCTCTACTAAAAATACAAAATAAATCAGCCGGGTGTGGTGGTGCAGCCTGTAGTCCCGGCTACTCAGGAGGCTGAGGCAGGAGAACCGCTTGAACCCGGGAGGCAGAGGTCGCAGTGAGCTGAGATGGTGTCACTGCACTCCAGCCTGGGCGACAGAGCAAGACTCTGTCTCAAAAAAATAAAAATAAAAAAATCATATCCTACGTAGAATGAGACATAAGATCATCCTCCTCAGAGGCCAAAATGCAGATTCCAGATTTTATTCTTGATGCAAAAAAGCAGCCACTGAAGGCATTAAAGCAAGGAAGTTTTATAGGATGACTTACAGAGAAACCTGTTCCTGCTGCTTTGGGGAAGGCAGACTGGAAAGAAGAGCATGTGGAAGAGGGAAGAGAAGTTAGGAGGCAATTGCAGTGATCCAGATGGAATGAACAGCGTTGGCCACAGGAAGCTATTGACATTGGAGACAAAAGGCAGATAGCGTAAAGACTGTTTTGGAGATCAACTGCTTGCTGATGTCCTAAGTGAGGGAAGAAGAGAATCTACGTTGATTCCTAGTTTTCTGTCTGGAGCAGAAGGGAGTGGTGGGAAGGGGGCTGCTGGCTGCATCCCGTTCTCTGTACCAGCCAACGCCCATACCATTTCTCTATATTTGGGAGTTCTGCACCCCATGAGACTTGATGGCAGCAGAATCTGCCTCCTATGGCAATGCTCCTATGAAAATGCCAGCTCTTTGCCTTGCCAGCCTCCCCTGGGATGAGCATAAGCAGGTGGCAGTGCTACCATGAATGAGCAGTCTCATTCCAGCCGTGAGGGGCTCTGCAGGCAAGAGTGGTGACATCATGCATGGAGGTGAGGCCAAGCAGGCCAAGCAGGCCAAGCACTCATCCCGGTCCGCAGCGCCACCTGGTGCTTGGCATGGGTAAGCAGCGCTGGCCTCCCTGGATCACTTCTATATCCTGGCTTGGGTGATGTTCAAAGTAGCTCTGAATGTTGTGGCCTCCAGCAATCCCAGCTACTCCATACACTGGACAGTATCCAAAATCTTTTACACACACATTTTGCTACTGAAAAGCAGAAATGTTTATCAGGAGTAGCTGCCGGCAGCAAGACTTCAGGGATTGGTTGTCAGGCCTTACTGGGGACAAAGGGCAGTCAAAATTCTGCAAGTATTAAGGAATACTTGCAAGTGTCCCGTGACATCTCAAGGATAAGCAGTGACATCATCACCTCTAATCTAAAGTGAAGTGCCCAGGAAGTGGCTTTGGTGTGGCCCAGTGGCTGCTGCCAGAGTATGAAAGGCACACTCACCAAATCTGTTTTAAAAAGCAATACAGGCTGGGCGCGGTGGCTCACACCTGTAATCCCAGCACTTTGGGAGGCCAAGGCAGGTGGATCACCTAAGGTCAGGAGTTTGACACCAGCCTGGCCAACATGGTGAAACTTCGCCTCTACTAAAAATACAAAAATTAGCCAGGTGTGGTGGCGGGTGCCTGTAATCCCAGCAACTCAGGAGGCTGAGGCAGGAGAATCACTTGAACCCGGGAGGCAGAGGTTGTAGTGAGCTGAGATCATGCCACTGCACTCCAGTCTGGGTGACAGAGTGAAACACGGTCTCAAAAAAAAGAAAAACAAAAAAAAAGCAGTGCAATGTGAGGGTTTGACAGGCATTTTTTCTTCTTAGTAGTTCATAAAATAACAGTGTTTCTTACTATTGATGGTATCATAGTGCCATCTGGCAAGATACTAGATTGCAAAGGGACTATATCAGCGTATTTGGAGAATTAAGGAATATGTGGGATGATTTTTTTGTTTTGTTTTGTTTGTGAGACAGGATCTTGCTCTGTTGCCCAGGTTGGAGTACAGTGGCACAATCAGGACTCACTACAGCCTTCACCTCCCGGGCTCAATCAGTCCTCCCACCTCAGCCTCCAAGTAGCTGAGACCACAAGCACGCACCACCACACCCAGCTAATTTTTTTTATAATTTGTAGAGACAAGATCTTGCTATAATGGCCAGGCTGGTCTCAAACTTCTAGACTCAAGTGATCCTCCAGCCTCGGCCTCCCAAAGTGCTGGGATTACAGGTGTGAACCACAGCACCCAACCCTGGATGGTTGCTTCTTACAATGGTGAACAGCTTAAAACAGGATTTCTCAACTCTGAAACTACTGGCATTTTGAACTGGATATTTCTTGTTATGGGAAGTTGTCCTATGCATTATACACAGAATGCTTAGCAACATTCCTGGCCTCTACCTATTAGATGCAAGTAATACACATGCACGCCCCTTTCCAGTTGTAACCAAGAAAAATGTCTCCAGATATTGCCAAATGTCTCCTGAGGGAGACAAAATCACTGCCAGTGAAAACTACTGGTTTAAAGAAAGAGAACAACAAATTCAAATTCCTAAATCCTCCTGTGAAAGCACAGACTGAAAACCAGAGACTTTCCAAGAACACATTCAAGGAGTCTCTTTGTTTGCAGCTGAAGGGCTGAGACGTTCAAAAGATTTTAAAAGCTTGATTCCATGAGTTGCCGAATTACGGTGTTAACTTAATTCATAACCTCACCAGGTCTCTTATGTGAAAATAGAACCTAGAGAATTTGGTTTTTTTTTTTTTGAGATGGAGTTTCGCTCTTGTTGCCCAGGCTGGAGTGCAATGGTGCAATCTCAGCTCACTGCAACCTCTGCCTCCCAGGTTCAAGCTATTCTCCTGCCTCAGCCTCCCGAGTAGCTGAAATTACAAGCTCATGCCACCATGCCCAACTAATTTTTTGTATTTTTAGTAGAAATGGGGTTTCACCGTCTTAGCGAGGCTGGTCTCGAACTCCTGACCTCAGATGCTCCGCCCACCTTGGCCTCCCAAAGTGCAGGGATTACAGGCGTGAGCCACCATGCCTGGCCAACTTAGGTGACATGAGAGGGTGTAGATGAGTCAGACTACCCATAAATCTCCATCTTCAATGGAATTCACTTGCCAGGAAGCGCTACCACTGCTCTCCTGTAAGATTCTCGATAACCTCACTTGAGCTTATTGGCACCGAAAACCGAATCTCATCATGATCCCCACCGCTCTTTCTTTTCTTCAAACCTATAACAAGAGTCAGATTCCAGCATGTCCCAGGAGGAAAAACACAGACTCTGACCTAGGAGAAGGCTCACACACTAAAAATATCTAGAAAGAAACTTGCAAATACTTATGGATATTTACCATAAGGGTGCTGTATCAAAAGGAGGATGATCATAATTTTACATCAGGCTGAATTATGGGTACGCATACCATAGGTTTTGGATCCAATATACTGACTCCAGCAGCTACAGGTAGTTCTCATTGCTTTCTTAGTTGGATGACTGAAACCTGGACTCAATGGAAATCCACATTAAATAAAGCTGAGTTGTCAGAAATACCCTGGAACAATGCATAGGAAGAAATGCAAAGTCTTGGCTGGGCACGGTGGTTCACGCCTGTAATCCCAGCAATTTGGGAGGCCAAGTTGGATGAATCACGAGGTCAGGAGTTCAAGACAAGCCTGGCCAACATGGTGAAACCCTGTCTCTACTAAAAATACAAAAATTAGCTGGGCGTGTTGGTGCACACCTGTAATCCTGGCTACTCAGGAGGCTGAGGCAGTAGAATTGCTTGAACCCGGGAGATTGCACCACTGCACTCCAGCCTGGGGCACAGAGTGACACTCTGTCTCAGGGGGAAAAAAAAAAAGGCAAAGTCTTGGAAAGACAGAATGTTTATCATGTCTGTCCTGCTTACTCATGCTCTGGTGTGTCATGAGAACTCAAATGACACTCCCTTTACAAGGCTTTGGGCAACATAATTCATGACTTCTAAGATTCACATCTTTCCGTGTCTCTGAAATGAGAATGTATTATAAATAACACTTTGACTGTGGTGCTTTTTCTTTTTTTTCGAGACAGGGTCTTGCTCTGTCACCTAGGTTGTAGTGCAGTGGCATGATCTGGGCTCACTGAAGCATCAAACTCCGGGGCTCAAGTGATCCTTCCGCCTCAGCTTCCCAAGTAGCTGGGAGCACAGGTGTGCACTATGACACCTGAGAAATTTTGTAGAGACAGGATCTCCCTATGTTGCCCAGGCTGGTCGTGAACTCCTGTGCTCAAGTGATCCTCCTACCTTAGCCTCCCAAATTGCTGGGATTACAGGTGCGAGCCACCATGCCTGGCTTTTTTTCTAAGTGGTTCATAAAATAATAGTGCATCTTATAACTGATGGTGGCTTGGATTTGATTACATCTGGGATATTGTTAAGAGGACTATTCACATGTTCTGAGAACTCTGTGGCTGTCCTTCACTGGTCAGGTATGTTAATAGGAAATGCTGCTGATTTCAGTGGGGATGGACACCAGGTTCCTTGGTGTAGAGAAAATAATAGAATTTCATTTCCAGGAAAAAAGGTGTGTGTGCTTCCACAGTGGGCAGCAAGACCAGCGTGGCGATCACAATGGTGTAACCAAGGCTATTTCGAGCAGCAGCTAAGAGCTTATGTGCTCTTTCGGATCAGAATGGTTGGGCAGCTCACTGACTTCCTAGGTGTAGGGTCCGCAAACTGGGAACTGTGTTGATTCACGATAGAGAACGCAGCCACTTAACCAGGTCCCAGAACTCAAAGTTTTCACGGACTCAGTGTTCCTTGAATGAATCGTGCATTTCTTTCCTATGGCTGCGTTAACAAATGACTACAAACTAGGTGGCTACAGAAAACATAAATATATTCTCTCACGGTTCTGGATGCTAGACGTCCAAGACTGGCAGGGGCAAGCTCCCTCCAAAGGTAGCAGGGAAGACTCTTTTCCTGCTTCTAATCAGCAATCCTGGCTGCTCCTTGGCTTGTAGCTGTGTCACTGTGATCTCTGGCTCCATCAGCACATGACCTTCCTCCTTGCGTAACTCTCCATTTTTTTGTTTTTTGAGATGGAGTCTCTGTCTCCCAGGCTGGAGTGCAATGGCCCGATCTCCACTCACTGCAACCTCCGCCTCGTGGGTTCAAGCAATTCTCATGCCCCAGCCTCCCAAGTACCTGGGACCACAGGTGTGTACCACCATGCCAGGGTAATTTTTGTATTTTTAATGGAGATGTGGTTTCACCATGTTAGCCAGGCTGGTCTCGAACTCCTGACCTCAGGTGATCCACCTTGCTTGGCCTCCCGAAGTGCTGGGATTACAGGCTGGGATTATAGGTGTGAGCCACTGGGCCCGGCCACGTAGCTCTCCTCTTATAAGGATAGCAGTCATTGGATTTAGAGCCCTCCCTAATCCAGTATGACTTCATCTTAACTTGATTACATCTGCAAAGACCCTATTTCTAAATAAGGTCACCTGCACATGTACCAGGTACCAGAGATTAGGACCTGAACATGTCTTTTTGGGGGGGAATGCCATTTGCTCTCCTAATCTGCTCTCCTACATCCTCGTATAAAAACCAGGAGTCTTTCAAATATTAGAAATTAATTCTGTCTGCTTTAAAGAGAAAGTAAATCTATTAAAAAGATAGTGCGTTGGCTAATAAAATACTCGAGGTGACTAAAGAATCAAGCATAAGTCAGAAACAGTGCTCAAGACCTCTTCTCCTGAGCTGGTCTGCTGAGACCATCACTTCTACCACCATCGAGCATCAGCAGTTCGCACCACTGGCAACATTAGTGTTGGATACTGGATTTTATTGGGGATGAGAGTGTTTAAGGATGCTGTCCGTAAGAGGTCTTTCCATTTACTTTTATGACTGGCACCATGGGGAATCCCTGGGGTTCTAGCCATATTCCTTCCTGCTTCATTATTTAGCCACATGTAGGGTTCACACTAAGTCTGATTAAATTTAACGGGCCACTGATTCTGCTGTAGAGTGAGCTCCTTGGTAAAGCCTATGGTCTGTGGGGTAATTGTGATGGTGAATAAAGCATCCTGGGAGTCCAGAAACGGCGCCGTTGACAAGAAATGTGGCAGCCTGGAGGGTACATGCAGGTCCGGAACGGGCCGCCCTCCACCACGGCCACTTGGCCACGGGTCCACAGCGCCATCATTAGGCGATGGAGAAAGAAACTGATATGCAGAAGGGATCATCTTGCCCATCTGATTACCCAGAACCTTCTCCAGAGCCAGGCAAACATCCTCACACTCCAGACCTATCCCTGCGGGTCCCCCCACATGCCTGCCTAACCTTCCGAGTCACACTGATTCTCCACTGCTGTTCCTTCTGAGTTCCCTAGCATTGCTTTAAAAATCATTAGCTCCTGCCGATGAATCTGTTCAGAACCTCGCCTCAGTGGACCTTTCCTTCAAAAACAAAAGACCGGGAAATGTATTCTTTAAAGTCCTGGTCATTGGGAGAATTTTGTTTCTACACCACCCTTCAGGATGCCCCCTAAATAGAGCTTTTCTCCTGTCACCGTCCACTTTTGGCTGGTACTAGCATATTACCCCAAATCATATAAAACCAGGCTTGGCTTTTTCACTCCTCATTCAGCTGATCACAGGGAACTAATTCTCTTAGAGACCTTTAGGTATGGGTGGGGGCAGGAACAGGCATTCTGAGGGTGTGAGCCACGCTGCAATTTCCATTGTCCTCCTTTAGGACCAACCCCGGCCTGGTCCTCTATCTACCACCTTCAATCTGACAATGGAAAGCCACAAAACAAACCTAAAGAAAAAAATGGAAGAATGAAAGAACAACCAAAGAAATAGAAAGCAAAATACAATAGCAAATATCAAAATCAAAAACTGGTTTTATTAAACGGGCTAATAAAGTACCAAAAAGTCTTTGAAGAAGTTGATCAAAAGGGAAAAAAAAATCCAAAGGTATAAGTAAACAATGTGAGGTACAAAAATAATAATAGATATTTAAAGCATAATACCTTATGGGCAAATACTTATAAATTTGAAGCAGATGAGACAGACAAATTTCTTTCTCTTTTTTGAGACAGGGTCTCACTCTGTCCCACAGGCTGGAGTGCAATGGTGTGATCTTGGCTCATTACAACTTCCTGGGGTCAAGCAATCCTCCTACTTCAGCCTCCTGGGTAGCTGGGACTACAGGCATGTACCACCACACCCAGCTAAAATTTTTGTATTTTTTGTAGAGAGAGGGTTTCACCATGTTGCCCAGGCTGGTCTCAAACTCCTGGGCTCAAGGGATCCATCTGCCTCGGCCTCCCAAAGTGCTGGGACGACAGATATCAGACACTGTGCCCTGCCACAAATTTCTTGGGAAAAGGAAAAGCTTACCAGAGTGACTCAAGGAAAATGGAAATAATCATTTATCCTATAATAATAAAGAAATTGAGCCTTTCCAACTTGGGTGCGGTAAAATGGCTCCTGCGAAGAAGGGTGGTGAGAAGAAAGGCCATTCTACCATCAACGAGGTGGTGACCGAGAATGTACCATCAACAATCCCAAGAGCATCCTGGAGTGGGCTTCAAGCAGCATGCCCCTCAGGTACTCACAGAGATCCAGAAATTTGCCATGAAGGAGATGGGAACTCCAGATGTGCGCATTGATACCAGGCTCATCAAAGCTGTCTGGGCCCAAGGAATAAAGAACGTCCCATACCTATCTATCCCTGTGCGGTTGTCCAGGAAACAGGATGAAGATCCACCAAACAAGCTCTATACTTTGGTTACCCACGTGCCTGTTACCACTTTCAAAAATCTATAGACAGTCAATGTGGATGAGAAGTAACTGCTGACTGTCAAGTACACCAAATAAAGTTATAAAACCACAAAAAAGGGGAAAAAAAGAAATTGAATAGTTACTTTTATCATAAAGAAACTCCAAAACAGGATTCAAAGATCAAATCATTCTGGCCTTACATGAATGAACTTTCTATAGCACAGTCTGTTCTGCTCTAATATGTGTCTGTAAAAGGAATTGTTTCATATACAGTTGTCCATCCACAAAACATGAAAAGCACAAACCAAAGAAAAAGACTGATACATTTAGCATCAAAGTTAAGAATTTGTGTTCATCAAAAGAAACAATAGGACTTCCGGTTTCAGCTAATGAGAGCAGACTAGAAAGAACTTTGCTCCTACTCTGACTACAAGAAAAAAGCTGAGAGGCTGGACATGGTGGCTTACATGTGTAATCCCAGCACTTTGGGAGGCTGAGGCGGGTGGATCACTTGAGGTCAGGAGTTCGAGGTCAGCCTGGCCAATATGGTGAAACCCCATCTCTACTAAAAATACAAAAATTAGCCAGGCGTGGTGGCGGGCGCCAGTAATCCCAGCTACTCAGGAGGCTGAGGCAGGAGAATCACTTGAACCCGAGAGGCGGAGGCTACACTGAGCTAAGATTGTGCCATTGTACTCCAGCCTGGGTGACTCCATCTCAAAACAAAGACTCCGTTTCAAAAAGAGAAAAAAAAAGTTGAGAAGCCAAAAAGTCATGACTTTTCTTGAGCCCTGAGGTCATGAAGAAAACGCCCCTAAAAAGTGGAGATGGATGGACAACTGCAGGGAGCAACCCGACCAGGGCACTTGCTTTACCTGGGACGTGGGCAAAGTTCAGTAAGAAGATTAAGGCCAATTTTTTTTTTTTTTGAGACGGAGTCTCGCTCTGTCACCCAGGCTGGAGTGCAATGGTATGATCTTGGCTCACTGCAACCTCTGCCTCCAAGGTTCAAGTGATTCTCTGGCCTCAGCCTCCTGAGCAGCTGGGCGTACAGGCACACACCACCATGCTCAGTTGTATTTTTAGTAGAGAAGGGGTTTCACCATGTTGGTCAGGCTGGTCTCGAACTCCTGACCTCGTGATCCACCCAACTTGTGCTGATCCCAAAGCGCTGGATTACAGACGTGAGACACCGCACTCAGCTGATTAAAGACAAATTTTAAATGAGTTTCTAAAAGCTGTGGATGGGTTAGTATGAAAATGTGAAGCCCTATGAGCTGTAGGCTTGTAATGTCCACAACACAGGGCAGTTTACTCCTAGGAACCCCATCAGGTGTTCACAGGAAGCCTTGAAAAAGCAACCCCTTGTGGGTGGGGCTCGCTGGGGAAAGAAACAGCCGGTGCTGAAACTCCATACCCTCCACATCCCTATAGGGCAGGAAAAAAGCCTTTCAGGTGGAGGTCAACAAAGTCTCCGGCCTGAGGGCACTGGCGGAAACCTCCCACAGCCCGGGAAGAGTACAGGAAAAATAAAACAGCTCCTTACTCCTGAAGCTAAACCCAGCCGCAAGATCTAGGTAAGAGGCAGGAATGTGAGTGAAGGCCACACCCCCAAGCTCAGCTTCCCAGGGCCTGAGGGAGACTTAAACAGAACACCAGGAAATGGTCCCCTCCCCTGTTCTACAAGGCCAGCAAGTGTGAAGTAAAAAATAACAGTGGAGCAGCAGGGCGCAGTGGCTCACGCCTGTAATCCCAGCACTTTGGGAGGCCAAGGCAGGTAGATCACCTGAGGTCAGGTGTTGGAGAACAGCCAGGCCAACACAGTGAAACCCTGTCTCTACTAAAAATACAAAAAAATTAGCCAGGCGTGGTCAGAAGGCTGAGATGGGAGTCCCAGCTACTCAGAAGGCTGAGATGGGAGAATCGCTTGAACCCGGGAGGTGGAGGTTGCAGTGAGCCGAGATCGTGCCACTGCACTCCAGCTTGGGCAACATGGTGAGGATGCATCTCAAATAAAAACAGTGGAATACAGCTGTGGGGAGCTGCAAAAGGCAGACTATCTGAGAAGCAGCAAACAAGGATGAGCTACAGCCAAGCAAGGACCCACAGAGATATTACTGGAGGACTTTGCAGCCCCGGGTGCAGCAAAGGTATCCACAGCAACAACAAATTGTAAGCCCAGCCTAACTTGTGTCTTGATTAACATAAACCTTCACACTAAAAACACAGCAAAAGAAAAGCCACACAGTAGGCAGCCACCAATCTACTTCTATCTACAGACTCACCTATTCTGGAGAGTTCACGTAAATGGGATCAATCACTATGTGGTCTTCTGTGACTGGCTTCTTTCACTTTGATGTGTTTTCAAGCTTTTCTCTTTCACTTTTGTTTGCCTGGTTCATCCATGGTAGCATGTGTCCGTTCCTTACTTCTTTGTATTGCTAAATGATATTTCATAGTATGGAGCTTCCATTTTTGTTCATCCATTCATCAGCTGATGAACATTTGGGTTGTTTTAACCCTTGGGCTATTATGAATAATGCTGCTATGTGTACAAGTTTTTGTGTGACCATGTTTTCATTTCCCTTGGGTACATACCTAGGAGCGGAATTGCTAGGTCATGTGGTAACTCTTTATTGAGTATTTTGAGGGACTGCCAAGCTATTTTCCAAAGCGGCCGCTCCATTTTACATGTCAATCAGCAATTGTTTTGTGAGTCCAGTTTTTCCAGATCCTTGCCAACAATTATCATCTTTTCCATTATTGCCATTTTAGTGGGCATGAAGTAGTATCTCATTGTGGTTTTTTTATTTCCCTGATGACTAATCAAATCTAGCACTACATAGAAAGGACATCATGACCAAGTGAGGCTCATCATGGACAGTTCAGTGTTTGAAAAATCAATCAGTGCAATTCAACACATTAAGAAGCAAAATAAGAAAAACCATATGATTCTCTTCATATTTGCAGAAAAATCATCTAACTTTTTTTTTTTTTTTTTTTTGAGACAGAGACAGCCTCACTCTGTCACCCAAGCTGGAGTGCAGTGGTGTGATCTCAGCTCACTGCAACCTCCGCCTCACGCGTTCAAGCAATTCTCCTGCCTCAACTTCCCAAGTGGCTGGGATTACAGGTGCACGCCGCCAGGCCCAGCTAATTTTTTGTATTTTAGAAGAGACGGGGTTTCACTGTGTTGCCCAGGCCGGTCTCAAACTCCTGAGCTCAGAAAATCCACCCGCCTCGACCTCCCAAAGTGCTGGGATTACAGGCATGAGCCAACGCGCCCAGCCCATCTAACAAAATTTAACATCCATTCATGATTTAAAACAAAACAAAACCTTTCAGCAAACCAGGAATAGTAGGGAACTTCCCTCACCTAATTAGTGATGTCTCCAAATAAACCTACGGCGAACATCATACTTAATGGGAAGAGACCGAACGCTTTGCTATGAAGTTTGAGAACAAAGCAAGGATGTCCTCTCTTTCCACTCCTATTGAACATTGTACTGTGAGTCCTACCGGATTCAATAGGAAACACACACACACACACACACACACACACACACAGAGAAAACAACAAAGAAAACTCAACAATAAAAACCCAATATTTTAAAACAGGCAAAAGATCTCCAAGGAAAAATTACCAAAGAAGATATACAGATGGCAAATAAGCATATGAAAAGATGCTCATCATTAGTCATTAGGCAAATTCAAATTGAAGCTCCAGTGTAGCACCATTACATACCTATTGGAATAGCTAAAATCAAACAAACTGACAAAACCAAACGCTAAACAGGATCTCTCATACATGGCTGGTCGGAATGCACAGTGGTACAGATAATTTGGAAAACGGTTTAGCAGTTTCTTTTGAAGTGAAGCAAACAATTATTATATGACCCAGCAATTCCACCCTTATTTACCTACACGAAATGAAAACCTATAGTCACACAAAAACCTACATGCAAATGTTTACAGCAGTTTTATTTACAATCACCCAAAACTGAGAACCACCGGGATATTCTTCAGCAAGTGAATGGATATTATATAGCCATATAATGACTACTCAGCAATAAAAAGGAATAAACTAGTGATTCATGTGACAGCATATATAAGATTTAAATACATTTTGCTAAGTGAAAGAAGCCAAAAGTCTGCACAGCATGATTCCATTTTGATTTTATAGATAGGGCAAAATGATAGGGAAAGAAAACAGATCAGTGGACACCAGAGGTTGAGAGAACTGGGAGGAATGGACTCCTCAGCTCCATACAAGGTTATTTTTAGGACAGTGAGTGATGCACAAGAATCCACAAGACTCTGTATTTCTTGAAACCCAAAGATTTGTGTACTCCAAGAATTAACTTTACTTAATGCCAATTTAGAAAAATAATCACCTCAGATGTCCAGGAAATCCTAGGATGTAATGGAGACTACAAAAATCAATTTAACTATATTCTAAAGGTATAACATGGCCAGATGCAGTGGCTCACACCTGTAATCCCAGCACTTTGGGAGGCCGAGGCAGGCGGATCACCTGAGATCAGGAGTTCAAGACCAGCCTGGCCAACATGGCGAAACTCCATCTCTACCAAAACAAAACAAAACAAAATACAAAAATTAGCCAGGCACAGTGGTGCGTGCCTGTAATCCCAGCTACTCGGGAGGCTGAGGCAGAACTGCTTGAACTGGGAGGCAGAAGTAGCAGTGAGCCGAGATCGTGCCATTGCACTCCAGCCTGGGAGACAACAGCTAAACTCTGTCAAAAAAAAAAAAAAAAAAAGGTAAAAGGGCCGGGCATAACCTGGCTAAAGGGGGTGTAATCCAGTTGACCTTTGGGAGGACCTAAGGCGGGCGGATCTTTTTTTTTTTTTTTCAGGAGATCGAGCCCAGGTGGAACCCAGTGGCCTATCTCAGCTCACAAAAAGCTAGCCGCCTCCGGTGGGTTCGCGCTGTAGTCCCAGCTACTCAGGAGGCTGAGGCAGGAGAATGGCGTAAAACCCAGGAGGCGGAGCTTGCAGTGAGCCCGAGATCGCGCCACTAGCACTCCAGCCTTTTTTTAGTACAGAGCGGGGACTCCGTGTCAAAAAAAAAAAAAAAAAAATCTCTCCTGACCTCGTGAACCGCCCGTCTCGGCCTCCCAAAGTGGTGGAGATTACAGAGCTTGACCTAAACGCGCTCTAGAAGAGTTTTTTTTTTTCGGTTTTCTTTTTTTAACTAGATACTGTAACAAAAGAACTGCATATAAACAGTGTATTTTAAGTAATAAGAATGTTTCTTACAAGGGCATGTCAATTTCAAACCTACTTTACATGTATACTAGGATTGAACAAATAATTAAACAAATTATAGATAACATAAGCCAGGTTTCTAACTGTTGGAGAAAGAAGTTACAAGTAAGTAAACAGGTGGAGAGGACGCTAGCCCTGCGATGCTTGATGAGAGACAGCGGATGTCAGTCAGTCAGAACTCATGTTTCAATAGACAAATAGATGATAGATGAGGAAATGAATACATAGTTAACAAATGTCTATTTCCCAGCTCTGTCCACTCAGAGCATCTAGAAGCAGAGACATACCAGTAGCATAGGGTACACCCAGGGTCCATATTTGGTTTCTGATACCATTCTACAAAAAAAGGAACCAAGGCTCCTTGGAGAAAGGGCTTGATTCTAGTGCTGATACAGGGAAAATGCAAAATGAGCCTGAAACATCTTGTAATGTCAGAAAGTAAAGAAGTGCTAAAAAAAAAAAAAAAAAAAAAAAAAAAAAAAAGGAAGAGGAAGGCAAGTTCAACCTGAAAGACCTGAAAGAGGGTCAACAGGAAAGAGCTCATAATGGCCAAACCTGGAACAATTTGAGCAACAAAACAAGAAATATTGGATTGGAACCCCAAGAATAAAATAAATATCCACGAGTCTAATCTGATAAATAAATGATTAAATAAACAAATCATCCTTATAGTGGTATTCCAAAAAATTGTAGATATGCCCCGAAAACTTCTATACTTAAGAAAACAGCCCAATAGAAAAATAAAAGAATTATACATGCATTTTTCAGAAAAAAATGGCACAAACAGCCTAAGAACATCTGAGAATATTAGTAATGAGGGAAATGCAAAATAAGAAAGAATTTTCTTTTCATACCCATCAGATGGACAAACATTTTAAAGTCAGTAAGAAGGGGTAGCAAGAATATGCAGTAGTGTAAATTGGTTGAAACACTTTGGAAAAGAGTGTGGCATTATCAAAGAAAGACATGCGCATATTGTTCAATCCACAACTTCCTTTTTTTTTTTTTTTTTTTTTTTTTTAAGAAGTCTGTTGCCCAGGCTGGAGTGCTGTGGCATGATCTCAGCTCACTACAGCCTCCGCCTCCTGGGTTCAAGCAATTCTCCTGCCTCAGCCTCCCTAGTAGCTGGGATTACAGGTGTCCGTCACCATGGCCGGCTAATGTTTGTATTTTTAGTACAGACAGGGTTTCACCATGTTGGCCAGGATGGTCTCAAACTCCTGACCTCAAGTGATCCACCCACCTTGGCCTTCCAAAGTACTGGCATTACAGGCGTGAGCCACCACGCCCGGCCCACAACTTCCAATTGTATCACTAGGCATTTATCCTAGGGAGACAAAATGTGCATCACAGTGCATTTACAAAAATGCCCTTAAGAATAGTTTACATTGGCCCCATATAGGTAGCAAGAAAACGCAGTGTTGACAGTAGTACAGTAGAGTACAGTCGACAGTACGGCTGACAGTAGTATGGATAAAGTGATAGTATATTCTCCGAGAATGCTATACCGGACTGAAAATGAGTGGACTATAACTACCTCTATTAGCATTAATCTAAAGAATAATACTGAACAATAAAAGGAAGAACAAGAACACTTACATGGTTCTACTTACAGGGTACAAAAATCGGCAAAACTAAATGTTTTTAGGGAAACAGAAAATGTTACAAATATTTTACAGAGAATTTAACACTAAGTTTAGGATACTAGTTATCTCTAAGGGGAAACAGGGAGATGCAACAGAAGTTTCTGCTTTAGATTCTTGTTTTGTTTTAAGGAAGGAGTGGCTGGCTGTGCTGAATGATGAGACTGGCAAAGAGAAGTCCCTGGCAACCACCATGTGCAGTTTCAGTGGGCACAGGGCAGGTGGAAGCCTGACTCAGGCAGACTGAAGAGTGAATGAATGGTAGGAAAATGAGTTTGCATGTGTGGACAACTCTTTATCAAATGCTAGGGGATCAGAGACATACGGCAGCAGCCGGGGGGAGCTGGGACAGTTAAGAAACTTCTGTTTTCTTTTCAAAGGTAGGAGATGCTAGAGCTGGTATGAATGCTTTCTTTGTGTATGTGTTCTCTTCCTACTGTTTCATAGGGTCCTTAAGATGCAGAGGAGATATACCTGTGCCAACTCAGCACCCATAGAGGACTTGGCCTTCATTGGATAGTCAGACACCTTTTTTTTTTTTTTTTTTGAGAAGGAGTCTTGCTCTGTCGCCCAGGCTGGAGTGCAGTGGTGCAATCTCAGCTCACCGCAACCTCTCCCTCCTGGGTTCAGGCAATTATCCAGCCTCAGCATCCCAAGTAGCTGGGATTACAAGCACCCACCACCCGGCTAATTTTTGTATTTTTTTTTTTTTAGTGGAGATGGGGTTTCACCATGTTGGCTGGTCTCAAACTCCTGACCTCAAGTGATCCACCCGCCTCAGCCTCCCAAAGTTCTGGGATTTCAGGCATGAGCCACCGCGCCCTGCCGACACTTCCATCTTTGAAACAGGAGGGGCCGGGCGCGGTGGCTCAAGCCTGTAATCCCAGCACTTTGGGAGGCCGAGGCGGGCGGATCACAAGGTCAGGAGATCGAGACCACAGTGAAACCCCGTCTCTACTAAAAATACAAAAAATTAGCCGGCGGGCGCGGTGGCGGGCGCTGTAGTCCCAGCTACTCAGGAGGCTGAGGCAGGAGAATGGCGGGAACCCGGGAGGCGGAGCTTGCAGTGAGCCGAGATCGCGCCACTGCACTCCAGCCTGGGCAACAGCATGAGACTCCGTCTCAAAAAAAAAAAAGAAACAGGAGGGAAGAAAATGGATACAGTCGTAAGTACAGCTGTATTTTGGTGGTAGAAAGAGTTTACATTTGACAGCTTTAATTTTCTCAATGAAGTCTAGATGAAATCAGCTATAGTGATATAGATAGAAAAAAGGAGGAGGGAGTGTTTGAGGGAAAAGTGTAAAATACTCATGTTGGAAATAGGAACATGAACCTCTTAGAAAAGAGGTTCTCAATCTTCAGCAAGTGTCAGAATTACACAGAGGCCTTGTGAAAACACCAGTGGCTGGATCCAGCCCCAGAGTTCCTGATTCCGCAGGCCTGGGATGTGAAATACGCATTTCTAACAAGTTCCCAAAAGATTCTGATGCGTCTGGCCAGAGGACCACACTTTGAGAACTACCATGCTAAAGAAGTAAAATATGATTGTCAAGTAGTATTTGGTGCCAAATTGAGGCATGGCATCATTAATTTAAAGTTAATGCAATCAGCCAGATTTTACTGTAGCAATGTTCAGCTGCTTGGTGTAGAAAAATAGAGGCAAAGGTTTATCTGAGAATGGGGTTTTGCTAGGTATGACAGCAGGAGAGGGTGCAAGGAATTTGGGAATATCTTTGCAAGGTAGGGATTCTAATGGTGGATTATTGACATAGAGGATGGAGAAAGACAGAAATAAGGCCAGGTAGGGGCCAAAAGGCAATGAGGAAGGTTACTGGACTTTGTTACGTCTTGAGTTCAAGCATTGTCATGTGGGTTTACTTGAGCAGATAAGTTGGAAGGTAGAGAGACAGTGATACAAGGAGGAAATGCCAAGATTTCAGAGGTGATACAGTTTGAGGGGCTGAAAAAGTTCAGGGGGTGAAATGGGAATGACCCAATGAAGTAGAGATGAGAAAAGGTTGAGAAACAGAGGCCAGGGTATTTCAGTGTTTACCCAAGTGACTACTGAAGTCAACAAGAATGATGACACGTATTGAGATGAAGAGGATGGAGTGAAAGTCCGGTGAGTGATGGACAGGGCTGCAAAGGCCAGTACATCACAGCAGGGCAGAAATGACATGACATTCCTGCTGATGTGGAAGCCTATGTTGAATGAGTTAGCACAGTGCCAGCTCCCGCAGGGGCCAGGGGGACAGTGGGAGGAGAAGACGGACTTCGGCCTGCTCCCCTGCGGTGGGAAGGCTGCTTCAATCTTCAAGGAGGGCCTGTTTCCTCTGTTCCTGGCTATTTCCAGACCTAGGATTGACTCTTGACTATTAATAGTGGGAAAGGAAACTGGAAAGAATGCTCCGGGAAGAGGGGTGTGGAAAGAGTCCAGGGAGGAGGTGGGATGGGAGGCTCTGGCCTGGACACCAGTGTTGACCTCTCCTTCCTTCTTTGTCCTCTGCTCACCACCCCCAACTCATCTCCACAGAAGTAAAACAAAAAAGCTCCAAGGGGAGAGACAGGCAAGACGGGCGGATGTGTTCCTCGACTGGTGTGCCAAAGGGAAGAGCGCAGGCTGGGAAATGGGAGGTCCGAAACCTCCTCGTCCTGTCCCTGCGTGGGACCCCCAGGCCTGGGCAAGCTGTCCGCCCTCTTGAAATGCATCTGTGAAAGGTGGGCCAGAAGATTCCTAAGGTCCCTCTGGGTGTGTATGACACACCCCGGCCTCGGACTCTGTCGAGCACGACACTGTGTACTAGGTAAGCCTGCTTTGGCTGTGACAGCAGAGCCATCCTAGCCAGTCACTTCCGAGGGCTCGCGCTGGGCCTCCCTAGGGGTACAGGCGGGGCCTTTCCAAGGGCTGCCCAACCCTAACATCATTTTCCAACATGTGACATCTGCTCCACGAGCCCCTTCTTTCCAGGGGGTGCAGGGAGCTGCTAGGACTCAGGCAGGGCCTGGTATGATGGGAGGGGCCTGGTGTGATGCCATTGTGGGGTTCAGCTAGGTTGAGGTCTACATCCCACGCCTCCACCCCCAGCTCTCCAGGGCCCACCTTCTCAGGCTACAAGTCCTGCTGGCCATTGTACACTGGCCCTTTTATTGCCAGGCTTCTGGGTGGTAGCTGGGCAGGACAGCGAGGCAGGGTGGGATGAGAGAGCCGGGTCAGTAAGGGACCCGGGGCTGCTCTCTGTTCACCTGGCCAGGGCTCCTCCCAGCACCAAGGCACCAGGTGCCCTCTCTTGCCCCTGCATGCAGCCCCCTCACTCCCCTGCCTTCCTTGTGAAGAACTTGATGCTCCCCATGTTGCGGTCCCACCTCCATGTGTCTTGGGTTTTGTGAGGTCAGGGCTGGGCTTGGTGGCTCATACCCGTAATCCCAGCAATTTGGGAAGCCAAGGCAGGGGAATCACTTGAGCCCAGGAGTTTGAGACCAGCCTGGGCAACATAGCAAGACCTCATTTCTACAAAACAATCAAAACATTAGGTGGGCATGGCCGGGGTGGGGGGTGCATCTGTAGTCCTGGCTACTCAGGATGAGGTAGGAGGATCACTTGAGCCCAGGAGTTTGCGGCTGCAGTGAGCTATAATCACACCATTACACTCCAGCCTGGGCAATGGGGAGAGATCATGTCTCAAAAAAAAAAAAAAGGCCGGGCGCAGTGGCTCCCACCTATAATCCCAGCACTTTGGGAGGCCGAGGTGGGAGGATCACCTGAGGTCAGGAGTTTGAGACCAGCCTGACTACCATAGAGAAATCCCATCTCTACTAATAATACAAAATTAGCTGGGTGTGGTGGCACAGGCCTGTAATCCCAGCTACTCGGGAGGCTGGACAGGAGAATCGCTTGAACCCGGGAGGCGGAGGTTGTGGTGAGCCGAGATCGCGCCATTGCACTCCAGCCTGGGCAACAAGAACAAATCTCCATCTCAAAAAAAAAAAAAAAAAATTAAGTCAGTACCCTTAATTCCCTGCCCCAGCAGTCTGGTCATCCCCCTGCCCAGCTCTTGCTTAGCTGGGCGCTCATTTCTTTCCACCAAAAGGCCCTTCTGGATCTCTCCAACCCAGTGTGGGTCCCGTCCTTGGAGGCTGTTGGCTCTGGTCTTCGGCTCTGAAATCTTATTAATGCTACATCCACCCGCTTATAAACAATTGCCCTCTGTGGCTTTAAGAAAACCAGTGTCTCCCCCTCTCTAACCCACAAGGTGCCAACCAGATGTTGGTGCCTCCAGGAGGAACCTGACCTGGGATAAGAGCCAGGGGCTTGTCTGCAGAGGACAGCATGGGAAGGCCATGGAGGACCTGACTCGCCTCACTCTCGCCAACCGGTGATGGCTGTCTTCCCCATCTGCATGTGCTTGGGTGAACCTTGGCCCATCTCTGCACCTCAGGTCCTACCTAGATCAGTTTATCTATGACTGCCATAACAAATTACCACAAAGGCTTAAAACAACAGAAATGTAATCTCTCGCCATTCTGCAAGCCAGAAGTCTAAAATCAAGGTGTGTGCTTCTGACACTCCCTGGCTAAAGCAGTATCCTTCCAACATCTGCCCTCATGGTCACATGGCCACCTTCTCTATATGCCTCTGATGAGGACACTTGTCATTGGATTTAGGGCCCACCCACTGAAATCCAGCATGCTCTCATCTTGGGGTCCTTAGTTATCCGTAAAGACCCTCTGTCCACATAAGATAATAATCACATGTTTCAGAGATTTTTACTTGTATATCTTTTTTTTTGAGGTGGGGGGACATTTTTGGTCTGCCATAGGTCCCCATCTGGAAAAGAGGGGGTAGTGACTCCTGGGGTTGCTCTCTTTCCCTCCAAATGGTCCCCTGCTTGGGAACCCAAAAGTGGGGTGGCTTGACTTCCCTGGGTATAAGGGGTACGACAGACTTGACTGTCTGGGCCCCACACACAATGCATATGTGGAAGCCCGAACCCCCAGTGTGAAGGTAGAGCCTTGGGAGATACTTAGGTTTAGATGAGGTCCTGAGGATGGAGCCTCCATGATGTATTAGTGTCCTTTTAAGAAGAGGAAGAGACAGCAGACCTTCTCTCTGCCCTGTGGGGTCACAGCATGAAAGCACTGTCTGCAAGCCAGGAAACGCCCGCGCCGGAACCTGACCATGCCGGAACCCTGATCTGCCCCCAGACTTTCAGCCCCCAGAACTGTGAGAAATAAATGTCTGTTGCCTAAGCCACCCAGCCGACAGTATTCTGTTATACTGTAACAAAAGTCAGAGCTAAGACAAGGGGTTCAGGATGCAGATTCACAACGAGAACAGAGACGCAAGAAGGGCTGCTCCAACTGTCTGGGGCAGGGCCGGGTCCCCAACCTGCGCCCCTTACCCCCACACAGGCTGAGTGTCAGGTGCAGCCACAGACTCCAGTCATGCTCCACCCTCCCCGTCCCTTCCCTGGGACCCTGGCAGTTCTGTTGGCTCTGCGGTCCCTGGGACCCTGAGACTCTGGGCAGCAGGACGGCACCCCAGGGGTGGGGTCATCAGGCCTGCCTCTCAGAATCACCTCTCCCAGAGGGGCCCAGAGCTGCCCCCTCAGGGGAGATAATTCCGGGCATTCTTCAAATCTGGAATTGTTCTGCCCTTATCAGCTTGTTTCAGCTGGCCTGGCCGCCACCCGCTGCTCCCCTAGGGTGGGGCCCGTCTGCCTGCTTCCCTGGGCAGGAGGGGGCTGCCACTGTCCAGCGTGGAGATGTCCCAGCAATGGGGAAGGGCCACCTTCACTTGGGAGAATTTCTCCCTGCAGGGAGGGCACTGTGGCCAGATCACCTGTAAGAAGCCCTGGTTCACACCACTTCTTCCCAGGGCTGACAAGTCCTCATTCTTTCCTGTCCTCAACACCTGGGAGCAGGGCACAGCACCCAAGGCTACTTGGCTCCCGTGTGCCCACATCACTGCCTCAGTGGTGCCCCTCTGTGACTCCCCACCGAAGCAGCACAGGACAGAGGCTAAGAGCAGGTAGCAGGGAGCCCGACCACCCGGCTTCCGGTCCACACGCAAGCTGTACAACCAGGCAAGAGTCTCGACTTTTAACACACGTCTGAACGCTGTTCCTTAGTTTTCCCATCTGTCAGAAGTGGGGAGCAGGGTAATAAAAGTAACAAACTCTATACCTTTGAGTACTGAGAGCAGTGTGTACACATAGAAAGTGCCCGGTCTATGTCAGCTCTAATTATATTCCTGCTGAGCCGTGCAGGGGGGAAGGAAAGGCACTCCACTCTCCCGCCCTGCACTGCACCCCACCTCCCCTTCCCTGTTAGAACCGCGCCGCCCACCTCCTCCACTCCCTCTCAAGCCACTCACACCTGCACAGGCCTTGCCCAGACAAGAGTAGGCACAGGTCTGCCCAGACCCATGGGGCTCTTCCTTCCCAGTGAGGCATGGCTGATCTGGGGAGGGGAGAAGATGAGGCACCAGGGCAGCTGTGGTCAAGAGAAGACCCAGACGAGGGGCTGAGCCTGAACCTTCCCGGGGAAGGAAAGGAAACCCAGGCCTGGGGGACCCCAGCTCCAGGAAGTGATTCCTCACTGGCTCAGAGACCGAGGGAGGGGCTTTCCGGCTGTCAGCCTCAAGTTCTGGCCCGACAACGACCCCACACCCCATCCCGGCAGGGCAAGGCCACCATCTGTGAAAGCTCTATGTGAGGTCTGCTGGGCTCCGGGACCAGCACCTGATGTCAGGACCACAGGGGTGGCCGGCGGGGGCAGGCAGCAGGGATGGGGTGGGGATCAGGAGGGGGCTGGAGCTCAGACTTCACTGGCTGTGCCCTTCTCCCTCTCGGGCGTGGGTTTCCTCCTCAGGGAAATGAAGCTCAAATCACTTCTGCCTCCTTCCCTTGTCCATCACAAAGGGTGTGAACCAAGATGGAAGTGTGACTCTGGAAGAAGGCAGGGAACTCAAATGTATTAAAAGGTATTTTAATACATGTGGTCAGGCGCGGTGGCTCACACTTGAAATCCCAGCACTTTGGGAGGCTGACATGGGCAGATCGCTTGAGCTCAGGAGTTCAAGACCAGCCTGGGCAACATGGCAAAACCCTGTCTATACAAAAAATACACACACAAAAATTAGCTGGGTGTGGTGTAGCCTGTAGTCACAGCTACTCAGGAGGCTGAGGTGGGAGGATGGCTTGAGCCTGGGAGGCAGAAGTTGCAGTGAGCCAAGATCCAGCCACTGCACTCCAGCTGGGGTGACAAAGCAAGACCCTATCTCAAAAAAGAAAAGAAAAGATAAAAGAAATATACTGACCATCAATGGAGGGCTAGGGTATCTCCTTAATTCTCAAAAGGACATGAGATATGTGTTATTATCCCCATTTTGAAAGCGAAGGCAGTCTGGAGGGGAGGGAAGGGGGAGTTAGCATCTGATGGGTGCAGAGTTTCTGTGTCGGAGGATGAACATCTTCTGCAGGTGGATGATGGTAGCAGGTGCATGACAATGTGAAAGTACTTAATGCCACTGAACTGCACCTCTAAAAATGGTTATTACAGTAAGTTGTATGGTAAGCCAATTGGACCACATACACACAAAAGTGAAGAAAGCGTTCAACACCACAGCAAGTAAACAGGTCCGTTTGGGATGCCAGTCTGACCGGGGGCAGCTTTCTCTCCACGGCCCTGTGTGCAGGAAAGAACACGCTCTCGTGTGTGGAATCGCTCTGTGACACAGTAGTGTACAACAGGGGTCACACGCTTCTTCCATAAAAGGCCAAAGTAAATATCTTAGGCCTTGTAGGGGGCCATACAGTCTCTGCCACAACTACTCAACTTTGCCGTCATGGGCCTGAAGGCAACCGCAGACAACCTGTACATAAATGGGTTTGACTGTGTTCCAAGAAAACTTCACCGACAAATACGCTGGCCAAGCAGTCAAGTGCGGACCACTGATGTCTAAGATGCCCCTCGGGCTAGGCCTACTTTTGTTTCTTTGTTTTTTTGAGATGGTCTCACTCTGTTGACCAGGCTAGAGTACAGTGGCATAATCAGAGCTCACTGCAGCCTTGACCTCCCAGGCTCAAGCGATCCTCCCACCTCAGCCCCGCAAGTAACTAGGACTACAAGTGCTTACCACCATGCCCAACTAATTTTTTTGTAGAGACAGAGTCTCGCTGTGTTATCCAGGCTGGTCTCAAACTCCTGAGCCCAAGTGATCCTCCCTCCTCTGCTTCCCAAGGTGCTAGGATTATAGGCATGAGCCACTGTGCTTGGCCAAAGAGGACTGTTTTTAACCCAGCTGTGGATCCTATTCTGACTTCCCTAAAGGGCCTGACAAGTGTCACTTGTACTAGCCTGTTAGAAACCAAGCCACATCATGGCAAACTGGGAAAAAAACAGTTCCAACTCATATGGCAAAGGGAAATACCTTAGCAGTTAGCTAGCTACTCAAAACAACCACTCAAAAAGTAAGATAGATTTTAAAATCTGAAAGTTCCACACTCCAATAATAGACACCAGAGGGACGTAGAGCATGACGGGTCCTTGGAGAGGTGCCCTCCCCTCTGGATGGCTGGTGCTGTCTGCTGGTATTGCCACCCCTCAGTGGGCAGATGCTGAGGCATCTGTAGGAGGGACCACGACTGTTACCCAGTCCCAACAAACACCTGATAAGTGTGTTCCAGGATGGTGCTTACACCCTCGGGCCAGCGGCAGCTGGCGTCAGGGCTGGGGTAGAAATCAGCCAGCAAAAAAGGCCAGTCAAACACAGCAGGTTAAGGTGCCTAATCTGGCCTTCCTGCCACTTCTCCTGGGGCCTCTCCCTGTTGGTTCCTGTCCACAGCGCCCCTCTCCCTGGGAGCCCCACCTGAGCTGCCTGTCTGGAGCCTGGTGTTTTCATTCCTCAGTGTCACTGCCCCAAGCTCACGGTAGGTTCTACTGTGCCCAGTCAGGAGGTTCTCAGAACAGCCCCTTTCCCCTTTCATTTTTAAAAATGTTTCATTGAAGAATTACAGGCATTTAAAAAATGGCACATGGCCAGGTGCAGCGGCTCACACCTGTAATCCCAGCACTTTGGGAGGCCGAGGCAGTCAGATCACTTGAGATCAGGAGTTCAAGACCAGTCTGGCCAACATGGTGAAACCCCATCTGTACTAAAAATACAAAAATTAGCTGGGTGTGGTGGCGCACACCTATAGTCCCAGCTCCTCAGGAGGCTGAGGCAGGAGGATCACCTGAGCCCAGGGAGGCCGAGGCTGCAGTGAGCCATAATTGTGCCACCGTACTCCATCCCGGATGACAGAGTGAGACCATGTATATACGTATGTATGCATAAATTAGTTAACTAATTAATTAATTGCCAGGCCTGGTGGTGTGCACCTAGAGTCCCAGCTACTTGCAGGGCTGAGGTGGGAGAATCACTTGAGCCTGGGAGGTCAAGGCTGCAGTGAGCTGTCATTGCAACACTGCACTCCAGCGTTATTATTTAAGACAGTGAGAAACTGTCTTAAAAAAAAAAAAACAAAAACGGCTGGGCGCGGTGGCTCATGCCTGTAATCTCAGCACTTGGGGAGGCTGAGGCAGGTGGATCACGAGGTCAGAAGATTGAGACCATCCTGGCTAATACAGTGAAACCCCATGTCTACTAAAAAAATACAAAAAATTAGCTGGGCGTGGTGGTGGGCGCCTGTAGTACCAGCTATTCGGGAGGCTGAGGCAGGAGAATGATGTGAACCCGGGAGGCGGAGCTTGCAGTGAGCTGAGATCGTGCCACTGCACTCCAGCCCAGGTGACAGAGCGAGACTCCCACTAAAAAAAAAAAAAAAAAAGCAGGGCACGGTGGCTCACGCCTGTAATCCCAGCACTTTGGGAGGCCTAGGCAGGCGGATCACTTGAGGTCAGGAGTTCAAGAACAGCCTGGCCAATATGGTGAAACCCCGTCTCTACTAAAAATACAAAAATCAGCCAGACACGGTGGCATATGCCTGTAGTCTCAGCTACGCAGGAGGCTGGGGCAGAACTGCTTGAACCTGGGAGTGGGAGGTGGAGGTTTCAGTGAGCCGAGATTGCACCATTGCACTCCAGCCTGGGCGTGGAAGCAAGACTCCATCCCCATCCCCCCAAAAAAAGGTGCATATCACACGTGTACAGCTTGATTAATTGTCCTCGAGGGAATACGCACATTTAACCAGCACCAGATGGTGAAACAGGACAGCTCGTCTCAGAAGCCCTGCCTGTGTTCCTCTCCATCCCTGAGGGTAACCGCTATTCTGACTGAGAAGATTCAGCGTTGTGTCTGTTGTGGGATTTCATATCAATGGCATCACACCGTCAAGACTCTTGGGTCTGGCTTCCCTCACTCAGCTTTGGTAGGTTTAACTCATCCTTCTCGTGGGGTGCGGCCGCAGACTGTTCACCCCCATTAGAGTGGAGGACTCTATTGTGTGCATATGCCACTATTTATTTGTCCATTCTGCTGCTGATGGGCATTTGGGCAGCTTCCAGTTTAGGGCCATTGTGAGTAGGGCTTCCATGACCATCGCAGTCCCTGTCTGGGGAACTTCTGTATGCACTTCAAACAGGTCTGTGTCAAGGCTGCACAGGACCCACTGTGGCCCTGCCGAGTACAGGAGACAGATGAACCAGGAGACCAGCTCCTGGCCCCTCCCCTGTGCTCTGACTTAGTTGGCAGGATGCCCCTAGCTCCTGGCAGACCCTCAGGCTGTCTCTGTGTGGGCTGCCCCACTCAGCTGTGTGTCCCAGACCCATTCTCTGACCAGGCTTTCCATCCCTGAGGCCTGGCAGGGAAGAAGTGGCGGGGCAGAAGCGCACTGTGGGGAGCCAGCTTCATCCTCTGTCCTGCACTGGCACAGCAGCTAGCAGGGCTCAGTTCCCATATCATGCAGACAGCCCAGGGTTCCATGACCTGTGCAGTCCCACCTGATGAAAATCTGGCCCAGAGTTGGTGACACTGCATCCTCCAGGTGGAGGTCAGAGGGTTGAACCCCACCCCTACCCACTAAAAGGACCGAGCACCTAAGCAGGAAGCTTCTAAATACATTCTTTGGATTACTCATGACTATAATTCTGTGGCTGAAGGCACAGAGGTAACAGGAGAGCCTGGAATTCAATCGATGGTGCCACCCAAGATTCCTGCCTTGCCACTCCCTGGGGCTCAGCCCACCACTGCCCGCTCTGGTTCTTCTCCCTGTCAACGGCTCCCCTCTCCCCATCCGTCTCCCCACTCCCCCTCCCGCTGTTGTTGCTGTTCCTAACAAGAGGGGCGTCCCCATGCCGAGCCCCTGGACAGCTTTGTCCGTGGTGTCAGGCTTTGTCTAGGGACCACCAACCTGCCCAGGGAAGAGGCTGGTTTCTTCCTGAGCTGGAAAGAACAGACTAACCTCCTTAAAACAATACCCTCCCCAGGGCCTCCTAATCCCTTCGCCTGCTGCAGACCATGTGAATCCTGATCTGTCTGCCCGGGCCGTGTGCCCAGGGACAGCCAACCCACCGGCCAGCAGGCAGGCAAGGGTGGGGACAGGGCTGATGCCCGGATGCCTTCGCTCACCTCGCCTGCCCAAGATGGGCTCCCAGACAAAAGTCACCACCACAGCACCTGGGGGAGGTGGCAGAGTGGCCCCTCGCCCTGTCTTCAAGGTCAGTTTAAATGACCACATCCAAGATATGATGCAGCCTCCACAGAAAAAGTGAGCTCTGCAAATGGAGACCTGGATGTCTGTGTGAGCTGGAGACGTCCTTGGACCTTGGTTTCCTCATCTGTCAAGGGAGACATATCTAAGTTGGAACAAAATGAACATATTTTTTAGAATGTATAAGCTTTTTTTTTTTTTTTTTTTTTTTTTGAGACAGGGTCTTGCTCTGTCACCCAGGCTGGAGTGTAGTATTGTGATCTGGGCTCACTGCAACCTCCGCCTCCTGGGTTCTAGTGATTCTCCAGTCTCAGTCTCCAGAGTAGCTGGGATTACAGGTGTGCACCACCACACCCAGCTAATTTTTGTATTTTTAGTAGAGATGGGGTTTCGCCATGTTGGCCAGGCTGGTCTTGAACTCCTGACCTCAAACCATCCGCCTGCCTCAGCCTCCCAAAGTGCTGGGATTACAGCCTGAGCCACCACTCCCAGCCCCCGAAATGTAAAACCTTTGAGGAAAATGTTTAAATATTCCAAATCTACAGCAACCTTACTGAGGGCGGGGCTGGAGGAAGGGGCAGCCAGGCTCGGCCAGCCTTGCCGACCCCCTGCTGTGAGCAGGCGACAGGACCTTCTGTGCCCAGTCTGGGTACTGCATGTGTCCTGGTACACTCAGGGCAGCTCTGAGACCACCGGGTAGAGGGGTGGACATGCTGCCTCACTCACATGCTGGAACTTTCTATAAATCCACCTATTAAATGACACCTCCTAAGAGCAGTTTGTCATCATGACTGTAAACTTAACATTGGGCAAATACTGAGGTCTTAGCATATTGGCGGGACTCCGTGCCTCGTTCTTCCTGCATATGATCCCATTTGTGTCTCCAGCACCCTCTGAGGACACACCTTTAGTACCTTTTAATTTTTAATCTTTTTAGAGACAGGGTCTTGCTCTGTCACCCAGGCTGGAGTGCAGTGGCGCGATCACAGCTCACCGCAGCTTCAACCTCCTCCTGGGCTCAGATGATCCTCCCACCTCAGCCTGCCATGTAGCTGGGACCACAGGTGTACGCTACCACACCCAGCTATGTTTTTGATTATTTTATACAGATAGGGTCTCACTATGTTGCCCAAACTGGTCTTGAACTCCTAAGCTCAAGTGATCCTCCTGCCTCAGATTCTCTAAGTGTTGAGATTACAGGAGTGAGCCACAGTGTCTGGCCTGTTATGTACCTCGTTCAGAAAAGGAGAGACAGACTAGCCCAGGAAGGCCCCTCCCCAGGTCAGAGAGCCGGATTCTAACCCAACTGTCTCAGGGATGAGCGTTCTACCCCACCCCCGCCCCCCAACACTCATCACACTGGGTCTGCACAGACCCGCACACTTCTCAACTGGCCCTGTTCGTGCTCCCAGGAGTGCCTGCGACCTGTCCCCAGGCACACACACACTTCCAGGGCCAAAGCGTGCGGACATTTGGCACGCAACTCTTCCCCTAGCAGTAAGTTCAAAAACAACCTTGGTAAATATTGTTCTGAGGGAGCACGTTGTCATTCCCACGCCACCTCTGGCCTCCCGCAGTCGTGAAAATAACCAGATGTGTATGGGTTTCTCAGTGGCCCCTGGAAACCTCCACCAGGGCCCAGTCTCCACTCCTGGCCTAAAACAAACAAGGGCCCCGAGCCAGAGGGAAGTCCCACACGCATGGCTGTGGGACAGTCACCTCTGAAACGGACAGTGCCTCTGGGAAGAGAGGGAGGAAGTTCTGTGAAATGGAGCCTGTGAATTTCCCAGGGAAGGATCTGCTTCCGTCTGGTGGACACTGAAGGTGAAGGCAGTAAGTACAGTTTTCTGAATTTCTATCCTCTTTGTGTTCTGTCCTGGCGAGAATTCTCCCCTTCCAGGACTAACACCTGTGTCCTCCCTGCTGCACAGTAATTCACAGCCGGGCACGTTCCCCCGGCAAAATCCCAGACTAACTCCGTGCGTGCTGAGGGCGGGGCAGGAGCAGGAGCTAAGGCTCTCCGATGGTCACCTGCTTACTCTGCAAAGCAGGGCAAATAAAGCTAAAACTACCACCTAACTCTCTCCTTGGCCCCACAGGTGGAAGAAAAAGCATGATTACCTCCTACAGAGCACACAATCCGAATTTCTTTGGTGGTTGATGACAGCGGAGCCTGTATCTTTTGGACAGTGGGGAGTGGAGTGGAGGTGGGGTTGGGGGCGACTTAGGGGTGGGGGGGTGTTGCTTAAAAAGAACAAACAGGCCAGGCGCAGTGGCTCACGCCTGTAATCCCAGCACTTTAGGAGGCTGAGGCAGGTAGATCACGAGGTCAGGAGTTCAAGACCAGCCTGGCCAACATGGTGAAACCCCATCTTTACTAAAAATACAAAAATTAGCCAGGCTTGGTGGTAGGCGCCTGTAATCCTAGCTCTTCTGGAGGCTGAGGCAGAGAATTGCTTGAACCTGGGAGGCGGAGGCTGCAGTGAGCCGAGATTGTGCCACTGCACTCCAGCCTGGGCAACAGAGCAAGACTCCATCTAAAAAAAAAAAAAAGAAAAAAGAAAAGAAACCAAGTAAGTGGATATCATTAAACAATTGAGGACTGGCTCCCTTGTCCCCTGCCAGGGCCTGCAGGGAAAGTTAAAGGCCATGTTCCTTTTAAACAAAGCCAAGTCGTCATGGCCCTCCCTGTGTTTGAGACGTTAGAGTTCGTCAAGGAAGCCCGGTTTCCTACGGGCACCGCCTAGGGAAGTGAATCAAGAATCTCAGGGCCAGCCCCAGTTGGAGCCAGGTGTCCAAACAGCTGAATATTCATCCCCTAAAAGTAGTTTCATGACATCAGAGAGGGGGATCAGAGGCAATGACTGAGTAAATGCCTCAATGACACAAACACACTCATGCACACAGCTGTGAATTCACAGCTCTTCTTTTCCCAAGAAACTGGGAGCAAAATATTTATTTCCCTCTAAAGTTTCGCAGGTCAGGAAAGGGGTCAGGTTTGCTTAGATCACAAAAGATTGATTCTTAAGTCAGACTTGGGGCTCCAAAAGGGGTGAAGGAAAGGCAGGCACCGCCTCTTGCCCCCTGGCCCTCACGGGCTCCATGCCCCTTCTCTCTCTGCCCTCTTTACTGTATTTCCAGTCTGGCTACCCTGCAAGGTGGGTGCAGAGGCCCAGATGTCTAGGCCAAGTTTATTTGGCCACTCCCATGCCCAGAACAAGAAAAGGCAAATTCAAAGTGGGAGGGAGGCTGGCTGCAGTGACTCACGCCTGTAATCCCAGCACTTTGGGAGGCTGAGGCAGGAGGATCACTTGAGCCCAGGAGTTCAAGACCAGTCTGGGCAATATAATGAGACCTCATCTCTACAAATAATTTTTAAAATTAGCAAGGCATGGTGGTACATGCCTGTGGTCCCAGTTACACAGGAAGCTGAGGCAGGAGGATCGCTTCAGCCTAGGAGGTCAAGGCTGCAGTGAGCCATATTTGTGCCACTGTACTCCAGCCTGGGTGACAGAGGGAGACCCTGTCTCAACAACGATGACAACAATAACAACAACAAATGAAGGGGAAAAGGAGTACCTGGAGCCTCAAGACATGACTAGGTAAAATCCCCCGCATCCTCCGCCTTGGATTTCCCATCTGGAAAGCAGGTCCAGTGCCAGTTAGAGCCTCCCGCCCTCTGCAGCATGGCAGCAGTGCAGCTCCTAGGGAGAGGCACAGCCAGGATCACGGGATCCAGAGATCCTGGTCCCAGGAGCTATCACCTTTCTTGTTTTCCCTTACAGCTTGGTCTTTGTTGGCACAAGGCCTAGAGATGCACAGCACGAGGAGCTGATGCCACCCCTCGGGCTGGACGCAGGGGCCAGGGCCAGGCTGGGGCTGAGTCCATGGTGCTCTGTGACCAGAGGCTGGGATGTTCTCTGTTTTTCTTTTTTTTTTTTTTTTTTTTTTGGTCATCAGTTCAGCCAAAGTTATGTTTAAGCCAGTGTTTTCTACTTTTGAAACTTTTTATTATTTTCATATTCATTTAAAGATAGGGTCTTCTTGTGTCATCCAGGCTGGAGTACAGTGGCACAATCATAGCTCACTACAGTGGCACAATCATAGCTCACTACAGCCTCTCAGACTTCTGGGATTAGCGAGTAGTACCCACCTCAGCCTCCCAGGTAGCTGGAACTACAGGTGCATACCACCATGCTTAGCTAATTTTTTTTTTTTTTTTTTTTTTTTTTTGAGACAGAGTCTTGCTCTGTCGCCCAGGCTGGAGTGCAGTGGCGCGATCTTGGCTCACTGCAAGCTCCGCCTCCCGGGTTCACGCCATTCTTCTGCCTCAGCCTCCGGAGTAGCTGGGACTACAGGCGTCCGCCACCGCCCCCAGCTAATTTTTTTGTATTTTTAGTAGAGATGGGGTTTCACTGTGTTAGCCAGGATGGTCTCGATTTCCTGACCTCATGATCCGCCCACCTCGGCCTCCCAAAGTGCTGGGATTACAGGCGTGAGCCACCGCGCCCGGCCACTTAGCTAATTTTTAAACTGTATATAGAGATAGGGCCTCACTATGTTGCCTAGGCTGGTCTTGAACTCCTGCCTCAGCCTCCCAAAGTGCTGGGATTATAGGTGTGAACCATTGTGCCGGGTCATCCCTTGTCCCCTGCTCCTTAAAAGTCACACAGGCATCACATTCCTCTGCATCCCAGGGTCGTAATGTTAGAGCTAGAAGAACCCTAGATGTCATGTGATCTCAGCCCAACAAGTAGAGATGAGCTAGCAGTCAGAGGACCAGGCACCACCACGCCTTCTTTGGCATCTAGAACCATGCAGTCCCACTCCCAGTGCGGCTCTCCAATCCTGTGGGGCCTGAGTGCCCACATGTGCCTGGCTCCAGCTGCCGCACCCCTTCTGGTCGTTGGACAGGGGAAGGGGAGGCATCTGACCTGCAGTGAGATGAAGAAAGGGCCGAGGCCAGCAAAACACCAAGAGCCCCCAGGACACTACAGGACATGTGTCCATGCCCCCCTTCACATGACCCAGGAATCCATGGTGTCACCTCCCCAGAAGCCAAATGCACGAGAACAGCCCCCTCCAGCCATTCCCAATGGCTCAGAGCATCCACACTGTCCAGCTAGGTTCCCTCTGCAGATGCAGCCACACACACACAACAGACCCATGACGCCAGCAGTCCTGGGGCCAAAATCACCCAGCTTTAGACCATGGGAAACACTAAACAGCAAGGCCCCTGAGAGCCACTGGGCCAGCTCCTCATTCACAGATGAGGAAACTGAGGCCTGCAGGGAGGGCACTGGGTTGTGAGTGTCCGGACAGAGGATCTCTTTCTTTTGCAAATCCACTCCTCAGCTCAACACCCAACTCAGATGGACCCTGCTGTGCCTCTTCACTGTGTCTGCCACCAGCCCTGTGTACACATGGCGCACCCACACATAAACACCCAGTGCTCAACCAACAGGAGGCCCCAGGGCCAGTTATAGCTGGCACATGGACACGACTGCCCTAGAGTGCCTGTGGCGTTCAGAGATGTGATTCTGCGTCAACAGGACCAGACTTCCAGATTCGTCCAGGACTGTAAAGCCAGGGAATTTCCCTGCCCAAGTGTAACGCCCCCATTGGATGCCATGGGTGAATGAAAGGACAGGACAGGCTCCCACCCTGCCCTTCCCCAGAAGCCGATCCACAGCACAAGCTCTCTAGAACCCCGGCCATGGAGAAGCTAAACCCAGGATGGCCTCAGGATGAGAAGCAACTTTTTGGGTGGTGTTCTTGGGGCCTCCAGATCGGGGAGGCATGGGCAGGAGTTAGGACAGCACAGGCCTGGGGAGGGAGCAGCAGGGCCCCCACACGCCCTGCACCATGCTCCACAGTGCCCCCAGGGCAGGGTGCAGGACTGCATCTGGCTGAGCAACGGGCACCCCTCCTCATTGTCACACCTGCAAGTAGTGCCTTAGGTGCTAGCTGCAGCTGGAAAAGCACATGCAAGCTGGTGGCTTAACAAACAAGCACACCACCCCCTCAGCCACCAACTCCCAGGAACAATGACAGCATGAAGGTGGATGAGACCCACACACTCAGCAGGCCCTGTTCAGCCAGAACTGTCCATGAGCCACTATGACAGTGCTGGCTACCAGAACATCCTGGAATCCCCTTGTCCAAGCTCCCCTCCAAGCTGACAGGATGATGGGACTCAGGATCTAAAACAGTACCATGATGCCGTCAGGGTCAAGGACTCAAAGCAGCAGGGGACAGAGGCACAACAGGAAAGAGCCAGCCACAGGCAACCGACAAACAATGTCTGCCCCCATCTGGGCAGAAAGATCAAACATCAAAAACACACACTTCCATAGTTCTTTTAACAGAGCCTCCCACTTCTGGCTAGAAGCAACACCACTGCAAACACTCTTGAGGGGCCACCAGCCTTGAATGTCACTTGTTCTCAATGGACTCTGGGGCAAGCAGCCTTCACACTGGCTGTGACCTGCCATGTCGTTTCCTATAATCCCCTAAGGTCGGAGGGCCTGGTGAGGTTTCATTTTCATTTCAGCCGGACACATATCAGTGTGTTGTTATAGTTAATGCCTTTCCAGCTTGGTCTTTACGCAGGAGTGTCTGGGTTTTAGTACTCAAAGTCCCACATACCAGGAAAACCTGTTAATACTGGGTAAACTGGGACAGTTGGTCACTCTATCTTCACATCATTATTTCCCCCAAAATATCCTGGGGAAACACGAGTGTTTCACAAGATGTTAATCGATGTTCTACTAAAAAGAGGAAGCCGAAAAGGAAATGGTCCCATGGTTAAAGTACGTTTGGGGAATGATGGGTTAAACAAAGGTAAAAAGTAATCTCCTTAGAGGACATTTCAAAGCATGTAAGATCATAATGTATTTTGACCTTCTAAGAAGGGAAATGTATTCATTTTATTAAATATTCATCGAGAGCGTAACTATTAAAATCTCGAGGACTACGAAATGTTCTTATTGGACACAGTTTGGAACACAGCTTGCTTTATGGAATATAAAAGTAAAATAAAAAACCTCACACAGTGCTACCCCAGACTTACCATGTGAGTAAACTGAGGCACACAGCAATGCCCCCAAGGCAGATCTGTGAGTACTTCTTACCTTCCCTTCCTATCTTCCTCCCACTTTTCATCCTTGTGAGGAAATACTCCTTGCCCTAGTTGTTGGGTGTAGCTCCATGCACCTCCCCCAGGCCCTCCCTTTCCTGAGAAGGAAAATGGAGAGCTGGCCGCAGAAAGATCAACATCTTGCTTCACTGCCTGGCTCGATGGCATCAAGAGGAATTTGGTGCAAGAGTTAGGGTAGGCTCAGGGTTGGGTGATCTGAGAAAGGAAAGTGAAAGGGAGACTGGGATCCCAGGGCTAGGAGGGAGTGTACAGTGGGCGTGGCCAGGAGCTGATTAGCCAACCACAAGCGCATTTATCCAGGTAGAGAGAGAGCCAGGAGCTGGAAGACTGCATTTAACCAAGTAATGGGCTAACCACCTCAGGGGCTGCCAGGATCAGGGTGCAGGTGACTTCAGAAAGCCTGTTTTGGGCTGGGCGCTATGGCTCACGTCTGTAATTCCAGCACTTTGGGAGGCTGAGGCGGGCAGATCACTTGAGGCCAGGAGTTCAAGACCAGTCTGGCCAACATGGGGAAACTCCGTCTCTACTAAAAACCCCAAAATCAGCTGGGCTTGGTGGCAGGTGCCTGTAATCCCAACTATGGGGGAGGCTGAGGTAAGAGGATCGCTTGAACTCCGGAGACGGAGGTTGCAGTGAGTCGAGATCCTGCCACTGCACTCCAGCCTGGGCAAAAGAGTGAGACCCTGTCTCAAAAAAAAGTTTGTTTTGACTCAAAGACCCAAAGTGAAGGGCAGTGCCCCCTAGGGGTGAGCTGAGGAGCACCAGGCAGGAACAGGAAGGTCAGGGAGGGGCAGGGGGCCACCTCAGCTGCTTCTTAGCTAAGCCCACCCTGGCTACCTTTATCTGAAACTGCGGTCTGCAACTGACCCTGCCTCCCCGCACTGAGGCCCCCAGCCTGAGTAATGGGGAAGGGCAGTGAAGAAGAAAGCCTGGCCCTGTGAGGTCGCAGAGGGTGCTCTCTAGCATGGCGTGGGGGTCCGTTGACTCACACCTCACGCTGGGCTAGGGCTGACGCCAATACAAGAAATAACACCAACAAGCCAGGCGCAGGTGGCTCACACCTATAATCCTAGCACTTTGGGAGGCCGATCAGGCGGATCACCTGAGGTTGGGAGTTCAAGACCAGCCTGACCAACATGGAGAAACCCCGTCTCTACTAAAAATACAAAATTAGCTGGGTGTGGTGGTGCATGCCTGTAATTCCAGCTACTCCAGAGGCTGAGGCAGGAGAATCACTTGAACCCGGGAGGCGGAGGTTGCGGTGAGCCGAGATTGTGCCATTGCACTCCAGCCTGGGTAAACAAGAGTGAAACTCCGTCTCAAAAAAAAAAAAAAAATCAACCCATGTGGATGCTTTCTGCATATCAGAGGCACCCCCTACATGATCCTATTTAGCCCTTGCTATGGAGGAGGGCACAATACCTACTTTCTGCTGGAGAAGCCCAGGTCAAGGAACAAGTCTGAGATCACAAGGCTAGCAAGTGTCGAAGCCGTGGCTAAAATCCAAGCCTCTTAACCGCAGAGCATCCGCAGAGATTTCCATTTTTCTTCTTTTCACCATCACAGCAAAACTTTTTTGTCAAAGGAATTCCTGCGTAGAGACTCATCATACCGAAGGGCCTTCGTGAAAAGGGTGGACGTAAAACTCCCCTCAAATCAGCCTCCTCTTCATTTTCCTCTCCAGGTGTGCACCCCAAACCCTCGGTGGTCCCAAGGCAGTTCCACGGAATACCTCCCGCAGGTTTCAAAGCCACTGGCCCCGGCTGCTGCTGTCACTGAGGGGTCACTGTCCAAACCCCTAAGACAGTATTTCCTTGGCCCTGCACTCACCCGCTCTGAGGTGAGAGGGGGAGATGGGGAGCAGAAGCACTTCTTCCCTATCCACAGGCCAGTGGGGGAACCCAGGTCTTTCCCCTACCTAGCCTGCCCAAGGCCCGGCTCATGGGGGTCCTGGGACACCTTGGATCCCTGTTGCAGCTCAAGACCCAATTAGGAAGGAGCCAGGTTTCTTTGTGCATTACCAGGAACTGCCCCTCAGACCAGAAGGCTACAGCCATATAACCGGAAGGCTAAGTGGGACCAGGCTGCCTGAGAGCCGTGTTTCACTCGTGCAGAGGCGAAGCTGATCTGACCAGCAAGGCGGGGACAGAGGGCCGCTACAGAGAAGCCCAGGGTTTGCAGGGACCAGTTCTGCAGTAGCATTTGCCAGTCACCTACTCCAAATATCCATTCGCTGCTTCCTCTATGTAACTGAACCACTGTTCTTCAGTTAGGCACTCGGGTGCCTGAAATAAAAATTACTCTTCCCTAAGTTCTCTTTCCTGCCCCCCTTTCAGCTAGTGTGGCCACATGCTAAGTTTTGTTCAACAAAATGTGACTGGAAGTGTCACGTGTGGTTTCTGGGAGGCGCACTCAAAAGAGGAGCCACATACTTCTTGTTCCTTTTTCCTGATGGCTGGAACTCCAGCAGCCATCTTGGACCGCGAGGCCACATGTGAATGATAGGAGAACCACTACACCAGCCCTCTGAAGTTCTATGATATGAGAGAGATATAACTGACGCCTGTCTTCTTTAATCCACTACTTATTTTTTGTTGCTATGAGCAGCCAAATCAAGTTCTAACAAACACAAGCCCCAATTCTCAGCTGAAGGATCCTTTGGGTGGGGACAGCACAGGAGACATGACGCTGCTGCACCTCCCATGGCCCCCCTCCCACTTCCTACCAGGAATCCCTGCTCCTTCCTGCCCATATGCCTGTTCCCCCAGGACCTAGGACCAGTCCCCACCTGCCACTTCCTTCTTGAATCAGGTGAAGAGCCTTGCATTTGGAGAGCACAGGCTGGCAGGCAAGACTTTAAGTTCTAAGCCAGCCCTGACACCCACTCACTTACTAACTCACTCCTTCGACCTATATTTATGGAACAGCTACTTTGTGCCAAGTGCTATTCTAGGTGCTGTGGCTACAGCGCAATGGAAGTCCCTGCCCTCATGGAACTTACAGTCTAATGGGGGAGAGACAGACAAATCAGGTGATGAGTGCTATGGAGAAAATAAAAGCGAGTAGGAGGAAACGAGTGTGCTGCAGGGAGGGGTTTCTATGCAGAGCAGCCCCGGAAGGCCTCTTTGAGAAGGTGGCATTCACGGGGAGAGCTGAAGGAAGTGAGGGAGTGAACCACGTACATATTTGGGAGAAGAGCTGGTTGTATGATCTACTGTAAGTCCTTGCATTTGTGCCTCAGTTTCTCCTCCCTGAAATGGTCTGTGAGATAAAGTCAAGCTACCCCAGCTGGAGGGTTCTGTGTGTTCCAATTGTTGTGTGTTGGGAGTAGGTTGGCATGGGAACCTGGCTGGATGGAGACTTAAGGGCCTCCGTCCTCAGGCAGAGCTCCATGAATTTCTTTTCTTTTATTTTTTTTTGAGACGGAGTCTCACTCTGGCATCCAGACTGGAGTGCAATGGTGTGACCTCGGCTCGCTGCAACCTCCGCCTGCTGGGTTCAAGCAAGTCTCCTGCCTCAGCCTCCTGAGTAGCTGGGACTACTATGCCCGGCTAATTTTTTGTCTTTTTAGTAGAGACTGGGTTTCACCATGCTGACCAGGCTCATCTCGAACTCCTGACCTCATGATCTGCCCACCTCAGCCTCCCAAAGTGCTGGGATTGCAGGCGTGAGCCACCGCACCTGGCGGCTCCCTGAATTTCAGTTAAGAAGGAGCTGTGGCTTCAGCCTCATACACAGCCAGTATGTATAAGAATTACAGAATGCCCCCCTCACCGGCTTGCTTAACTGCTGTCCCTTCTACCCTGATCAGGGTCAGGTAGCAGGAAGGTAAGAGATCAGACAGCTTAGACCCCAGGTCAGTCCACACATCCCTAGGGGCCTGGCTCTGGAAGGCCCCTGCACCCTAATCCAGGGCTAGATAGCAAGCCTCTTTCAGCCACTTCTTGGAATTCTCTTCCCCCTGAGTGGAGGCACATAGCCTTCCGGCCATGACAATTGGCGGACGAGGTGCCACCCTGCACCCTGGTCCTGGGAAGTGTGAGGTGGCTGACCCAAGGGGAATAAGGCTACAAAGGAAGAGAGGGTGGTGGTGATGTGTGTCGGGTAAGAGGGTAGGGAGGGTGGGAGGTGGCCCAGGGGCCAACCTTAGCTAGGGGACCCCCTTAGCTGAGGGTCTGTGCTTGCCGCTGCTCCAGTGATTCAGGGCAGGGCCAGGACTCAGAGACAATGCAAGAGCTTGGGATGCAGGAGATGTGGGCAAGGGCCACTGATGAATCTGCAGCTGAACGCTGCATCTTGTTCAGCCAATTGTCCCGCAAACATTTCTTAACCACCTAGTTGGCTAGAGGCCGTGGACATGACAGGGGCTCGCAGCTAGTGGACCAGTGGCAAACACAGACATATATAGGCATAATGCATGGTGGCCAGTACTATGGCACAGTATTTCAGGCACCCTTAGGAGCCTAACTCTTAAATAGCAAAGTGACCCCAAGCCTTAATTTACCCTGATGGTAGAGGGGTAGGGAAAGAGATGTGGGCACAGTATAGTTTGTCACCATCCTAAAATCCTTTTTAAAGAGGCTTTTCACCAGGCATGATGGCTCATGCCTATAATCCCAGCACTGGGAGGCTGAGGTGGGCAGATCACTCAAGGTTAGGCATTCAAGACCAGCCTGGTCAACATGGTGAGACCCCATTTCTACAGAAATTAGCTGGGTGTGGTGGCACACGCCTGTAGTCCCAGCTACTCAGGAGGCTGAGGCAGGAGGATGTCTTGAATCTGGGAGGCAGAGGTTGCAGCAAGCCAAAATCATGCCACTGCACTCCATCCTGGGCAACAGAGCAAGACTCCATCTCAAAAAAAAAAAAAAAAAAAGTAAAATAAAAAATTATATAAAGGGGATTTGCTGAGTTTTTCCAATTCCCAGGAGGGAATCAGCACTGAAAGGGCTGAGTTCTATTCTGGTACCCACAGCTGACACATATGCCCACGTGTACACACATACATGCACATGCACACGTGCACACACACACACGTGTGCACACCCATCTCCTGGAAAGCCATTTATTGAGAGTCACTGGCAACTTGGTCAAATGAACCTACCTCCCTGGCCTGCAATCCTCCATCTGAAACAAGCAGGTTGTAGCAGATGACTTCCAGAAGGCTCCGCAGCTCTAGAATTCTGTGTCCTATGATTTTCTGGCTCATTTAGAAGTGGTGTGGAAAGTACCCTTTGCCAACTGAGTTACACATTGCACACAGCCCGCAGGCTGCCTACTCGAAGCAGTCATATGGCAAATGTTATTGCAAATATGAAGAGGCTCCTTTAAGGGATCCTCTGTGTCGATTTTCTTGAAGGCTTTTCTTAAAGAGAATGCCCCCGTCATTTGGCCTGTGCAGGGTAGGAGTCACCATCCTGGATTTGCTACATCACTTGATTTCTTAACAGCACCATCAAGCAGTCAGGACACATGATAAAGAGAGACCCATTCAACTTTGCCCGTGTTCCTGGGTCCGGGACACCCCACCAGCTGAGCTCCCTGCCCTGCTTCATGCCCAGTGGGTGCAAATAGGAAATGAGCCCAGAGCTGGGTAAAGAGCTCCTGGCTGAGGTCTGATGAAAGTGTCCAGGCAGGCTCAGGCTGGTGGGTAGGGATGGGCAGGGCAATGCCATTCTCTTTCTCTGACTATGTAGGAATGGCTTCCATTTCGGCTAGAGCAAAGCTTGCATTCAGCAGCCCTGAAGAGGTCCTCTGCCTCAAAGGGTGTGAAGAAGCAGCCCTTCCTGGAATAGGGGTCATCTAAGTCCCCTCCCAAGAAGTCCAGTGAACTGCAGACACGGTTCCTCCCACTTCCCTTAAGAGTGAAGGGCTCTGGGCCGGGTGCGGTGGCTCACGCCTGTAATAATCCCAGCACTTTGGGAGGCTGAGGCGGGCGGAGCATGAGGTCAGGAGATCGAGACCATCCTGGCTAACACAGTGAATCCCCGTCTCTACTAAAAAATACAAAAAAATTAGCCGGGCGTGGTGGCGGGCGCCTGTAGTCCTAGCTATTCGGGAGGCTGAGGCAGGAGAATGGCCTGAACCGGGGAGGTGGAGCTTGCAGTGAGCTGGGTTCTCACCACTGCACTCCAGCCTGGGTGACAGAGCGAGACTCTTGTCTCCAAAAAAAAAAAAGGAGTGAAGGGCTCTGAGTTAAGTGTTGAGCCCCAATTCCAACAGGGGTCACCTGCCCCACAGAAGCCTTAAACCTCAGCAGTTACTCCCACCAGCTCCGGCTGCTGGAGAACAAGCCCACTGGCCAGACATCTCTTCCCAGGATGCAAACTCCCCTTCCAGGGAGCCTGAAGCCAGGGCTGAGGCTGGTTCCCCTCGGTCCCACAGTCCAGCGTATCCCAAGCCACTGCTCAGCACCTGGTGCTGGGCTGGGCCCTGGAGGGGCCAGTGAGTACGTTGCTGGCTCCTCGAGGGCCTCACCGCATGGCGGAGGAGACACACAGATCATGGAACACATGTTGGTTCTCCCTAGGAAACCAGGGAAGGCATCTCAGAGATGATGCTTGAGGGCGGCTGGGAGTGACTCTTCCCCTTCCTCCCTGCAGGGGGGGAATTCTAACCACATGGAGTCCCCTTCCCCTCTCAGCTTCCATAGGGCAGTGGTGTCAAAATCCCGGGCAGCACCCTCCTCTCCCTTCAAACATGGGCTCCTGAGGAAAACCAGACTAGGGGCAGCCTCCATGCCTCTCCCTCACGCCTCTAGGCCTGGGGGACACACTGAGGACCCTCCTGGGCAGGCCACGCTCCCCTCCTCAGCCCTTCTCTGGGTGACCACACCCCAAAGCTCTGGCCACAATGACACCAGGTGCTTCTGGGTCTTCCCTAGAAAGGCTGGCTCCTAACCCCCAATGTCCAGCTCACTCATGCCTCAGATCCTGTCCCAAGCTGCACCATGCTGGAGACACCCACATTCCCCCACCCCAGCCCTGGGCACCTTGTTTTTTTCCTTGAGTCAGGGTCTGCCTCTGTTGCCCAGGCTGGAGTACAGTGGCGTGATCTTGGCTCACGGCAACCTCTGACTCCCAGGTTCAAGCAATTCTCCTACCTCAGCCTCCCGAGTAGCTGAGACTACAGGCGTGTGCCACCACCATGCCCAGCTAATTTTTTTGTCTTTTTAGTAGAGACAGTCTTACTAGGTTGCCCAGGCTGGTCTTGAACTCCTAGAATCAAGCAATCCTCCCACCTTGGCCTCCCAAAGTTGCTGGGATTCCAGGTGTGAGCAGTCACGCCCTGCCACCGTGGAACTTTCTCTTCAGCTCTGAGAGCTGATCTCCCTAAAGCCTCAATGACCCCATCTCAAGAACTGCCATCACAGACTCCCCGTCCCTAGTCTGCATCTCCCCCTACATACTACAATGTGTAGAGCCTCAGCCACATTAGGAAACACTGACCCTTTTAATTTTAAAATCCCTATGTGAAAACCCCACCTCCTTCAGGAGGCTTTCTCCAGACCACCCCTTCCAAATCTTACCCTTTCACATATGCCTCCCTGTCCCACAGAGTGGCACTGGGGCTTCAGTTTTTATTATCATCCATCCACTGATACCCACAAACACTGGCAGAATCCCAACACCTGGGGTCCCTTAAACCCACCAGGTGCTCAATATATATGCTTACTAATCATCACAGCTATTTTCTGAGTGGTGGTCCTGAGTTGGGCGTAAAGTCAAGCCCATGATATATATACTCACTCATCTTCATAGCAACCCACAAGGTATTGCTGTTATTACTTTATAGATGAAGAAACTGAGGTTCAGGGAAGTCCCTTATTTTGTCCATGGTCACGCACATCTCTCTGACCCAAAGCCTGAGTGTTTCCACCCCACCAAGCTGCCTTCCTGTTGCCCAGAATTCATCCATTCAACATCAGATTGCCAATACTGAATCAGCTTGTCCTTTCGGTAGCTGAGGGAACATAGAACCCCAGATATCTTATCATGGCGGAACTAGAGGTCCCTTTGGTTTTTTATTCTATCTCACAGATAAGGAAACGGAGGCACAGAGATGTGACTTACCATTGTGGTTCTGCCAGATGGTTATCAAACCGAAAAGCACGGAAAGGGGGTCTGATGAATTGTCCGGCCCCTAAGGAGAATGCTTTCTTTGCTGTAGGCTGCATGATCTGCCCATATATTGGAAGGTAAGCTGGGGGAGAGGGGCAGGGATGGATCTGTCTGGGGATAATTCCTTTGTTGCAGAGACTCGAGCTATAAATCTTTCTTGCTTTGAATCAAATCACAGCATTCCAGCAGGTGGGGGGCAGTGTTTATGCTATTCCTGATGACAGCGGCCCAGGCGACCAGACCTTCAGAAGGACAGGGATGGAGCTGGCCTTCCTGAGTCCCTAGAGGGTGGTGTAAAATGCACCATAGCTACCAAACAGACCAAGCTTGCCGCAACCCCCCTACCAAGACTTTTCTGGCCTCAATATATGCAAATCATCATCACCATCATGATCATCATCCTCCCCCCATCCCCCACTTAGCACTTTGCACTTTCCTAAGTGCTTCCCAACAGTGCTGCACTCTGTAATGCACACAGTGCTCGGATGGGCCAGGTTACTTGCTGGTTATAGCAGGCACTGGGTTATGGTCATTTTTGTTTGCCACATACCAAGCTTCTGCCATGTGCCATGCCCCGTGCTAGGCTAGAAGTGGTGCTTCATGGAAGAGACACGGTTTCTGGCAGTGCCCAGGTGCCAGGAAAGACAGTCCCATCCATCCTTGAAGCCAGCAGTGAGCTAGAGTCAGAGCTTTGCCCACTGGTGGCTTAGGAACATTTCCTTTTAGGGCAGAACAGGGAGGGTCTTGTCCCACAGCGCCTCCCACTCCTCAAAGTGAGGGTGGCTCAGCCACCTTAAGCTCAGAAGCACTAGGGACTAACCCCTCTTTCCTGACACAGCCCAACGCCCTTCTGGGTGGTTCTAAGAGGCTTCCCAACAAAAGGTTCATATGAAGGCCCACCCTGAAGTCCAGCTGTCCCCAGAGAGTAGGGCTGAGGAGTGCCACCACACTCTGGTGTCATCTCAACCCTGCATGTCGTGTGGCTCTTCAGTGATTGCCACCCTGAAAGCTGTTTTGACTGTTCCTCACACTGCAGCCCCTCTTCCGGGGACACACATTCTTCCCCGCCAGGACATTCCCTTTCTAGTCAGGCTGGTGGAGTCTCCCGCCGGCCACAGGAGGATGCCCACACCTGCCTGCTCCCTGAGTGCCAGCCCCTGCCCACTACCAAAGGTTTCCTGCGGTGTAGAGGAGAGACTGTACTGCCCTCCCATCTCCCCCCGCCCCTTGGAGTCCACTCCCAAACTGCCAGCACCTGCTCGCGGCAGAGTCCCTTCCCTGTCTGTGCTGTCCCCGCAGTCCTCCTGGCCTAGGGTGATCACACCACCTCCCCTCTTTCTCCCTGCAGACACGTGCTCAGGTGGGCAAGAGAGAATGAGAAATACGCTTCTCCCATGGTCCTGATCCGACTCCGGATGTTTCTAGGGGCTTAGGAACACCTGCTCTGGTTGAGTTTGCAGCCATCGCCTGTTCCCCCAAAGAGAATGAGTAACATTTCACCTTGAAAAGAAACAAGGAGGGAATGTTCTGAGGTACAGCTCTGTTCCTTGAGAGACAGGTACGGTTTCTAAGGTGTGTCTAAAATGCAGCTCAATCCTATTCTACGAGAGAGAAGTTCCCGTTTGAACAACAGGATTCGAGGGGGTCTCACCATCGTAGCCACGCACTAAGAAGTGACTGGTTTGGGGACACGGAGGTAGGACCCCCACTCAGCCAGGTGACTCTGGGACTATGGAAGGTCCACTTCCACAGTCTCTGTACCTGCCCCAGCACGGGCTCAGGGGGTTGAGCCTGCACACATTGCTTGGAAAACCCTCTCTGCAAACGGGTAAGCACATTGCCCGCGTGGACAGTGGCTGGAGGCTTGTCACCTGCTTCAGGGACTTCCTCGGGAGCTTCTCGCCTGCCTCTTTGCCTGGAATTAACGAATACACAATATAGCCCCACATTCCCTCCAACACGAAGGAAAGGTGTAATCAGATCCCAAGGGTCCCGCAGAAGCGTCGAGCCTCGCGGTGCTGTCTCCCTTTTCTTTCCCAAGCAAACCCACTTAGCACCGGCGCGCTCCTGTCTGCCCGGGCAGAATCCACTGCCCACTCCTCCCGAGTGGAGACTGGAGACGAATCCACGCTCGGGCCCTGCACCTGCCGCGTAGTGGAGTTTGGAGGGGGCGTGGATGGTGCAAGGTCAGGGCTTCATGTGTGACCCCGGCGGCGACAGGGCTGCTCCGGGTCAGACCACGCGGCGCGTCGGGCTTCCCTGCAACCTGGCCGGGTAGGGGGCACACGCGCACGGTGGGGCATCCGGCGGAGCCCGGGCCGGCCACTCACCATCCTGGGAGGCCAGCAGCGGCGACACCAGCAGCAGCAGCAGCGCCGAGAGCGCCAGCGCGCAGCGCATCGTGTCCTCGCCTCTGGGCCGGGAGCAGGTGGCTGCGGGGCCGGCGGAGGGTCCGCGCGTCCGGACGGTAGGAGAGTGGGCGCCGCTCGGGGAGGCCTGTGGGTGGCTCCGGCGACCGGGCTGTGGCCCGGGGCTCCCGGGTCGCGCTGCGCCGGCTCTTCCTCCCTGCTGCTGCCGCAGAGCGGGGCTGGGGCGCAGAGCCAGCAGCGGAGGAGCGGCGGCGGCGGCTGCGTCCTGGGCGGCGTCTGCGCGGCTGCGGCCCCACTGGCGGCTGCGGCTACTCCTGGCCCGTCCCGTCCGCGCCGGCCCCCGCCCCCGCCCCCGCCCCTCCCCCTCCCCCTCCCCCATGAGCCCGCCCACGGCGGCGGCGGCCGGGCAGGGCGGGGCCGGGGCTGGGCGGGCGCTGGGCAGTGAACAATGAGCAGAGGAGGAAACTCCGCCCTGAAGCGCGGCGGGCGGGAGGGCGGGCAGCCTCCGCGCCTTGGGGGGCTTTGAGTGTGTGCGCGCGGGCCGGGGCCGGGGGCTTCTGCGGGGCAGCTGGGCCCCGCCCACAGGTGTCCCCCCGAGTGCTTCTGAGTGGGCCTGGCGGGAACCCCCAGGACACAGCAGGGGCCCTCGCACTACGAGCAAATCCGGAGCGGGCGGACCTCCAGCCTTGCGTGGTAGCTGATAACCATTCGCGGCCTCCCGGGCTGCGGCGCGTTCTGCAGCGACCCCGGAGAAGCTCATCTCCTACCTGCCAAGTGCAATTCACCTGCCGGCGGGCCCCCATCCCGCACGACTTCTGAGCGGGTCCTTGCAGCTGGGTGTGCACCGGGCAAGCTGGACTAATTCACTGCTTCACCTCTCCAAGGCTAGGTTCTTTACCTGTGAAAGGGAGATGATGGTTAAAAAAACAACAGCAACAATTTCAGGGATGAATGTGTGCCAGGCTTTACGTATATTAATTCGTTTGCTCTTCATGACAACCATATTTTTAGCCTCATTTTGCAGACAGGGAAATTGAGTCAAAAAGAGATTAAGAAACTTCCTGAGGTCACATAACAGGTAAGTGACAAACCTGCCTCTGAAAGTAGTTTGGAGAAATACCGTTCCTGGAATATAGTAATTGCTCTGCAAGGAGTGGTTGTTACTTTTATTCCTGCTATATAAAGAACAGTTACAAAGATTTAGAACTTTTGGGTCAAAACAGACTTGGACTCAAAACCTAACTGTGCCAATCTGTTAATTGTAAAACCCTAGGCAAGTTATTCTCAGTACCTCATTTCTTTTCATCTGTAGAATAGGGATAATAACACCTACCTCAGGGGGTTACTGGGAGACTTAAATGTGATCCTACAAGATAATACTTAGCCTAGGGCCAGGAACACGAAAGTCTCAATGAATGAAGTAGCTCGCCCTCCACGTGAGGATCAGAGATATTTGCACATTGCGGATGGGAGTGAGTTTTGGAGAATTCCGTAAACTGAGTTTATCTGGCGAAAGAACAAAGAAGTTCGTCTCCCCTCCCCCGCTCCCTTCCTTTTTACCCCTGAAAGCTGCTTGGGAGACGCAGACCCCAGGACCGCCTGAGGAGGAGGCACATCAGCGCGGCCGCGAAGCGGAGGGGGCGAGGGGTGGTTAACCTTGGAACCGGGGTATGGCGTGAATTTGGCTCACGTGACTCCGGAGCTGCTAATCTGGAGTCTCTCTGCCAGATGGGGCTGGGTGGAGGGGTTTTCCCCAGGATCTAGCCGCGTCCCGGGGACAGGGTACTTCGTGAGCCCCTGAAGTCGGTTGTAAGCAGGCGATGCCTGCAGGGCAGTGCGTCCCTGGAGCCGCGAAGGAAGCTCTGGAGCCCTGGATGGGGTTCCGTGGCAGCCGGCCTCAAGCTTAGGGGAAGGGCTGACGGGGCTGTTTTCATCAGGAAGTTTCTGCAGGATCGTCTGGCCCCGTTTTCCACACCGCATGTGGGAAAGACAGAGGGTGTTCCCGATATGTGTGTGTGTGTGTGACTATCTTTGATGTTTTTTTAGTACTGTTCCCCTGACATCATGTCAATAAAAGGCCTGTTTCTCTTCTGAAACCAAGCAATATATACATATATTTTTTTTTAACTGGGATTTTTTTAAATGTGTATAGCACGCTGTCTGATTTAAACAGTGTTTTTGCACTCAATCATTCAATTTCTCTAAAAACTCAGAAGCAATCACGTTAACTTTATAAAGAGAGCGTATATTTTGAAGCTTAGGGCATTTTAAATGCACATGATTTGGGATTGGCGCCATTACAAGATCATGCAAAATTAAAATGAGAGCAGACATCTGGGCTTAGAGAAGACACAGAAAAGTGAGAATTGTGCTGAACTCTCCCCAGTATCCAACAGCCCCCCTCAACTTGTGTACAACGTGGCTTTCTGGAATGAAGCTGGCTGGGTTTTGAGGTCACTGGTGGCCAGTGAGATGAGCCACCCCAAGGTAATTGGCCTGTGCCTTTGGCCCCATTTAGCATTGTGCTCCAACTAGTGAGTTCGCCAGCCCAGAACACCTGAGCTTATATTTGAAACCCAAAGCACTTTATGGATGCTGTTTTTGAAGCTTTTCATCAGGAAGTTTGCAGGATCATTCCTTCTGAGGTTTGTTGCATTTTGGTTATTTTCCTGGGTTCAAGCGATTCTCCTGCCTCAGCCTCCTGAGTAGCTAGAATTACAGGCATCCACCACCATACCCTGCTAATTTTGTATTTTTAGTAGAGATGGGGTTTCTCCATGTTGGTCAGGCTGGTCTGGAACTCCCGACCTCGGGTGATCTGCCCTCCTCGGTCTCCCAGAGTGCTGGGATTCCTGGCGAGAACCACTGTGTCTGGCCTTCACATTTTTATCAATCAAATGGTTTTGCTGCCCCATGGGCGCAGAAGCCAATACTATGAAACACTAGCTTTTGAGAAAGTAGTGGCTTTGTTTGCAAAACTGGTCAGCAAAGAGACAGGAGTGAATTCAAATCTGTCTCCCCAGCCGGGCATGGTGACTCATGCCTTTAATCCCAGAACTTTGGGAGGCCGAAGTGGGCAGATCACCTGAGGTCAGGAGTTTGAGACCAGCCCAGCCAACATGGTGAAACCCCATCTCTACTAAAAATACAAAAAATAGCCAGGCTTGGTGGCATGCGTCTGTAATCCCAGCTACTTAGGAGGCTGAGGCTGGAGAATTGCTTGAACCTGGGAGGTGGAGGGTGCAGTGAGCTGAGATTGCACCACTGCACTGCAGCCTGGGCAAGAGAGCAAGACTGCATCTCAAAAATAAAAGAAAAAATGTCTCCCCGATTTGGGACCTGGGGTAAATTTATGGGATCCGAAGGCAAGGGAAAAGATTTAGGAATGTTGACCTGACAGAATCTGATTGGAGGGCTTTAAATTTGACCGTTTGGCCAGACGCGGTGGCTCACGCCTGTAATCCCAGCACCTTGGGAGGCCGAGGCGGGTGGATCATGAGGTCAGGAGATCAAGACCATCCTGGCGAACACGGTGAAACCCTGTCTCTACTAAAAATACAAAAAAAATTAGCCAGGCATGGTGTCAGGCACCTATAGTCCCAGCTACTCAGGAGGCTGAGGCAGGAGAATGGCGTGAACCCGGGAGGCGGAGCTTGCAGTAAGCCGAGATCGCGCCACTGCACTCCAGCCTGGGCGACAGAGCGAGACTCCATCTCTAAATAAATAAATAAATAAATAAATAAATAAATAAATAAATGTGACCATATACAGAAAGGTATGTTGAGGTGGACTTTTAGCCCCACATCTTCCAAGCCATTGTACCTCTGGCTTCTGAGAGAGTTCTGGCATTCGGGTTCCCATCAAGTCTCTTAGTCATTATAGTTCCAGGGGAGATTTCTATTGCTCATGCTGGGGGCAACATGACATTTTGTTATCAACAGAGTAAGCCCAGTTTGGGCTTGTCCTTCAGTTACAACATCATACATACAGATACAGATCTATAGATACAGATCTTGAATGCAAATATGAATGTCACCTGGAAGATATTACGCAGGAACCCATGGCACAAGGTTACACATTTTTCCATGGCCCCTGGCTGTCAATGTTAGGGGTCATAATTCTCTGCCCCAGGTGCAATTTGGTGATGTTGTTTACGTAAGTGCATCCCTAAGTACAGACTCAGTAAGTCCTCTTGACCCTCTTCCTAAGTAATATTGATCCCTAGACACAACATCTAGGGGTGAGACAGACTGTCCGCTACCACATCCCCCAGTAAAAGATGAGTGCACACATGTATCCATCCTGAAGCCACAACTCCTACTTGTAAGGAGCTAGGGATGCTCTTACCTGGGCTTTCTAATCACGGACCTCTGAGTTCCTTGTGGGTCGGAGCAGTGTTTACTTCATCTTGGAATCCAGTGCCCAGTATGGTGGTGTCTGACCCCAAGCAGGTGCATGATATTCAAAGGCTGCATGGATGAAGAAGTGTTTGGATTTTATCTCCAAGGTTGGGTTACCCCTGACTGCCAAGTTGTGTGGTTCTATGAATATCAGCTGGGACTCAAGTTGGGCAGCTCACCCCAAAGTCATGCCTCTATGTACTATTATTCAATAACATTTACTCTAACAGGCAGAGTGTGATAGGTTCTGTGCACTGGGCTGAGAATGCAACCCTGTACACAAACATGACTAACGTGTAGTAGGGGCTGTAACACCGGCATGGGTAGGCATGTGGGAAGTGGAGAGCAGGATGGCTCAGCCCCACCTGGGGAGGTCAAGGAAGGCTCCAGAGGAGGGAACTGGGTCTTGGAGGAGTTGTAGGACTTCACCAAGGGAAGAGTGAAAGGGAGGGCTTTTTGGGCAGATGGAACAAGATCTACAGGTATTTTGCCCTCAGCAGAGCATAGGATTTGTGGGGGTGATGGGAGATGAGGCTTGGGAGGTGGGTAAAGGTGAGATGCTTAGACAATGAAGAGTCACTACAGGGTTTCAGCTGGAAGGGGCAAGACCAGCTTTTCTTTTCCTTTTTTTTTTTTTTCTTTTTCCTGAGACAGAGTCTTGCTTTGTCAACCAGGCTGGAGTACAGTGGCGCGATCTCGGCTCACTGCGACCTCCACCTGCCAGGTTCAAGCAATTCTCCTGCCTCAGCCTCCTGAGTAATTGGGATTACCGGCCCATGCCACCATGCCCAGCTACTTTTTTTTTTTATTCTTAGTAGAGATGGGGTTTCACCATGTAGGCCAGGCTGGTCTCGAACTCCTGACCTCATGATCTGCCCGCCTTGGCCTCCCAAAGTGCTGGGATTACAGGCATGAGCCACTGCACCTGGCCTCAAGATCAGCTTTTCATGAAAGAAAGATCATTCTAGCTGCAGTGGACTTAGGAAGGGTGTGCTGATGTGAGGTGGGAGGTGAGCACAGCATTTGGGGAGGCTAGTGCAGCTGTCCCTAAAGGGCCTGCCCTCAGACAGTGGTGGTGGGAAAGAAGAGAAGGGCCTGATGCAAGAGGTATCTGAGGGTAGCATTGATATAGGACTCAGTGGCCCACTGGATGTGGACATGGTATGTGGGCTGGTGTGTGTGGTGTGTTGAGGGCAGAAAGACGTGGCAGGACTGCATGAATTATCTGAGTGACATGGTTGGAGGGAGAGCAAATGGAACAAACCATGATGGAGAATATAAGAAGAGAAGCAAATGTGGGAGAAGAAAATGATGGGTCCAATTTCAAGCAGGTCTGAAGACCCATGGCCATGTCTCAAAGTTATATCCAAGACAAGACTCAGGGGCTATGTCTAGAAGTTCTTTCCTTCCCCCCCACCCCCCAATAAATAGAGATGGGGTCTTGCTGTGTTACCCAGGCTGGTCTCAAACTCCTGGCCTCATGTGATACTCCCAGCTTGACCTCTCAAAGTGCTAGGATTCCAGATGTGAGCCACCACACCTGACCTAGAAGTTTTATCTGTGACAGTGAAGCTCAGACCTGAAGTCAGGACTGGAAATGGAGATCCAAGAACCATAACCAAGCAGATGGGGTTGTAGCCATGACTATAGATGATGGGCTAGGAATATTCTGCCGTGGAGAAGAGAAGAGGCTGAAGTCAGAGCCCTTCAAAAGATCAACATTAAGGCAGGGTGCGGTGGCTCACTCCTGTGATCCCAGCACTTTGGGAGGCCAAGGCGGGTGGATCACAAGGTCAGGAGATCGAGAACATCCTGGCTAACACGGTAAAACCCGTCTCTACTAAAAATTAAAAAAAAAAAACTAGCCGGACATGGTGGTGGGCGCCTGTAGTCCCAGCTACTCCAGAGGCTGAGGCAGGAGAATGGCGTGAACCCAGGAGGCGGAGCTTGTAGTGAGCCAAGATCCTGCCACTGCACTCCAGCCTGGGTGACAAAGCGAGACTCCATCTTCCAAAAAAAAAAAAAAAAAAAAAAAAAGAAGATCAACATTAAGGAATGGGCTTGGGAAGAGATGGAGAATGTGTTGCTGAATAGAAAGTCAACCAACAGAGAAGGAGGCCATAGAAACGGAGGGAGGAGAGTGTTTTAATGAGAAGGAGGTGGTCAAGAGTGTCACCTGCTCTAACGACTGAAATCTACCAGCTGAAGTTTACAATGAAAGGGTCCTTGGGGATCTTACCCAGGGTGATTTTAGTAAAGTGAAGTAACTGAGGGGAGAGAATGGAGATGAGGAAATGGAGGCAGCGAGCGTGAATGGGAAGGGAAGAAGGGAGAACATGAAGTCAAGGGAAAAGTTTGTGTGCATTGGTTCATTTAAAAATTGGAAATGTGGCCGGGCGTGGTGACTCATGCCTGTAATCCCAGCACTTTGGGAGCCTGAGGCAGGCGGATCGTTTGAGCCCAGGAGTTTGAGACCAGCCTGGCCAATATGGTGAAATGTCATCTCGGCACAAAATGTAAAAATTAGCCAGGTGTGGTGGCACATGCCTGTAGTCTCAGCTATTCAGGAGGCTGAGTGGGAGGATAGCATGAGCCTGGGAGACAGAGGTTGCAGTGAACCAAGATCACGCCACTTCCACCTGGGTTACAGAGTGAGACCCTGTCTCAAAAAATAAAATAAAATTTTAAAAATTGGAAATGTAGGCGGGCAGATCATGAGGTCAAGAGATCGAGACCATCCCGGCTAACATGGTGAAACCCCATCTCTACTAAAAATACAAAAAATTAGCTGGGCGTGGTGGCGGGCATCTGTAGTCTCAGCTGTCTGGGAGGCTGAGGCAGGAGAATGGCGTGAACCCGGGAGGCGGAGCTTGCAGTGAGCCAAGGTCGCGCCACTGCACTCCAGCCTGGGCGACAGGGAGAGACTCCGTCTCAAAAAAAAACAAAAAAGAAAAAGAAAATTGGAAATGTGTATATGACTGTGGGCCAACCAGAAGAAGATATTTGAAAGGGAGAAGTTACAAGAGATGGGATGAGAAGCAGAGATGGAAGGACTAATCTCAGGCCAAGGGAACCTCGCCACTGAAGGTATGGATGGAAACGCAGTTTGTCATGGTAGATAGGAATAGCCTTGCAATGAGTTAGAACTTCATCTTTGCTTTTTGACTTAGTAACTGTGTGATTTTGAGCTTTTACTTAACCTCTGTGAGCCCCAGTCTTCTCCTTTATGAAATAAATAACATCAGTTTTGCAGAATCTCTGCGAGAATTTGTGTGTGGGGGTGTGCACAATGCCTCGCTGGTGCACAATAAATACATTTAAAAAGCAAAACTTGCCAGGCGCGGTGGCTCACGCCTGTAATTCCAGCACTTTGGGAGGCTGAGACAGGCAGATCACGAGACCAGGAGATCGAGACCATCCTGACTAACCACTGAAACCCCGTCTCTACTAAAAAATACAAAAAATTAGCCAGGCGAGGTGGCAGGCACCTGTAGTCCCAGCTACTCAGGAGACTGAAGTAGAAGAATCACTTGAACCAGGGAGGCAGAGCTTGAAGTGAGCAGAGATCGCACCACTGCACTCCAGCCTGGGCGACAGAGCGAGACTCCGTCTCAAAAAAAGAGCAAAACTTTGTGTCCACAGCAGAGCTTCAATGCCCGTGTGGTTCCTGCTGCATTCACTCCAATGAGGAGCCTGCTCTTCAACAGATGTTTTTTCTTTTGGATGCCCTTCGCCGTGGGTTGGAAGAGCAGGTCATGCCCTGGCACAGCAGGTAGAGAGGGTTTTCCACGATGGCTGCATCCATTGCAGGCCAGAGCTGTGGGTTGCAAAACTGGGGTTGTCCCTCCTGCTCGGATGTAATGGAGTTACCTGAACGTGGGCCCTTGGGACCAGGCCTAGCATCTAAGAGAGAGTCGAAGGCTCAGCAGATGTTAGAGAGCTTGGCCCAATGTGGGAAGAAAGCAGAGTCCCAGAGAGTGGAGGTGAAGTCCTCACTCACTCAACTCATCAACAGCGCAGGTTCCAGAAGCAGCTTAGAACTCTAGCTCCTGTTCTAACAGCCCATTGCATGCATCTGTGTCCCACAGCTGTTGGTCTTACAACTCAAAAAGGCACAGGTCCCCTGGCAGGAGCAAAAGACAATGTGCCATGGAGATGGAACTGAGGGAGGGAGTTATGAGACAATTACTACTTACATTGAACTAAAAGAAGACCAAGGCATCAGCTTCGGCTCAGTCTTCGCCCTACACCCCAACCTGCTTTCCATTCTCACTCAGTCCCTGACCATCCCTCCCATTCCCCTGCCCAGTATAGTAAAAATAGTGTGCAGTTAGCTTCCTCCACCCTGGAGGCTGACCAGGACCAGAATCAGCACTTGGATAGTACTGCATGGAATTTTGCCCGTATTCTGGGCATGGTGCTAAACACTTTACATTCCTAACATGATTTAATCTTCATATATCTGGAAAGGCAAATATATTACCATGATCCCATTTTACAGATGAGCAGATGAAAACCTTATTTCCCTAGGATAACCCGAAGGTAGACATGTGTATTACTCTGTTCTCACATTTGCTAAAAGAAAAACTTCAGGCCAGGCACGGTGGCTCACGCCTGTAATCCCAGCACTTTGGGAGACTGAGATGGCCAGATCACTTGAATTCAGGAGTTCAAGAACAGCCTGGCCAATATGGTGAAGCACCATCTCTACTAAAAAATACAAAAATTAGCTGGGCGTGGTGGCAGGTGCCTGTAGTCCCAGCTACTCAGGAGGCTGAGGCAAGAGAATTGCTTGAACTCAGGAGATGGAGATTGCAGTGAGCCGAGATCGCACCGTTATACTCTAGCCTGGGTGACAGAGCGAGACTCCATCTCAAAAAAAAAAAAAAGTATATATATATATATATATATATATATATATATATATAAAGAAAGTATATAAGTATGTGTGTGTGTATATATATATAAAAAGAAAAACTTCAGCTGATTAAATTTAAAGGAGTTTAATTGATCAATGACCGATTTGCAAATTGGGCGGCCCCCAGAATCACAGCAGATTCACAGAGACTCTAGCAGAGTCACGTGGTGGAAGAAGATTTACAGACAAAAAAAGGGAAATGACATACAGAAATTGGAAGTGAGGTACAGAACAGCTGGATTGGTTACAGCTTGGTGTTTGCCTTATTTGAACACAGTTTGCACACTCAACAGTAGATGAATGGTTGAAGTATGGCCCCTGGGATTGGCCAAGACTTGGCTATTGTTACAGGCGCATACCCCTAAGTTAGGTTTTCAATGTTGTCTGCCTATTAAGCTAGGTTACAGTTCATCCACAAGGACTCAAATATAGTCCTTCTCAGGCCCTATTTAGTTTGCTTTAACACATTGCTATAAAGAAGTACCTGAGGCTGGATAATTTATAAAGAAACAGATTCAGCCTGGTGCAGTGGCTCATGCCTGTAAGCCTATAATCCCAGCACTTTGGGATGCTGAGGTGGGTGAATCACTGAGTTCAGGAGCCTCAGACCAGCCTGGCCAACCTGGCCAACATGGTGAAACCCCATCTCTACTAAAAATACAAAAACTTAGCTGGGTGTGGTGGCGTGTGCCTGTAATCCCAGCTACTCGAGAGGCTGAGGCAGGAGAATCGCTTGAACCCGGAGGCGGAGGTTACAGTGAGCTGAGATCGTGCCACTGAACTCCAGCCTGGGCAATGAAAGCAAAACTCCATCTCAAAAAAAGAAAGAAAGAAAGATTTATTTGGCTTACAATTCTGCAGGCTGTGCAGGAGCCTAGGGCCAACATCTGATCAGCTTCTGGGGAGGCCTCAGGAAACTTACAATCATGGTGGAAGGCAAAAGGAAAGCAAGTACATCACACAGTCAAAACCAGGAGCAAGACAGTGAGGGAGGAGGTGCTACACACTTTTAAATGACCAGATCTCACAAAAATTCACTCATTATTGCAAGGACAGCACCAAAAAGGATGGTACTAAGACATTCATGAGAAATCCACCCCCATGATCCATCAGCTCCCCCTAGGTCCAATCTCCAACATTGGAGGTTACATTTCTATATGAGATTTGGGATGAGATGATATCATTGTGTCTTTGTTATGTGGCCCTGCTGCCTGATGTTGACATGTATGCAGCTAATTTCCCTGATGAGCTGTGGCTGCTTGAGGACAGAGCTGTGTCTGGCTCTCCTTCACACCCTTGGCAGTGCCTGACTTTTGCATCCTCACCCGTCTCCTCTCCTACCTTCCCTTCACCTGCCACCAGAGAAGTGGCCTCAGAGTCAGATGGGATTTCATCCCGTACCTGACCAAACTCCCTAATTCTGGCCCCAACTAACCATTCCAACCTCTTCTCCCACTGCCTGGGAGAAAACTCTTTTTTTTTTTTTTTTTTTTTTTTTTTTTTGAGACAGAGTTTTGCTCTTGTTGCCCAGGCAACTATGGCGTGATCTCGGCTCACGGCAACTTCCACCTCCCAGGTTCAAGCGATTCTTCTGCCTCAGCCTCCTGAGTAGCTGGGATTACAGGCATGGGCCACCACAGCCGGCTAATTTTGTATTTTTAGTAAAGATAGGGTTTCTCCATGTTGGGTAGGCTGGTCTCGAACTCCTGACCTCAGGTGATCTGCCCGCCTTAGCCTCCCCAAGTGCTGGGATTACAGGAATGAGCCACTGGGCCCGGCAGATAAAACTCTTTAGATTCAACTATGACACTCACCTTCACTCTTCCCTTTTTTTTTTTTTTTTTTTTTTTTTTGAGATTGAGTCTCGCTCTATCACCCAGGCTGGAATGCAATGTCATAATCTTGGCTCACTGCAACCTCCATCTCCAGGGTTCAAGCCATTCTCCTGCTTCAGCCTCCCAAGTAGCTGGGATTACAGGCACCCGCAACCACGCCTGGCTAATTTTTTTATTTTTAGTAGAGACAAGGTTTCACCATGTTGGTCAGGCTGGTCTCGAACTCCTGACCTGATGTGGTCTGCCCGCCTCGGCCTCCCAAAGTGCTGGGATTACAGGGGTGAGCCACTGCACCCGGCCACGCTTTCACTCTTGAATGCTTTAGATGCTGCTCTTTGTGCTGGATTTAACCTGCTCCCACCTGCCAGTCATCTCCTAGCCTATTCTGACCTGAGCCCTGCCCCTCAGGCCAGAGAGAAACACTTCCTACTCTGGATTCCCTTTGCCTTGTACTGGTGCCTTCATTCACTGTCTGACTTTGTGCGCCTTTTGTTAGTTACTCAGACAGACCTTAAGTTCTTTCTTTGAGGGCAAGAACCTCACTGTATTTGTTTGTGTCCGTTTCATTCTCAGCACAGCACCTGGTCCAGGTTGAGGGCAGAGTAGTTGCAATATTGGCATTCAATAATAAGAACAATGTGAATACTATCTGGAGTCCACCAATCCTTACCGTGTGTGCTAGCGCTGAGCTACGTGTTTTACATGGATGGGCCCATTGGATCTTCACAACAACTCCACGAGATAGGTGCTGTTATTAATCTTGTTTTACTGATAAGGAATCAGAGGACTTTGTGGAAATTAAGTAACTTGACTAAAACCACACAGCTTAACAGTTGTGGAGTCGGGGTTCATACCCGGCAGCCTGACTCCCAAAACTACTATGATATTTAGAGGGTAAATAAACAGCTGCAAACGGATATTCATTATATTACAAGTTTGCCTTCTGTGTCCCATAAACATGGCGAAAAGATGAACTATCTGACCCTAGGAGCAATCTAAAATATATGATGCTGATGAAGCAGACTACTAGTGTTTTTTTGTTTTGTTTTTGAGAGGGAGGGTCTCAGTCTGTCACCCATGCTAGAGTGCAGTGATACAATCTTGGCTCACTGCAACGTCCACTCCTGGGTTCAAGCAATTCTCCTGCCTCAGTCTCCCAAGTAGCTGGGACTACAGGCGTGCACCACCATGCCCAGATAATTTTTGTATTTTTAGTAGAGACGGGATTTCACCATGTTGGCCAGGCTGGTCTCGAACACCTGACCTCAGGTGATCTGCCTGCCTCTGCCTCCCAAAGTCTTGGGATTACAGGGGTGAGCCATCACGCCCAGTCGACTACTAGTGTTTTTAAAAAATCAAGGAAATGATTGGTTCACCCACACAACCTCTTGTAATCACTTATCCAAAGTCATTTGTAAACTTTTCAAATCCACACCACCCTGGATCCCCAAAGGGGCCCACCCAACTTGAATAAGAATGGACATGTACTTAGCCTTACAGTTTCCAGTTACCGAGCCTTTATTATACAATACACAAGAGACCATGCCCTGCATTGAAGGCAAACATACACAGAACTTTCCATGTAATCACAGGATCCTGCTCAGCTCTGGGCTACTTCCTCCATCTGCACAAATCAGAATTGCCACCCCACCCCGGCGTTTTCACACTATTGTTCCCCACCTCTCCCTTTCACATGTGCAGGGGGCTTCCTAATTGTCTTGACTGGTTAGTAATTGTTACGGGATTCTATTCACCTTTCCTGGAAGTTTGATTCACAAATCAAGCCCAGATTTATGCAAGTCCATCATACTTTCTGCTCTTTGAGTACACACTCTGTTTTCAGGGCCTTAGGTTTCTGGGAAAAGTATGTAGCTCAGGTGTCCTTCTCTCAACTGTAAAATAGAGCAGCCCTGCCGGGACCCCAAGGGGTCAGGGCTGCAGACCCGCTAGAGCAAACAAGCAGCCCAGATACGAACAAATGACAGCAACACATGAGGCTGGGATTTAGCAGTGGAGGTTCCTATGATTTCATTAACCTCTAAAGCATTGTTCTTCCCCATGTCACCGGGGCACTTGATAACAGTTGCACATGCCAAGTGCACAGCTGGGGTTGTAAGATCTGCCTCTCTGTGGCAGGAAGACAGAGCCCACAGCTCCAAGAGGGCCAGCCCGGAGCAGAGGCGGCTGAGGGGCTGAAGAAAAAGCAGAGCCTCCCCTGCCCCGAACAATCACAAATGCTGTTTGCAGGCGCCATGTGGGAATTCCAGAATTCTCAAGTTGGAAAGAATCCTGACAAATAGCTTAGGGGCTTGAGTAAAATCGCGAATTTTGAGAATCCCAGAGCTTACAGAGCTCTTGCCTTCTCTTCCCTTATAGCACGAGTGGGTCATGCATTTCCAGATTCGGTTCTTTGTATGTGCAGGGTGCCCCATCCAGGACGCTCAGAGCTCCATGAGACCTCGGGCCATGTCTCTGTCTTCACACCTACACCTGAGGCCTAGCATGTGCCTGGCCTTAGTAGCTGCTCAATAAATACTGGATGAATAAATGAATCATCCTCCAAAGGTAATTTAAAAAGCAAAAAGTTATGTTTTTATGCTTTGTTTACCATCAACTGGCTTATGATATGAGGACACTCTTTTTTGTTTTTTTGTTTTTTTGTTTTTTTTTTGAGACGGAGTCTTGCTCTGTCTCCCAGGCTGGAGTGTGGTGGCACGATCTCAGCTCACTACAACCTCTGCCTCCCAAGTTAAAGCAATTATCCTGCCTCAGCCTCCCTAGTAGCTGGAATTACAGGCACCCACTACCATGCCCGACTGATTTTTGTACTTTTTAGTAAGACAGGGTTTCACTGTGTCGGCCAGGCTGGTCTCAAACTCCTGACCTCAAGTGATCCACCTGCCTCAGCCTTCCAAAGTGCTGGGATTACAGACGTGAGCCACCACGCCTGGCCCAATATCAGGAAACCCTGTAAGTGTTAGTTTCTTTATCTGCAAAGTGGGGAAAAGGATATCTGCCCTTACTACTTTTCAGAGAGGATTTGAAACTCTGCAGGCAAAAATTGCTGAAGAGCTTTGAAAACTAAACATTCCTTGTACCTATCATGTATTACTATGTTTATATTATTAGTTGTTTTATTACAGTCGCTCATGGACCTCACATAAGTGGATATCTAACGCTGACCAGGGCAACTCATTTAACTCCAGGGATGAACACCCCATTTTCTATCACAGGGTGCCTCAAGGTTATTCTATTTTTAAACCTTCAAATTATGGAAGGACAGTTTCTGAAGGCCGTTCTGTGATTTTTTTTTTTTTTCTTTTTGAGACAGGATCCTGCTCTGTCAACTAGGCTGGAGTGCAGTAGCGCAATCATAGCTCACTGCAGCCTCAGCCTCTCAGCCTGAAGCAGTCCTCCTGTCTCTGCCTCCCAAGTAGCTGAGACCACAGGCACACACCAGCATGCCCAGATATTTTTTGTAAAGACAGGGGTCTCACTTTGTCACCCAGGCTGGTCTTGAACAAAATGCTGGTATTACAGGTGTGTGAGCATCCACGCCAAGCCATGTGCTGTTTTTATTTCTTTTTCCTTTTTGTTTTTAGACTGAATCTTACTTTGTCACCTAGGCTGGAGTGCAGTAGTATGATCTCAGCTCACTGCAATCTCCGTCTCCCAGGTTCAAGAGATTCTTGTGCCTCAGCCTCCTGAGTACCTAGGATTACAGGCACCTGCCACCATGCCTGGCTAATTTTTGTATTTTTAGTAGAGATGGTGTTTCACCATGTTGGTCAGGCTGGTCTCGAACTCCTGACCTCAAGTGATCTGCCCACCTCGGCCTCCCAAAGTGCTGGGATTACAGGTGTGAGCCACTGCGGCCGATCATGTGCTGTTTTTTATGAACCCCTAGACATAGACACAGTGATGGATGAGGCAGGGTGCGAGGGTCAAGATCCCGTGGTTTGTTACTCTGTCCCAAGGTGGGAGTGAGTGTACCTAGTTTATTCTGAAGGGGGAGGTCCCCATCCTTTCCATAGGAACCATCAAGTGAGTGACTTTCTGCAGCGTCATCATCTTTTAGAAAGTGTCTAACAGTTGCTCTGTCAAGGAGTTCGGGTTCTTACATCCAAGTTATTTTATCTAGACTGCAAACTCACTAGGAAAAATAATTTGGACTTTTTAGAAGAAAGCCTGATCTAACATTTATTAACATGTCTCCCTGGGGACCTCCAGACCAAAGAGCACAGCTCCTACCCTTTTATCATCTGATGACTGAAGAATCTGCTTTTCTAGCAGCAACCACCTCTTACAGGAAGGATCAAAAGACTGCATTGTCTGTCCCACTGTTAAGTACTGCAGTTGCAGCCTGTTGCTTTGTCCACAGAAATAAAGCTCTGAGACTTCCCTGCTTCTGCCCAGTGCCCTGCAGGTTCCAGAGTCCCAGATCTCCACTCCACAGGCGCACCCCAAAGCCCAGCCTCCTCATTTTCCTCTAGTGACCCCTCAGCATTTTTCTCTCCACTTTTGAAACCAAAAATCCACCCAAGGCTTTACTTGGAAACTGTAACGCACTAAATATATAGAATGAGGCACCTCTGCGCCACAGACAGTTGTCGAACCTGGAACTACCTGAGCAGGTTTCTAACCTTGAATTCAGTCTTTGAAGATGTTTTCTTCTTCATATGTCAGGTAAGTCTAATGATCAATAGTGACTGTTTGCAGAACACTTACTTTGTGCTGGGCCCTATTTGAAGTGTGTTGCAAGCGTTATTTAATTTTCATGACAAACCTATGAGGAACAAACAATTGTCTTCCTATTTTACAGATAAGAAAACCGAGGCCTAGGCCAGGCATGGTGGCTCATGCCTGTAATCCCAGCACTTTGGGAGACTGAGACGGGAAGATCGCCTGAGGTCAGGAGTTCGAGACCAGCCTGGCCAACATGGTGAAACCCCATCTCTACTAAAAATACAAAACTAGATGGGTGTGGTGGTGGGTGCCTGTAATCCCAGCTACGTGGGAGGCTGAGACAGGAGACTCACTTGAATCCGGGAGGTGGAGGTTGCAGTGAGCCAAGACCGTGCCATTGCACTCCAGCCTGGGCAAGAAGAGCAAAACCCTGTCTCAAAAAATAAATAAATAAATAAAAGAAAGAAAAGAAAAGAAAGAAAACTGAGGCCTACTGGGTTAAATCACTTACCCAAAGTCATACAGGTAGTACGTGGCAGAGCTGGGCTTCAAAGCTAGGCGGTCAACTCTACCATAGCTATTTGAAAAACCACACCCTTCAAGTGAAAACCCCTTTCTCTCCAAGAATCCTTTTATTTTTTTTGAGATGGAGTTCCATTTGTTGCCCAGACTGGAGTGCAATGGCACGATCTTGGCTCACTGCAGCCTCCACCTCCCAGGTTCAAGCGATTCTCCTGCCTCAGCCTCCCGAGTAGCTGGGATTAGAGACATGCGCCACCACGCCTGGCTAATTTTGTATTTTTAGTAGAGATGAGATTTCACCTTGTTGGCCAAGTTGGTTTCGAACCCCTGACCTCAAGTGATCCACCCGCCTCGGCCTCCCAAAGTGCTAGGATTACAGGCATGAGCTACCACGCCTGACCGAATCCTCTTTTTTCCCTCCCACAGTTCAGCTCAAAAGAACCTCAGTCATGAAGCTTATTTTCTGAATTTCTCTTCCCTGGGGCATGTTTTTCATATCGTTTTTGGAGTTCTTGCCATGCTGTGATAATGGGAGCACCCAAGCCTGTCCTTTCCTGCCCCTTCTCTTGCGGCAGAGGGGGGATGTTGCCTCATGTTCATTGCTGGCTCCTGGCTCCTAGAAGAATCTCCACAAATGTTTGCTGCTTGAAATAAAGATGAACACTAAGATGGTGGATTCTGCCACAAGTGATTCTAGGGACCAGGATGAGCATCACACTTAGTTGGGATCCTGGAGGATACAGAATGAGCGAAAGGCATGATACTGGACTTTTAGGAGTTTGGGATCTAACTGGGAAGTTATATGTGCATGGCTTGAAGCATGCAGCTTAAGACTTAATGAAGCCACAGATCAGCAAAGGCAAAAAAAAAAAAGCCTATCTAGATAATGATTAGTGGCATGGATCAACGTAAAACACATTACATTGAGACCAGCCTGGGCAACATGGTGAAACCTTATCTCTACTAAAAATACAAAAATTAGCTAGGCGTGGTGGTGCACACCTGTAGTCCCACCTACTCAGGAGGCTGAGGTGGGAAGATCACTTGAGCCTAGGGTTGTTGAGGCTGCAATGAGCTGAGATTGCACCACTGCACTCCAGCCTGGGTGACAGAGTGAGATCCTGTCTCAAAAAAAAGAAGAAAAAAAAAAAGAAAAAAAGAGTTATCCAGGAAAGTTTGAACCATCGCCTAATTCTTCTCCATATATATATATATATTTTTTTTTTTTTTGAAGGAAATAGACGTTCAAAGTCACGCCTTTGATCTTAACATTGCTCTCAAAATGGCAACTGCTCATTCATACAGCAAAACGTTTTGAGCTCTAATTTTGTGCTAGACACGACACTGGGGCTTAAAAAGAAAAAGGAATGGGATGTGTCCCTTTCTGGAAGAATTCCTAGCAGGTTGGCCAGTTACCAACATTGGTCACTGTAGTGGCCATCTTTTTGAATGTTTTTTCAAAAGACTAAACACTGGAAATTTATTAGTTAATGTTCATGTTGCAGGGAGATACTTTCATTATATCTATTTTAGAAGAGAAGAAAGAATTTAAACTTACCAAGTGCTATGAATTGAATTTTGTCCCCCAGAAAAAAGATGTATGTTGAAGTCCTCACCCCCAGCACCTACCTCAGAATGCAGCCTATTTGGAAATAGTGTCATTGCAGATGTAGTTAAGACCAGGTCATATTGGAGTAAGGTAGACCCTTAATCCCACGTCACTGACGTCCTTATAAGAAGAGAAGGGCTAAGCGTGGTGGCTCACGCCTGTAATCCCAGTACTCTGGGAGGCCGAGGTGGGCGGATCACCTGAGGTCAGCAGTTCAAGACCAACCTGGCCAACATGGTGAAATCCCGTCTCTACTAAAATACAAAAATTATCCAGGCGTGGTGGTGCACGCCTGTAATCCCAGTTACTTGAGAGGCTGAGGTGGGAGAATTGCTTGAACCTGGGAGGCGGAGGTTGCAGTGAGCCGAGATCGTGCCACTGCACTCCAGCCTGGGCCACAGAGGGAGACTCTGTCTTAAAAAAAAAAAAAAGAAGAGAAGAGAAGATACAGAGAGGAAAATCCCACGTGGAGACTCAGAGAGAGGCACACAGAGAGAAGACAGCCACGTGAAGATGGAGGCAGAGACTGGGGTGACACACCTACAGCCTAGGGGCGCCTAGGATCACTGGCCATCACCAGGAACCAGGAGAGAGCTCTGGAACAGATTCTTTCCCAGAGCCCCAAGCCAGGATCAACATTGCCCATGCCCTGCACTCAAACTTCTAGCCTCCAGAACTGTGAGACAATCAACGTCCGCTGTGCTTTTTTGTTTGCTTGTTTATTTGTTGAGACAGGGCCTCACTCTGTCGCCCAGGCTGGAGTGCAGTAGTGTGATCCCAGCTCACTGCAGCCTTGACCTTCTGGGCTCAAGCCATCCTCCCACCTCAGCCTCCCATGGGGCTGGGACCATTAGGTGTGTGTCACTATGCCTGGCTAATTTATTTTTATTTTTTATAGAGATTTTATTTTTTATAGATCTCCTTATGTTGCCTGGGCTGATCCCCAACTCCTGGGCTCAAGCCATCCTCCTGTCTTGGCCTCCCAAAGTGCTGGGATTGCAGCGGGGAGCCACCGTACCCGGCCTTCTCATAATTTATATTCTCCCTGCGATCTCTCCACCTTCCACTCCAGCTCCTCGTGAGCAGAGACCACGTCTGGCTTGTCCCCAGAATTGAGGGCTGGATCTGGGACTTGGGAACGGATCTGTGCAATGAACTTTTCATCAACGAAAGCAATGTAAACAATGAAATGGATGCACCAGGGGGACCTATGAGTGAAGGGTTCACCAGAGGCCCCAAAGGTGGGCATTCACGCATGGAAGGGCAATTAGACGAAAGCATCTTGAGATGCCGAGGATGGCTGTGTATTGCAGGGCTCCAGTTTAAAACTAGGCTGTGTTTCCATCAGGGCTCAGGTCCATCAGAGGGATTCCTTTACCTGCATGGAGCCCTTTACCTGCATGGAGCTGCATGGAGAGTTCAAAAGCCTTTGGGCAGAGAATTTGTCCTAAGGAATGAGAGAGTCACACACCACTCAGGTTCTAGAACACTAGGCCAAGGACAGAGAGAAGATTCAACTCTTGAGGCCAGAAAGTGTCTATTTCCCAGGCTATCCTGTGGTCCAGCTCCCATAGCGAGAGGATTGAATCACAGAGGAAATAAAAACAAGACAAGACAAGATTTTATTCAAAATAAAATCACAGAGGAAATAAAAACAAGACACTGGGTGTGGTGGCTCATGCCTGTAATCCCAGCACTTTGGGAGGCCAAGGCGGGCAGATCATGAGGTCAGGAGATCCAGACCATCCTGACTAACATGGTGAAAGCCCGTCTCCACTAAAAATACAAAAAAATTAGCCAGGCGTGATGGTGGGCGCCTCTAGTCCCAGCTACTCGGAAGGCTGAGGCAGGAGAATGGTGTGACCCGGGAGACGGAGCTTGCAGTGAGCCGAGATCGCGCCACTGCACTCCAGCCTGGGCGACAGAGTGAGACTCCATCTCAAAAAAAAAAACAAGACGACGAGCTTGATGCCAGGCACAGTGGTTCACGCTTGTAATTCCAGCATTTTGGGAAGCCAAGGTGGGCAGATCACTTGAGTCAGGAGTTCGAGACCAGCCTGGTCAACACAGGGAGACTCCATCTCTACAAAAATTTTTTTTAAAGAATTAGCCATGCATGGTAGTGCATGTCTGTAGTCTCAGCTACTGGGGAGGCTGAGATTGGAGGATCATTTCAGCCTGGGAGGGCAAGGCTGGATGACAGTGAGACCCTGTCTTTAAAAAAAAGGCCAGGCACTGTGGCTCACGCCTGTAAATCCCAGCACTTTGGGAGGCCGAGGCGAGTAGATCACCTGGGGTCAGGATTTTGAGACCAGCCTGACCAACATAGTAAAACCCTGTCTCTACTAAAAATACAAAAATTAGCTGGGCATGGTGACGGGTGCCTGTAATCCCAGCTATTCAGGAGGCTGAGGTGGGAGAATTGCTTGAACCTGGGAGGCAGAGGTTGCAGCGAGCCGAGATTGTGCCACTGCACTCCAGCCTGGGCAACAGAGCAAGACTCTGTCTCAAAAAAAAAGAAAGATATGTTTGAGTAACATCTCTACTGAGCAGTGAGAGGGCTTGGTGGCCTTAGTGGCCCAGGCTGTGATGACCAGAAGCTCCATCGAGGTCAGGGTAGCCCTGCAGGCTTCCGTATCAACGGCACCTAGTGGCCGCCATCACTGTAGGAGCTGGAGGGCTACCTTGACCGATGAGGTTGATTGTGCCCTGGCATGGGCTTGGCCTGCCCAGAACTTGCAGTGCCTTTTCCTAACTAGCACAGACAAGCCATCTGGGCCTGGAACCACGGCAGGAGGCAGGAGGTTGTGGCCAGACTGGAGAACCGTGTTCTTACATGGGACACTCCCTAGGGTTGGGGTGGGCCCTACAAGCTGGGAGCAGGGAGCCAGAAAATAGTGTCCAGTTCACAATCTTTGTGGCTGCTTTTTCATGCCTGGACTGGTTTTGTCAGAGAAAATAGAGTCGTGACTGTTCCTAAGACTATTAAATTATCCTTCCTTAACTGTGAGTGTCAGAGGCTCTTCCTGACACTTCCTGGCCTTGCTCTCAGAGCACTTCACACTTCAGTGGCAAGCCAGAAGGGAAGTCCACAGAACTAGAGCTGTGAGTGCATTCTCACCGACTTGAGAGCGGACAGGTTGCTAGTCCCTTCCTGGGCCCACCACAGGAGGAGAACCGAGCTGGTTGGGCGAGTCCCTACCTTCCAGGAGCTCTAGGTCTATTTGGAGGGCAAAGCACAGAGCGTGCTCACGACCAAGGTGGACAGAATGCTTTAAAGCTCAGAGCTCCAGGGAGCAGCAGAGCCTTGAAATGTCTTAGCCATCTACATTGAGCACAGGAAGGTATTTTAGTCAGTGACTAAGTCTTCTTCTTCAGAGTGAGGTGTGATCTTGAAGGACACTTTAGAGAAAAAGCTAACAATCATTGAGTGTCTCTTCTGTGACAGGCACTAAGTCACATGTAGATGTTTCACATAAATTAAGTCACTTAATACTTTTGTTTTGTTGAGATGGAGTCTCGCTCTGTAACCCAGGCTGGAGTACAGTGGCATGATCTCAGCTCACTGCAACCTCTGCCTCCCTGATTCAAGCAACTTTCCCTGCCTCAGCCTTCCAAGTAGCTGGGATTACAGGCACCTGCAACCACGCCCAGCTAATTTTTGTGCTTTTTTAGTAGAGATGGGGTTTTGCCATGTTGGCTAGGCTGGTCTTGAACTCCTGACCTCAGGTGATCCACCTGCCTTGACCTCTCAAAGTGCTGGGATTACAGGTGTGAGCCACTGCGCCCGGCCAAAGTCACTTAATTCTTACAGCAACAATTACAACAGATAACGACACTGATGTCCAAAGAGGCAGCCCACCATGCTCCATAGCCTAGTGGTTCCAAAGCAGAGGGTTGTGGAGGAATGAAGTGGATGATCCCATGAGGACAAACACTGGGGATGCCTTTCCTTTTCTTTCTTCATTGAATTCTCAGGGCTTAACTCAGGGTCCAGAGCATAGTAAGTGCTAAATTAATATCTGTGGGATGAGTGAAAACCAAGGACAACCTGCTAGAATATTGTGGTTCATGTCGTAAGGGCATTTTCATGTGCACGGACCCACTTGATCTTCATACTGACCTTATGAACAAGAATGAGAGCAAGTATTATTGGTGCTGTGGCTGTATTGTTGCTGCTGCCGTTGTATTGTTGTTATCATTCTCCTTTTGTAGACAAGGGTTGACAGGGAGCGCAGAGAGTTTAAGTTTCTCCAGGGTGAGAAAGTTAAGGCTGCCAGAGCTCCAGTCCAGCTCAAGTCTTCTGATCCCAAATCCCAGGTTTGTCCCAGTGTACTCTGATGGCAAACAAAGTCAGCCAGAACCTACAGCTAATTACCTTGTTCTAATAAGGAAGTTAAGGTCTTACTTCAGACCCCAAGATTGGTGCCTCCTGCCTCCTCCTTGCTTTTTCTCTCCACTTAAGGATAACTCTGTCTTTACCTTGTGGAAGGAGATGACCCCCTGACTCCCCTACAACACCATCTCCCACCGTCCTGGCTTCCCTCCAGCTAAGATGGGTGGAGACATTGAGAAAAGTCCTGGCTGGAAAATTCATCCTGGAAAATAGCTTAACTCTACCTGGCCTGTCATATGCGGGCAATACCATCTCAGGATGGGAGAGCTAATTCGGTGAAACTAGCATGTGGAATACTCTGTGAATTTCCAAGCCTGTGCAAATGTTAGTTATTATCATTTTTTTTCTTTTGTCTTTTCTTTTTTTTTGAGACAGGGTCTCACTCTGTCACCCAGGCTGGAGTGCAGTGATGCAATCTCAGCTCACTGCAACCTCCGCCTCCCAGGTTCAAGTGATTCTCTTGCCTCAGCCTCCCAAGTAGCTGGGACTACAGGCATGTGCCACCATGCCCAGATAACTTTTGTACTTTTTGGTAGAAAGGGGTTTCACCATGTTGGTCAGGCTGGCCCCGAACTCCCAACCTCAAGGGTTCCGTTCGCCTTGGCCTTCCAAAGTGCTGGGATTACAGGTGTGAACCGCCACACCTGGCCCAGTTATTATCATCTTTTGAGCATCACCTTCCTGAAATGCCTCTGTGTGGCCTCTAGAGAAGTCTGGGACTTCCAAATTGCATTCTGAGAAGAAAGGATAATCTAATTACCTCATCCCTTTCCTTCCATGGGAATAATGGGCTGGGGCTCCATGTAAGAGGGGGATAGAGGTTGTGAGGAAGGGAAGGGAATATTATGTTTTGTAGGAGGAGGACAAAGGAGCAGTGTTTTGTGAAACAAGCATGCAGGCCTAGTCTGCTTCACACTTCACACCTTCGCTTGGAAATAAACTTGGATGAGGCACACTGATACCCTCAGTGAATTTTTTAGTAGAAAGGGAGGATATCCCATTCAACAATAATTCATTAAGTTCCTACTGTGTTCTATAAAAGTATGATAGAGATATATTAGCAAGGTATGGTAGTACCTCATTGTGCTTTCGACTTTTTTTTTTTTTGGGGGGGGTACTTTTAAGATGGAGTCTTGCTCTGTTGCCCAGGCTAGAGTGCAGTGGTGCAATCTTGGCTCACTGCAACCTCCATCTCCCAGGTTCAAGCAATTCTCCTGTCCCAGCCTCCCAAGTAGCAGGGGTTACAGGCACGCACCACCACACCCAGCTAATTTTTGTATTTTTAGTAGATGGGGGTTTCACTATGTTGGCCAGGCTGGTCTCGAACTCCTAACTTCAGGTGATTTCTGCCCGCCCTGACCTCCTAAAGTGCTGGGAGTACAGGCGTAAGTCACCACGCCAGGTGCTTTTGGCTTCCTCACAAATTCCTTTCTCCACAATAGGGTCAAACATTAGGAAAGTGGCTCATACCTGTAATTCCAGCACTTTAAGAGGTCGAGGTGGGTGGATCACTTGAAGTCAGGAGTTTGAGACCAGCCTGGCCAACATGGTAAAACCTTGTCTTCACTAAAAAGACAAAAATTAGCCACATGTCATGGTAGGCACCTGTAATCCCAGCAACTCAGGAGACTGAGGCAGGAGAATCACTGGAATCCAGAGGGGGAGTTTGCAGTGAGCGGAGATTACACCACTGCACTCCAGCCTGGGTGACAGAGTGAGGCTCTGTCTCAAAAACAAAAACAAAAACATAAAACCAACAACCGATGAACCAACAAATAAACGAAAAAACAAGTAAGGATTAGAAAGAAAACACAAAGTGATTGATTAGTCAAAATTATCCCTTAAGTACACACATAAATCTGTGCATTTACATGTTTACTCTTATCTGTTAATGCTTGATTTGCATATAGTTATAGCAGATCAAGAAGTCACAAACATGAAAGAGAAAGAGTTGCTGCTGTGGATGGATCCATAAACAATGGTCTAAAATTAGCCTAGGCCAGGCGCAGTGGCTCATGCCTATAATCCCAGCACTCTGGGAGGCCAAGTTGGGAAGATTGCTTGAGCCCAGGAGTTTGAGACCAGCCTGGGCAACATAGCAAGACCCCATCTCTACAATATCAGATTTTTTTTTTTTTTTGAGACGGAGTCTCGCTCTGTCGCCCAGGCTGGAGTGCAGTGGCCAGATCTCCGCTCACTGCAAGCTTCGCCTCCCGGTTTCGCGTAATTCTCCTGCCTCAGCCTCCCGAGCAGCTGGGACTACAGGCGCCCGCCACCTCGCCCGGCTTATTTTTTTGTATTTTTAGTAGAGACGGGGTTTCACTGTGTTAGCCAGGATGGTCTCGATCTCCTGAGCTCGTGATCTGCCCGTCTCGGCCTCCCAAAGTGCTGGGATTACAGGCTTGAGCCACCGCGCCCGGGCGCAGATTTTTTTTTTTTTTTTTTTTTTTTTAATTAGCCTAAAGTCAAGATAAGAGAGAAGGAAATCTACCAAAAATGGTCATGGGAACTCAAAAAGTCAGCTGTGAGTTAGTGTGGAGGACAAATGGCCTTTTGTAACTCAGTCACTTTTGTGTTGACATCACTGCATGACCACATGGTACAAAACAAATCATGGAACTGCAGAACATGCGAATTAGATGAACAGTGTTGTCAGGCCAACCTCTGTGAGGTGTGTGTGTGTGCCCGGAATCCCAGCTACTTGGGAGGCTGAGGCAAGATAATTGCTTGAACCTGGGAGGCGGAGGTTGCAGTGAGCTGAGATCATGCCACTGTACTCTAGCCTGGGTGACAGAGCAAGACTCTGTCTCAAAAAGAAAAGAAACTTGCTCCAGGTTGCACAGACAGCTAGGCAGTGTGAGCGTGGCAGCCCAGATCTCAAACCTACCTGGTCAGGGCTCTCTCTACCTCTCTACCCAGGACTCACAACTGAGACCCCAAATTTCCAAGAAAAGTGCAAATTCTGTTCTAAGTATCCTATCTGAGATAGCAGGAGTATGTGTAGTTGCCTTTGGGAAGAATTCCACCAGAAATGATGCTAACGAAGAAAAGATTGGGAGCATAAAAGGGTCCTACATGCACTGTTGCCCATAGACACATACCCCAGGCATCTAGCTGACCCTCAGACGCCAGCAACAAAGGTTTTCCTATGGTAGAAAGAAATGGCCCCTTCCTTCAAGAAGCCCACCAGCCTTGGAGGGTCAGGCCACGTGACCTGACTCACGCTCAGGCAGAGGCCAGCCAGGCCATGAGAACCCAAGGGTGGGGCCACAGGGAAGCCTCATGCCAGGGCAGGCTGTGATTCCCTGAAATGTGCCAGGGGAACATGCGGAACATCTTGTCAGATATATAAATATCAGGCAGGCTTATTGGGTATCTATGGCCACATTCTTTTAATTCGGCAACCCTGCCCCCGGTGGTGGGCACCCTGCCAGTCTGCATTCCCACATCCTGCCGCCGGCTCCTGGCCCACCCGTTTCTATATTGAGGAGCTCCTCTCCATAAATAAAGCACAGGAGTCAGGCACCAAAGAAAGGCCATTTGGAGCGCCGGGAAGGCTCTCACATGGGCCAACAAAGGGCAGGAAGTGGTGGGCGGTGGCCCCTGTGTCCGTCCCTGGGCCCAGCTCACCTGGCTGGGCTATGGGGCCTTTGTGCAAAAACTATCAGGCCCAAGTCCTGAACTTCCTGCCATTTGTCAGGCTGTGCTGTGACCCGGGGTTCACTGAAATGCTTGCTGCTCCCAACAATGCACACACACATCCTTTGGAAAAATTCTGTCTCTCTCTCCCATCCAGGCAGCAGTGGCTTTTTTTGGAAGCGGCTGCAGGGATGCAGGGCTGAGAAGTGGAAAGTTAGGTTGCACTTCCCCCCTGAAGAAGCCCCACTCAGAGAGGGAAGGGAGAGGGCACAGCCCCAGCAGCACTCAGGGTTCCCACCCCAGGAGCTGTGCCGCCGTGGTGTGGGGGTGTCTGTGTCTGGGACTCATTTGCTTCTGGCTCCTGTTCACCACTCCAGATGCACCCTCCCTCCTGGCTCCTCTGAGACTCAAGGGCTTCACTGCCCAAGAGTAGGAAGCAGTGAGTGTCACAAATACCTGTGTGCCTACAGAATCCAGCTTCCAGGAGCACAAAATCAGGATAAATGGGCTGGGTGGGGTGGCTCACACCTGTAATCACAGCACTTTGGGAGGCTGAGGCAGGCGATCACTTGAGGTCAGGAGTTCAAAACCAGCCTGGCCAACATGGTGAAACCCTGTCTCTACTAAAAATACAAAAATTAGCTGGATGTGGTGGTGGACGCCTGTAACCCCAGCTACTTGGGAGGCTGCAGAAGGAGAATCGCGTGAACCCAGGAGGTGGAGGTTTCTGTGAGCCAAGATCACGCCATTGCACTCCAGCCTGGGCAACAGAGCAAGTCTCTGTCTCAAAAAAAAAAAAAAGACAAAAGTCTGAGACAGAGTCTAAGGGGATGGGCAGCTGGGTGTGGGGTCATCCACTGCCTGGACCAGTCATATCCCTGGATCCCAGGCCTGATCTGGTGAGAGGACACTCAGGATAGCTTTTCCTGCCAATAACCAAAGCAAGAGATCAAATGACTACTCCTCTCACTTGAGGTGTGCTCAGCCCTGGTGAGGGGCTGTAGACAGTGGCTCCCAAATGCTGGGATGGACATTGATAAAATGGTCACCTGTCCCCTGGGAACTGAAAAAGAAAAGGCATGTAATGAATTTTCCATCTTGCTAAATGTATTCCATGGAAAAGACTGTCCTTTTTTTCTGAGATTTTCTGAAACAAAGAAAAAGAAAATGTGGTGAATTTTTTCTATACTGCTAAGCTTATTCAGTTTCAAAAGTTGAATACACAACTTTATCTATTCAATTTCAAAAGCTGAATACACAACTTTATTCAATTTCAAAAGTTGAATAAACAACTTTTGAAATTGAATAAGCTTAGCAGTATAGCTTTATTTCAAAAGTTTATTCTAGGATTATGTTCTTTCTCCTTTCTTAGTGTTAAAATGTGCCTTTGTTTATGACAACGCAGTAATTAAAAAAGGTGTTTCTTTGATAAAATAAAAAGTTGACAACCCTGTGTTAGTCTTCCAAAGGAAAAAAGAGCCTGTGGTTTGTGAAGTTCCCAAGTGGAGGAGCCAGGGCCATGGGGGACACAGAAGACGTAGGAGACAAAGTTGTTGCCCTCGAGCTTGTGACATGGTTGGTGGGACGCCAGGCCTGTAATGTGGCACATTATAAGACCTCCTGGGTCTGTGCCCAAGTGTGTGGAAGGAGTGACTCATGCTGTTGGAGCTAAGAGGGGAGGCTGGTCAGACGCAGCACCTTCCACATCGGTCCATAGAAAGTGCTCAGTTAAAATTGGCTGAATTGGCCGGCCATGGTGGCTTATGTCTATAATCCCAGCACTTTGGGGGGCCAAAGTGGGAGGATCTTTTGAGCCCAGCAGTTGGAGACCAGCCTGGGTAATATAGTGAGACTGTGACTCTAAAAATATAAATATAAAAAAGTTGAGTGAGCATGCTGGCATGTGCCTGTAGTCCCAGCTACTAGGGAGGCTAAGGTGGGGGGATCAGTTGAACCTGGGAGGTAGAGGTTGCTGTGAGCCAAGGTTATGCCACTGAACTCCAGCCTGGGCAACAGAGCAAGACCTTGTCTCAAATAAATAAATAAAATAAAATAAGCTGAATCAAGGAATGATGGGAAGTCTGGAAGAGGACTTAACAAAACTAGGACTTGGAGTGGGAGGAAGTCTTGACAAGGTGGAGGAAATATTGCCGGCTCAGGCAGAGGCATAGAGGCCCCAAGAGCACGCTTGTGTGGTGGTTGCTGAGGGCAGTACTTACAGAGTCATGGGATTTGATGTTAGACAAGTGGAGGTGAACCTTGAGAGCCAGACACACATGTTCAGACTTGATGCAGCCAGAAACAGGGAGCCATAGAAAGTCTCAAAGCAGGGAAGTGCCAAGAGGAAACGATAGCATAAGTCTGTTTCTGTGATGCCTCAGTGTGAGAGACTTGGAATCCCAGTGCCCATGGGGAGGCTGTCTGAGGACTGTGGCCTGGAAGGAACGAGGGCCTGGGCTTGGGCAGTGGTGCTGATGAGGGGCACTGCTGTGGTGGCAAGGGCTCAGGAAGGTGACTGAGATTTTACTCTGGAGTCTCGGAAAGGTGTTGTTGTTTCATTTTTGTTTTATTTTATTTTTGAAATAGAGTCTTGTTCCGTCACCCAGGCTGGAGTGCAGTGGTGTGATCTTGGCTCACTGCAATCTCTGCCTCCTGGGGTCAAGCCATTCTCCTGCCTCAGCCTCCTGAGTAGCTGGGATTACAGGCACTCACCACCATGCCTGGCTAATTTTTGTATTTTTAGTAGAGACAGGGCTTCACCATTTTGACCAGGCCGGTCTCGAACTCCTGACATCAAGTGAAACACCCGCCTCTGCTTCCCAAAGTGCTGGAATTACAGGTGTGAGCCACCACGTCCGGCCTTGTTGTTGTTTTAAAGAAGCATGCTTGGGCCAGGTGCGGTGGCTCACACCTGTAATCCCAGCACTTCTGGAGGCCAGTGTGGTCAGATTGCTTGAGCTCAGGAGTTCCAGACCAGGCTAGGCAATATGGTGAAACCCCGCCTCTACAAAAAATCCAAAAATATTAGCCAGTTGTGGTGGTGCCTGCCTGTAGTCCCAGCTACTAGGGAGTCTGAGGTGGGAGGATCACTTAAGCCTGGGAATTCCAGGCTGTGGTGAGCCAAGATAATGCCTTTGCACTCCAGCCTGGGAGACAGAGCCAAACCCTATCTCAAAAAAATAAAGAAGCATGCTTAGGGCCAATGCAGTGGTTCACACCTGTAATCCCAGCACTTTGGGAGCCTGAGGCAGGAGGGTCGCTTGAGGCCAGGAGTTCGAAACCAGCCTGGGCAACAGAGTCTTTAATAAAAATTTAAAAAAATCAGCCGAGCATGGTGGCTAATAATGGGGATATGTGTGATAGTTTGATCATTCAGATGATCAAATCAGGGTAATTGGGATGTCTATCACGTCAAATATTTATTTTTCCTTTATGTTAGGAACATTTGAATTGTCAGCTTCTAGCTATTTTAGTTTTTTGAAAAAAGGATCTTTCTCTGTTGCCCAGGCTGAAATGCAGTGATGCAATCATGGCTCACTGCAGCCTCAACCTCCCAGGCTCAAGCAATACTCTTACCTCAGTTTCCTGAGTAGCTGGGACTACAGGCACCTGTCACCTGCCTGGCTAACTTGCTAAGTTAAAGTGGACAATCGGCCGGGCGCGGTGGCTCACGCCTGTAATCCCAGCACTTTGGGAGGCCGAGACGGGCGGATCACAAGGTCAGGAGATCGAGACCATCCTGGCTAACACGGTGAAACCCTGTCTCTACTAAAAATACAAAAAAATTAGCCGGGTGTGGTAGCGGGCGCCTGTAGTCCCAGCTACTCGGGAGGCTGAGGCAGGAGAACGGCGTAAACCCGGGAGGCGGAGCTTGCAGTGAGTGGAGATCGCGCCACTGCACTCCAGCCTGGGTGACAGAGCAAAGACTCCGTCTCAAAAAAAAAAAAAAAAAAAAAAAAAGTGGACAATCAATTGACGTTAGTTGTAGTCACCCTCATGAGCTATTGGACACCAGGTCTTTGACGTGACTGCTTGAATGGCAATGTAGGAGAGGTAGAGGATTTCAGATGAGCTTGGCTTTGAGTTTGGCAACTTTCAGGGGTAACTGGAGAGCTCACGAGCCCTGACCACCTCCCCCAGGGAGAACAGAAGCCATCAGGTACTGTCCTGGACATGCATGGCAGTTGGGAAACCTGATGGAGGTGGAGGTGCGGAGCCTCCCCAGGAAGGGCTCCAGCTTAGTCTAGTAAGTGTGGAATTCAGGTCTGGATTAAAGGAGAAGGACTGCCGGGGATGAGTGACCAATCTCCCTGGAGGGGTGGAGGTGGCTGTCAGGCAGGCGGGGGCACACCCGCAGCTTAGATAACCCCGAGCTATTTCAGGAAGAAAGCCCTAAGAAGATAAACAGGCCAGTGGCCAGCAGATGGACAGATAACCTGAGTTTATCCAAGGAGAGGCGGGAGGGGGCCCTCTGGGGGCAGGGTCCTCCAAGACAGGAAGGTGCCAAAGTGCGTCAGAGGGAGATAGGAGGGGCTGGAGCAGGCCTGTGGGGCTGGAGCTCCAGCTGGGAGGGGCAACTTCTACCTTGGCCTGGTCACAAGTGACAGAGAGAAGTCCTGTGATGCTGATGGGAAGTGGGGACGGAGTTCCCTGAGGTCTCCCCAAATCCAGGAGATGCAAACCTTATTTGGGGTCTGAATGCCCACCAGTGGCATGAGAGGCTGAAAGCCTTTTACCTTTTATTCATTCAGGTTGTTCACAAGTCAGTGCTCACATTTATTAGAGGCATAACTCCAGCGTGGTGCAGGGTGTGTGTGTGTGGGGGGGGGGGGTGTGGGGGGAGGGGTAGTATGTGCATGACAGGTGGTCTTGTGGGCATGGGTAGTGTACAGGTGTAATTTGTCACGTGTTTAGGTAGTTAAGGATGTAATGTGCATGTGTAGTGTGTAGTTGGTGGTGTATGTGTATGTGCAAATGCTATGTGTGTGAAATGTGTGGGTGTTGTGTGTGTGAAATGTGTGGGTGTTGTGTGTGTGAAATGTGTGTGGTGCATTATACGTGTGTCTGTGGTCCAGTGTATGGTGTGTGTGGTTCTGTGTGTGTGTGTGTGTGTGTGTGTGTGGTCTGAGTGTGGCATAGTGTGTGTAGTATAGTTTGTGTGGTGTGAGTGTGTGGTGCAGTGTGTGTGATGAGTGTGGTGTGTGTGTAGTGTATGTTGTGCAGCATGTACATGTGTGGTGTGAGTGTGTGGTGCAGAGTGCAGTGTGTGTGTAGTGTTTGTGTGGTGCAGTGTGTGTATGGTGTGTGTGGTGTGTATGTGTAGTGTAAGTGTGTGGTGTGGCATATGTATGTGTGGTGTGTGTGGTGCAGAGTGTGGTGTGTGTGTGTGGTGCTGCAATGTGTGTGTGGTCTGAATGTGTGGTGTGAGTGTGTGGTGCAGAGTGTGTGTGGTGTGTGTGTAGTGTGAGTGTAGTGTGTGTGTGTGGCATGTGGTCTTTGTGTAGTGTGTGTGGTGCAGCGTGTATATGTGTGGTGTGAGTGTGTGGTGCAGAGTATGTGTGGTGTGTGTGTAGTGTGTGTGTATGGCGTGTGTTCTTTGTGTAGTGTGTGTGGTGCAGTGTGTGTGTAGTCTATGGTATGTGTAGTGTGTGTGGTGCAGCGTGTATATGTGTGGTGTGAGTGTGTGGTGCAGAGTGTGTGTGGTGTGTGTGTGTAGTGTGAGTGTAGTGTGTGTGTATGGCATGTGTTCTTTGCGTAGTGTGTGTGGTGCAGTGTGTGTGTAGTCTGTGGTATGTGTAGTGGGTGTGGTGCAGCGTGTATATGTGTGGTGTGAGTGTGTGGTGCAGATTGTGGTGTATGTGGTGTGGTGTGGTGTGTGTGGTGCTGCAATGTGTGTGTGGTCTGAGTGTGTGGTGTGAGTGGGTGGCATGAGTGTGTGGTACAGAGTGTGGTGTGTGTGCTGTGTGTGTTGTGCTGCAGTGTGTAGCGTGAGTGTGTGGTGCAGTGTGTGTATGTGTGGCGTGTGGTATGTGTGTGTAGTGTAAGTGTGTGGTGTGGTGTGTGTGGTATGTGTGGAGTGTGTGGAGTGTGTGAAGTGTGTGTGTGTTGTCCGTCATGCGTGTCCGTGTGAAGAGACCACCAAACAGGCTTTGTGTGAACAATAAAGCTTTTTAATCACCTGAGTGCAGGTGGGCTAGTCTGAAAAAAGTCAGGGAAGGGAGATAGGGGTAGGGACGTTTTATAGGATTTGGGTGTGCAGAGGAAAATTACAGTCAAAGGGGGTTTTTCTCTTGCGGGCAGGGGTGGGGGTCACAAGGTGCTCAGTGGGGGAGCTTCTGAGCCAGGAGAAGGAATTTCACAAGGTTAATCCCTCAGTTAAGGTGGGGCAGGAACAAATCACAATGGTGGAATGTCATCAGTTAAGGCAGGAACTGACCATTTTCACTTCTTTTGTGATTCTTCACTTGCTTCAGGCCATCTGGATGTATACGTGCAGGTCACAGGGGATATGACGGCTTAGCTTGGGCTCAGAGGTCTGACAGTGTCTGTCATGGGAACCTTCACAGTTCGGTCTCAGCCGTTCTAACCGCCTTGCCTCCTCGCCCTCTCAGGGGCCTCCTGGTCTCCTCTGCACAGGCTGGGTGTTTTCCTGGGTCTGGGCCTGCGTTTGCACAGCTTCCTCTCTGGGGACGGCTCTGCCCATCCTCTCCACCCTAGAAAGCACCTCTGTCCTTGAGGGATCCATCCCTCAGGGGTTGGGTAAAGGACATACTTTTACTGGCTATGTCCCTGCCCACACCCTCTGCCCTGCTGCCTTCCCCAGCCCCTCCTAGGAGCTCCCTGGACATCTGCATGCACACGCATCCATCCCAGGCTTAGCATGGTGAATGGGTTGGAACTCTCCAAGGACCCAGACCCGTTGTGCTGGTCCAGACTAAGCACCTCTCACTCTGGAAGCCCTCTCTGGGCCAGCTGGGGAGGCTCTGCCCCTCCCCGCACCTGCCTCACCTCTGTTCTGCGCTGCTACAGGTATTTTTCCATTGCTCCACGTTCATCAGTCGCTCAGGCAGAAGAGTTTAAAAGAGTATCTCACAGGTTCATGGCCACAATGGTCCTGTGCCTCTGATCCCAGCTTTCCTGCCATCTTGCCTGCACCCAGGCTAAGAAACCAGGCCTTCCCCAGGCTCCCCTGTTCTCCACTCCCTAAGTCCAAGCACTGACTGCATTTGTTCTCTTCCTTCTTCCTTGTCACTGTCTTTTCTTACTGTCCCACCCCAGTGTGGGTTTCTATTCCTCCTGACTAGACTACAGTAATAACAGCAAATATTTATGAGGCAAATGCAACAAAACGAAAATAGACAAATGAGACTTAATTAAACTAAAAAGTTTCTGCATAGCAAAAGAAATAATCAACACAGTAAACAGACAACCTACAGAATAGGAAAGATTATTTGCAAACCATGCATCTGACAAAAGGACTAATATCCGGAATCTATAAGGGACTCAAATAGCTCAACAAGAAAAAAACAAGTAGCCCCATTTAAAAAAGTGCGCAAAGGACACGGACAGATATTTCTCAAAAGAAGACATTACAAGTGGCCAACAAACATATGAAACAATGCTCAACATCACTAACCATAAGGGAAATGAAGATTACAGCCACAATGAGACGCCATCTTACATCAGTCGGAATGGCTATTACGAAAATGTCAAAAAACAACAGACGTTGGTGAGGATGTGAAGAAAAGGGAACACTTGCACGCTGTTGGCGGGAATGTAAATTAGTACCACCTTGGTGAAAAACAGTGTGGAGATTTCTCAAAGAACTCAGAACTACCATTCAATCCAGCAATACCACTACTGGGTATCTATCCAAAGGGAAAAAGATTATTATATCAAAAAGATGCCTGCACTCATATGTTTATTGCAGCACTATTCACAATAACAAAGTTGTGGAATCAGCCTAAATGTCCATCAACAGAGGGCTGGATAAAGCAAATGGCATACTACTCAGTCACAGGAAAGAATGACATCAGGCTGGGCGTGGTGGCTCGTGCCTGTAATCCCAACCCTCTGGGAGGCTGAGGCGGATGGATCATGAGGTCAAGAGATGGAGACCATCCTGGCCAGTATGGTGAAACCTCGTCTCTACCAAAAATACAAAAATTAGCTGGGCGTGGTGGTGCATGCCTGTAGCTCCGGCTATTCAGGAGGCTGAAGCAGGAGAATCGCTTGAACCCGGGAGGCGGAGGTTTCAGTAAGCCCAGATTGCGCCACTGCACTCAAGTCTTGGCAACACAAAGAGACTCTGTCTCAAAAAAAAAAAAAAAAAAGCCGGGCGCCGTGGCTCACGCCTGTAATCCCAGCACTTTGGGAGGCTGAGGCGGGCGGATCACGACGTCAGGAGATCGAGACCATCCTGGCTAACACGGTCAAACCCGGTCTCTACTAAAAAAAATACAAAAAATTAGCCGGGCACGGTGGTGGGCCCCTGTAGTCCCAGCTACTTGGGAGGCTGAGGCAGGAGAATGGCGTGAACCCGGGAGGCGGAGCTTGCAGTGAGCCGAGATCACACCACTGCACTCCAGCCTGGGCAACCGAGCGAGACAGCGAGACTCAGTCTCAAAAAAAAAAAAAAAAAAAAAAAAAAAAAAAAAAAAAAAAAAAAATGCAATCATACCTTTCGCAGCAACATGGATGGAACTAGAGGCTATTGTCTTAAGTGAAATAACTCAGAAACAGAAAGTCAAATACTGCGTATTCTCACTTATAAGTGGGAGCTAAACGATGGGTACATATGGACATACAGAGTGGAATAATGGACACTGGAGACTCCAAAAGGTGGGAGGGTGGGAGGAGAGTGATCGGTGAGAACTTACCCGCTGTGTACTATGTGCACTATTCGGATGATGGGTATGCTAGAAGCCCAGGCTACACTGCATAATATATGCGTGTAAGAAATCTCCATTTATACCCCCAAAATCTATAAACATTTGTAAAAGATGTCCTTTCCGCTGGGTGTGGTGGCTCACGCTTGTAATCCCAGCACTTTAGGAGGCCAAGGCGGGCAGATCACCTGAGGTCAGGAGTTCGAGACCAGCCTGACCAACATGGAGAACTAAAAAAAAAAAAAAAAAAAAATGCAAAATTAGCCAGGGAAGGTGGTTCATGCCTGTAACCCAGGTACTGGGGAGGGTGAAGCAGAAGAATCGCTTGAACCTGGGAGGCAGAGGTTGCAGTGAGCCGAGATCACGCCATTGTACTCCAGCCTGGGCAACAAGAGCAAAACTCTGTCTCAAAAAAAAAAAAAAAAAAAAAGATTTCCTTTCCAGTTTTAACTCACAAAGATATTCTCCTACATCTTTCTTGCTTGCTTTCTTTTCAGGATCTTGCTCTGTCACCCAGGCTGGAGTGCAGTGGTGTGATCTCGGCCCACTGCAGCCTCTGCCGCCAGGTTTAAGCGATTCTACTGCCTCAGCCTCCCGAGTAGCTGGGATTACAGGCACACGCCACCACACCTGGCTAATTTTTGAATTTTTAGCCATGTTGGCCAGGTTGGTTTTGAACTCCTGACCTCAAATGATCCACCTGCTTGGACTTCCCAAAGTGCTGGGATTACAGGCATGAGCCACTGTGACTGGCCTCTCCTACATTTTCTCAAACTCCTGGGCTCAAGTGAACCTCTCATCTTAGCCTCCCAAGTACCTGGGACTCCAGGCTTGTGCACCACCTGGCCCATAATCTCCCTCTATTTTTTCAGTATTGAGTGTTATCCAGAGTCAGGTATTCTGCAAAGAGCTTTGCAGACATGATCTTAATAGGCAGAGACTGTTTTAGACGCTTTACGTGTATTAATATACTTAATCCTCATAATAACCCTATGAAGTAGGTACTATTATTATTATCCCCGTGTTACATGTGAGAAAACTGAGGCACTGGGAGATTAAGTAACTTCTCCAGGGTCACACAGGTAATGGGTTGAAAAGTCAAGGAATCTGGCTCCAGAGACTGTGTTCTCAATCTCTTTGCTAGACCCCTGCTCCAACTGCCCTCCACAGCAACCCTTAGACCAGGCAAACAGGTGCTACTCCTGCTGGGGAGAAGGGAAGCCCCTTGCTTGGGCTCACAGCCCTAGCCAGTGGCCAAGTGTTGTTCCCCTCCCAGTATCCATGGGTTCTCATTGTTCAGCTCCCACTTCTAAGTGAGAACACAGTGTTTGCTGGTCACGAATTGGTTTGCTGAGGATAATGGCTTCCAGGTCCATCCATCTTCCTGCAAAGGACATGATCTTGTTACATAGTATTCTATGGTGCGGATGTACCACATTTTTTTTTTTTTTTTTTTTTTTGAGATGGAGTTTTGCTCTTGTTGCCCAGGCTGGAGTGCAATGGCGCAATCTCGGCTCACCGCAACCGCTGCTTCCTGGGTTCAAGCGACTCTCCTGCCTCAGCCTCCTGAGAAGCTGGGATTACAGGCATGCACCACCATGCCCGGCTAATTTTGTATTTTCAGTAGTGGTGGGGTTTCTCCATGTTCGTCAGGCTGGTCTCGAACTCCTGACCTCAGGTGATCTGCCCTCCTCAGTCTCCCTAAGTGCTGGGATTACAGGAGTGAGCCACCGTGCCCAGCCCACATTTTCTTTATCCAGTCTATCAGTGATGGGCATTTGGGTTGATTCCATGTTTTTGCTATTGTGAATAGTGCTGCAGTGAACATATGCATACATGTATCTTTATAATAGAATGATTCATATTCCTCTGGATATATAACCAGTAACGGGATAGCTGGGTCAAATGGTATTTCCGGTTCTAAATCTTTGAGGAATTGCTGTACTGTCTTCCACAATGGTTGAACTAATTTACAAACAACCACGTTAAAAAGTAGGCAAAGGATATGAACAGATACCTCTCAAAAAAAGACATACATGCAGCCAACAAAACATACGAAAAAAAACTCAACACCACTGATGTAAATCAAAACCACAATGAGATACTATCTCCCACCAGTCAGAATGTCGATTATTAAAAAGTCAAGAAGCAACAGATGCTGGCAAGGTTGGGGAGAAATAGCAATACTTTTACAGTGTTTGTGCTGGACTTTCAACAACCCCTGTCATGGCTGGGTGCGGTGGCTCACGCCTGTAATCCCAGCACTTTGGGAGGCTGAGGTGGGCAGATCACTTGAAGTCAGAGGTTGGAGACCAGCCTGGCCAACATGGTGAAACCTTGTCTACTAAAAATACAAAAACTCGATGGGTGTGGTGATGGAAACCTGTAATCCCATTACTTGGGAGGCTGAGGCAGGAGAATTGCTTGAACCTGAAAAGCAGAGGTTGCAGTGAGCCAAGATCACACCACTGCACTCCAGTCTGGGCCACAGAGCAAGACTCTGTCTCAGGAAAAAAAGAGCCTGTCACACTGCACTCTCCTCTGGGGCAGGGATCTCTGCTTGTGCTTGTTTGTGTTAGGGAGAGGCAGAGAGACACCCTGCGAGCCTTTTGGTCACCTGGAGGATGGGAAGGTGAGCCTGAGGTCTGATGAGGCGGGGCCCACTCCTGCGTGGCTTTCTCAGCAAGTCCCTCTGGTCACCCTCTTCCTCCTACCCTAATGCACACACCAGACCTTCCCTCATACCCGCTTGTCAACACTTCCATTACTGATTTTCAGCAAAGAGCCTAGAAGTCCATGGGGGAAAGCAGCTCCCTTATGTCCCGTAGGGGAGGAAAGGTTGCTCTAGCCCTGCCTGCTGATTCTGCAAACTGTCACCCTGCCCAGGCATGCACAATGAAACAGCAGCAGGAGTGGAAAAAGGGAAGCTGGGCATGGTGGCTCACGCCTGTAATCCCAGTACTTTGGAAGGCTGAGGAGGGCGGATCACTTGAGGCCAGGAGTTCGAGACCAGCCTGGCCAAAATGGTGAAACCCTGTCTATACTGAAAATACAAAAATTAGCCAGGTATGGTGGTTCATGCCTGTAATCCCGGCTACTCGGGAGGCTGAGGCAAGAGAATCACTTGAACCTGGGAGGCGGAGGTTGCAGTGAGCCGAGATCATGCCATTGCACTCCAGCCTGGGCAACAGAGTGAGACTTTGTCTCAAAAACAAACAAAAAGGAAAATGCACAAGAGATTATCCCCAGATCAGCGGCCTAGTTAGCCAACCCTTGGCCAAAGAGCCACAGAGCTAGAATTTGTCCTTGGTCTTCCTCCCTCATGTCCCTCTTCTGACTCTGGCACATTTTCTCCCTCAGCAAGTAACTGGCCTTATGCTTTGCCTCCTTTAGCCTGGCCCTGGTCCCTGGCTTCTGGCTCCCACCATGCTCCCTTCCTCTCCACCTCCAGGAGGTAGCCACTTGTAAGCCAAAAAAAAAAAAATATTCTGAGACAGGGCCTGGCGTGGTGCCTCACGCCTGTAATCCCAGCACTTTGGCAGGCCAAGGCAGGCTGATCCCTGTGGTTGGAGTTCAAGACCAGCCTGGCCAGCATGGTGAAACCCCGTCTCTATTAAAAATACAAAAATTAGTCAGGCATGGTGGCGGGTGCCTGTAATCCCAGCTACTCGGGAAGCTGAGGCAGGAGAATTGCTTGAACCTGGCAGGCGGAGGTTGCAGTGAGCCAAGATCATGCCATTGCATTCCAGCCTGGGCAATAGAGTGAGAATCCACCTCAAAAAAAAAAAAAACAAAAACAAAAACAAAAATCTGAGACAGGTCTCAATCAATTTAGAAGTTTATTTTGCCAAGGTTAAGACAGCCCAGGAGAAAAACACGGAAAGTCACAAAAAAGGTCTGTGTTCTATGTTTCTCTCCAAGGATGATTTTGAGGATTTCAATATTTAAAGAGGAAAAGCAGGCTGCAGGGGAGAAAAGGTGGGTACCATAATCCACATGTTGCAAGAGAAAAGGAATAATTGGGGAATAGTCAATTTTGTATTTGTCTTGCACTCAGTCAATCAGAACTTTACGTAAGATAAGGTGAACATAGAGTAGCTGCCTGTGGAGATGTTTGATCTTTTATCTGTAGCTACTGTCTGCTTAGGAACAAAAGGAATGGCAGTTTCTTCCATGACTCAGCTTTCAGCTTAATTTTTTCCTTTTGGCAGAGTGAATTGGAATCCCAAGTTTTTATTTTCCTTTCACACACTGTAATAGTTAGTGTACATCTGTCCCCTCTCTCTTTATATATGTATGTATATACACACACATACATATATAGACACGTACATATACAAATACATAATATATATCTAAACATATGTATTTGTGTGTACATATATATACACAAAAGTACTGTCCAGGCACGGTAGCTTATGCCTGTAATCCCAGAACTTTGGAAGGCTGGAGGATTGCTTGAGGCCAGGAGTTTGGGACCAGCCTCGGCAACGTAGAGAGAATCTGTCTCCACATAAAAAATAATAAAAACCCATGAATATTTGCATATATATATATATATATTTCAAAACCAGGATCATACATTGTATATGACTCTTCAACATGCTCCCCCGCCCCAGTGATATCATGGCCATCTTCCCGTGGACTGACTACATGGATCTAACTCCTTCTTCTCGGTGGCCGCTTAACATTTCAGTACATGCAAATGCCATTATATTTTGTTTTTAACAGGTTCTCTTCCCATTATTTGTGGAGGGCCTGTCATGGACAAGGCTCTGTTCTGGGGACCAGAATTTACATTCTATTAAGGGAGACAGGAAATATACAGAAATTAAGTTAATAGGCAGGAGCATTGTGGGTGAGGTTAAGTGTTAGGAGGAAAATAAAACAGGATCTGGGGGCTTCAGGGCAATGTCACTATGGAGGTGAAGTGATGTTTGATAACTCCAGTTAGAATTTCTGGACCACATGTAGGATGCATACTTGGGTTATGTCAATTTTTTTCGTTTGTTTGTTTTTTTAAGCCAGGGTCTTGCTCTATCACCCAGGCTGAGTGCAGTGCAATCATGGCTCACTGCAGCCTTGACCTCCTGGGCTCAAGCAATCCTCTCACTTCAGCCTGTCGAGTAGCTGAACGACAGGCGAGCGCCAGCAGGCCCGGCTAATTTTGGATCTTCTGTAGAGATGGAGTCTCGCTATGTTGCCCAGGCTGGTACATCCAGTTTTGAGCTGGGACACACATTGCAGACGGCACCTGTGAGCCCATGTGATACAGATGGAAGAGGAGCTGTGGGATCTTCACTTTGGAAAGAATGAGCCCCATGACACTGTTCTTCCCTCCCACTCAGAGTCCTTGGTGGTCTCAGGTCTGGGGCAGCTACCGAGGGTCAGATGCACAGGCCAGGCAGGAGGCCCCCATCCCCGGAGTGCGAACTTCTCTGCACAGGCCCATCTTCATGACTTCCCCACTCTGTGGCCTTAGGACCATTACTTTGTGACTTCTCAGAGTAATAAAGCAGCTTTCTTTAAAAATTTATTTATTTTGGCTGGGTGCGGTGGCTCACGCCTGTAATCCCAGCACTTTGGGAGGCCAGGGAGGGCAGATCACCTGAGGTTGGGAGTTTGAGACCAGCCTGGCCAACATCATGAAACCCCATCTCTACTAAAAATACAAAAAATTAGCTGGGCATGGTGGCACATGCCTGTAATCCCAGCTACTCGGGAGGCTGAGGCAGGAGAATCGCTTGAACCGGGAGGTGGAGATTGCGGTGAGCCAAGATCACACCATTGCATTCCAGCCTGAGCAACAAGAGCAAAACTCCGTATCAAAAAAAAAAAAAAAAGAATTTATTTATTTTTTGAGACGGGGTCTTACTCTGTCACCTAGGCTGGAGTGCGTTGGTGTGATCATAGCTCACTGTAGCCTCAAACTGCTGGGCTCAAGCAATCCCCTCACCTCAACCTCCTGAATATCCGGGATTACAGGCTGAGCTGCCATGCCCAGCTAAAGGGGCTTTCTTGTTTGTAAAGTGTTAAAATGCTTCTTTGCCTCTGCTTTCACAAGAAAATGCATATAAAAGTGCTTTAAGAGAGGAAACTATCTATTAGTTTGTTAGGATTGCCAGAACAAAGAACTGTAAGCTGGGTGGCTCCAAATAACATAAATTTATTGTCCCACAATTTGGAGGCCAGAAGTCTGAAACTGAGGTGTTGGCACGGTTAGTTCCTTCTTGGGAAATCTGAGAGAAAATCTGTTTCATGCCTGTCTCCTAGTTTCTGACAGCTGTCATCAATCCCTGTCACTCCTTGGCTGTGACACCATCACTCTGAGAGGTGACACATCTCTGCCCCCATCATCACATGGCATTCTCCCTGTGTGTCTGTGTCCAAATCTCTTGCTCTTTTTTTGTTTGAGATGGAGTCTTGCTCTGTTGCCCAGGCTGGAGTGCAGTGGCGCAATCTCGGCTCACTGCAACCTCCGCCCCCTGGGTTCAAGCAATTCTTCTGCCTCAGCCTCCTGAGTAGCTGGGATTACAGCCATGTGCCACCACGTCTGGCTAATTTTTTGTATTTTTAGTAGAGATGGGGCTTCACCGTGTTAGCCAGGATGGTCTCAATCTCCTGACCTCGTGATCCGCCTGCCTCAGCCTCCCAAAGTGCTGGGATTACAGGTGTGAGCCACCGCACCCGGCTGTCTTGCTTCTTTTAAGGACATTAGTTATTGGATGAGGTCCACCCTAATGATCTGATTACATCCACAAAGATCCTGTTTCCAAATACAGTCACATTTGCAGGTCCCAGGGCTTTGGGCTTGAACATATCTTTTTGCAGGGGGCACAATTCAACCCATGTCATCTTCACCATCAGCATCATCTTTGTCATCATGATCACAGAAAATCGATGTTAAAAAACCCACCAAGGCTGGGCACGGTGGCTCAAGCCTGTAATCCCAGCACTTCGGGAGGCTGAGATGGGCGGATCACCAGGTCAGGAGACCGAGACCATCCTGGCTAACACAGTGAAACCCCGTCTCTACTAAAAATACAAAAAACTAGCCGGATGAGGTGGTGGGCGCCTGTAGTCCCAGCTACTCAGGAGGCTGAGGCAGGAGAATGGCATGAACCCGGGAGGCGGAGCTTGCAGTGAGCTGAGATCCGTGCACTCTAGCCTGGGCGACAGAAAGGAGAATCCGTCTCAAAAAAAAAAAAAAACCAAAAAAAAACCCCACCAAGGCCGGGTGCAGTGGTTCAGGCCTGTAATCCCAGCACTTTGGGAGGCCGGGGTGGGCAGATCACTTGAGGTCAGGAGTTCGAGGCTAGCCTGGCCAACATGGTGAAACCCCGTCTCTATTAAAAATACAAAAATTGACCAGGCGTAGTGGCTCATGCTGTAATCCCAGCACTTTGGAAGGCCGAGGCAGGTGGATCACCTGAGGTCAGGAGTTCAAGAGCAGCCTGGCCAGCATGGTGAAACCCCATCTCAACCAAAAATACAAAAAAATTAGCTGGGTGTGGTGGCAGGCACCTGTAATCCCAGCTACTTAGGGAGGCTGAGGCAGGAGAATTGCTGGAACCCATGAGGTGGAGGTTGCAGTGAGCCAAGATTGTGCCATTGCACTCCAGGCTGGGTGACAAGAGTGAAACTCTGTCTCAAAAAAAAAAAAAAAAAAAAAAAAATCAGTTGGGCATGGTGGCGTGAGCCTATAATCCCAGCTACTCTGGAGGCTGAGGTGGGATAATTGGTTGAATGCACGAGGCAGAGGTTACAGTGAGCTGAGATTGCGCCACTGCATTCCAGCCTGGGCAATAGAGTAAGACCTGTCTCAAAACACACACACACACGTGTGCGTGCACACACACACACACCCCAAAACTGCATTATCAATCAGCAAACTGAATCTGCTTGGTTTTATGTGGAATTGCCACCTTGCCTTAGTAGTCCACTTTGACTCTACAAAGGTGGTGATAAATTTGCAGGATCCCACCAGGTGCAGCGGCTCATGTCTGTAATCTCAGCACTTTGGGAGGCAGATCCCTTGAGGCCAGGAGTTCAAGACCACTCTGGTCAACATGGTGAAACCCTGTCTCTACTAAAAATACAAAAAATTGGCCAGGGGCTGTGGCTCACGCCTGTAATCCCAGCACTTTGGGAGGCCGAGGTGGGTGGATCTTGAGGTCAGGAGATCGAGACCATCCTGGCTAACACAGTGAAACCCCGTCTCTACTAAAAATACAAAAAATTAGCTGGGCGTGGTGGCGGGCGACTGTGGTCCCAGCTACTTGGGAGGCTGAGGCAGGAGAATGGCATGAACCTGGGAGGCAGAGGTCGCAGTGAGCTGAGATCACACCGTTACATTCCAGCCTGGCGACAGAGCGAGACTCCGTCTCAAAAAAAAAAAAAAAAATTACCGGGGAGTGGTGGTGCATGCCTGTAATCCCAGCTACCTGGGTGGTTGAGGCACACGAATCACTTGAACCTGGGAGGTGGAGATTGCACGTAGCAGAGATCGAGCCACTGCACTCCTGCCTAGGTGACAGAGCCAGACTGTCACTCACAAACAAACAAATAAACAAACAAACCTGATTTGCAGAATCCTGGGAGAGACAGAGAAAGGGCTCTGCTTCTCTAACTACAGGCATGCATTCATTGCCTGGGTGTCTTGTCAAAATACCTACCCTGCTTCAGCGTGCTTGGGGTGGCCTGACATTCTGCATTGCTGTCAAGCTCCCAGGGGATGGCTTTGCTGCTGTCCACAGATCACACTGTGAGTAGGGTCTGATGGTTTTCTACCATACAGGCCTCTGCCCTGCCTAAGGCCCAAGCACCTTTGAGGAGCCTGGCCACTCACCCTCTTCCTCCCATGACCTTTATGATAGCAAGAGCCAGCCTAGCAGGTTTCATATGTGTCACTTTTCCCTTAGGTAGTCCCAGCTGTGACATCTTTCCCTACCTAACTGGTCCCCCTGTGTAGCGTGTGCTCTTCTTAGCCTCCATTAGTATTCCAGTGAGCCCACCTCGCAACAGTGAGACGTATCAGGGAAGGCGAGAGGAAACTTAGCATAAAGGAGGACTGCAAACACATCAGAACACAAAACACACACATTCAGCCAAAAGACCCCCTTTCCTGGACTCCATCCAGACCCGTCCCTTTATTATTTTTGTTCTCTTTCCTCTTTAACTAGATCTTGCCTGAAAACAGCCTGGGCGTTGCTAAGGGAACGCCTTAGAGCCTCCCTGAACACATCATTGTTTAATTCCAGCACAGGCAGCCCAGAGGAATTTGCTATTTGTTTAAGAGATGAAAGCCTCAAACGTCCACACATTCTTCTCCAGCTTCACTCCCCTTTAACTGTATGGCCCAGCCAGAGTGGAGCACATTGGGTGGAGGGAACTCATGCGACCCAACAAGGTAGTAGGTACTCTGTGGATGGTCCTTGATATTCAAAGACAAAGAGATCCAGGATTTCACTTGATTGGGTACTGGGGGAAGAACTGTCTTCAAGTGATGGTATGAGAAAGACATGAAGGGAGAGGAAAGCCTCTCAGCCGTGTTTACCCCGACCTCAAATGTGTACATGGGAAATTGACCCAAACTTCCCTCAGGGCCTCAGTTACACAGACTGTCATTCAAGGAAGGGTACCAGACACCCCACTGAGCAGCACACCTAACCTGTACATATAACACATGAAAATAGGCAACAGGCCGGGCATGGTAGCTCATGCCTGTAATCCCAGCATTTTGGGAGACCAAGGCAGATGGATCACCTGAGGTCGGGAGTTCGAGACCAGCCTGACCAACGGTGTTTCTCAACCCCGTCTCTACTAAAAATACAAAATTAGCCGGGCATGGTGGCGCATGACTGTAATCCCAGCTAGTTGGGAGACTGAGGCAGGAGAATCGCTTGAACCTAGGAGGCGGAGGTTGTGGTGAGCCAAGATCGCACCATTGCACTCCAGCCTGGGCAGCAAGAGCGAAACTCCGCCTCAAACAACAACAACAACACAAACAAACAAACAAACAAACAAAAAACCAAGAAACAAAAGAAAACAGCCAACAAGGCTCTTGAAGGCTGGCTTCCAAGGGATCCAGGGATCTTCCCAAGCAGTAAGAGCAGAAATCAGCTGAGTGCTGGCCTTTTGGAGAGTGGATGTGATTTGAGGGTTTGGGGAAGAGCTTTCCCCTTGGCCCTATGAAGTTTTCCTGAAAATCACTGACATGAAGCAGATTGATAGGAGAAAAGATGTACACATTTATTTAACATGTAGACACGGGAGCCCGCAGCATGAAGACCCCCCTCGCCCAGTGAGATTCAAAAGCTTGTATTCCAACCTGACAAAACAAGTTATGGATGGGGGAGAACAGGAATTCTGTTGGGGGGATTACTGGGGAGAATGAATGGATCAGGAAACAGAGATTAACCAGAAATAGTTCTCTTTGACAGCAAAAGGGTCTGTTCAGGTGTGGTTACATTCTTGGTCTTACAGAAAGGGGAAGAAAAAAACAATTATCTGGATCTCAGGCACATAAAGGAACTTCAGCTTCTTTGGGAGACACGATGGGAGTGGGGGAAAGGTCAGAGAGACCTTGAGGCTTCCGCAGTTCTGCATGTCGCCTCGCCATATTTTGGGGTATCAGTTTCTGAGCCCCCAAAAGGCAAGGAGGTGTTTCAGGAATCCATCCAGGTGCCATTTAACAGGATGTATCAGTAACCCAATGTGTCCTGTGGCACCTGCTAGGTAGGGGTGCAGAGAAGCACTGTAACAGAGCCCGGAGCTGTACAGCCTTGCACCTGCAGCTTCTCATTCTGGGGAGAGAGCACTGAGCCTCCTCTCCTTTGCGGCCTCATGGCTCCATCCCTCCCGTCCCTGCTTTCCTTCCAGGGCCATTCTCTGCTTTTCTTCCAGGGCCATTCTGCTTCTCTGCCAACCGTCACTTGGGTCCCACTGGGCATTGGCTGCAGGAGAACCTGATTGGCTCAGGTAATCACCATCTCTTGGACACTGGCCAACCAATAGAGCAGCAGCATCCAGGTCAGGTGCCCACCCTTGGTCCAATCAGCTGTGGCCCAACTGCCGCAGGTCCCAAGGAGCAGGTGGTGTTTTTAAAGGGGGCTGCAGGTGAGCCAGGTCTTCTGGTGTCAACTACACAATAAAAGCGACACTTTCAGAAGAATTCTAATGAGAGAGCCGAGTCTTCTACCTGGGACGTGTGATTGAATTTTTCTGATGTGATGGCATATGGGATAAAATCTCTCCTGTGTCATCCTGTGGAGACTTGGTGAAGGGCTCATCACCCACACATCCTCCTGTCATCGGAGTTGTGTTTTGGAGGGAGTTTGGCTGTGCTGACTCAGATTTCCGGGAAGGCACAGGTTCAGAAAAGAGGCTGCTCCTGGGCGCCGAGCCACCACTGGTTACCTCCAGAAAAACTTGAAATTTGGCAGTGAATGGAAGGGGAAAGTGGGCTGACTCTACTGGAGTAACAGGAGCATCTGTGCACAGCCCAGAGAGACCTGTGCAGATGGAGAGACAAACACGCCAACACACGCCTTGACAGACAGTGCGGGAAAGAGAGATCCTCTGAGAGCCACAGAGGGCCACATGTAGGGAGAGCCAGAGAGATAGAGACACAGACACAGAGATAAACACTCACATGAAGCAACACACACAGTGGCACACAATCATTCACCGAAGCAAGCACAGGGCTCTAGGGAGCTTGCAGCTCAAGTGGAGCCAGGCTAGTGGAAGTGAACACTGCATTGTCCCTTGATGTGGGAAGCTGAGCTGTCTGCTACAAAAAGGAAAAGGCCATTTTCCCGATGATCAGGATTTCATTGTAAAGGAGTTGCTGGGCTTATCTCAAGAAAGGAGGGGCCGACGGGAGTCAATATAATCCATTTTCAGAGGAAACTGTTTTCTAAATTTGAGTCAATATAATCCATTTTCTTTCTTTCTCTCTCTCTCTCTCTTTTCTTTTTGAGATGGAGTCTTGCTCTGTCACCCAGGCTGGAGTGCAGTGGCAGGATCTTGGCTCACTGTAACCTCTGCCTCCCAGTTTCAAGCGACTCTCCTGTTTCAGCCTCCCATGTAGCTGGGACTATAGGCGCGTGCCACCACGCCCGGATGATTTTGTATTTTTAGTAGAGACAGGGTCTTGCTATGTTGGCCAGGCTGGTCTTGAACTCCTGACCTCAGCTGATCCACCCACCTTGGCCTCCTAAAGTGCTGGGATTACAGGGGTGAGCCACCGCGCCCAGCCAGTATAATCCATTTTCATAGGAAAATGTGTTTTCTAAATTTGAAAAGCAAAAGCCAAAAAAAAAAAAAAAAAAGCAATAGAAATACTGTTGGAGAAGTTGCCAAAATGCAGACAAGTTCTAAGCGTCTGTTTAGGCTGTGGCTCCAGCACTCAGAAAGGACCCCCCTCCGGGAACACTGGGGCAGTGGCCCTGAGAGGGGTGTCTTTACAGTGCTGTGACACTGGTCAGAGCCTGGAGAAATGGCCAGTCTCATCAGGGCCCACATTGCACAGAGAGATGGCTGTTGTCTGTCTGTGGTTTGCACTGTGTAGCCACCCACAGGAGGGTTGAGCCGCAAAGGAATTGGATCCTTACTGTGTTGCAGCCATAGCCAGGCCCCAGGGGCAGGGCCAGTACCTGAACAGCTGAAGAAGGAAATGGTTGTCCTGCAGTAAGACGTGGAGCTCTGGGAGGCTGAGGTGGGAGGATTGCTTGAGCCTGGGAAGTCGAGGATGCAGTGAGCCAAGATTGTGCCACTGCACTCCAGCCTGGGTGACAGAGCAAGAAAAAAAAAAAAAAAGGTAGAGCTCACACTTGAGCCTTAGGGCTGCCATGTCTGGAAGGAATCTTAGAAGTTTTCTAGTCCAACCTTTTCCTTTTTTGCTGGAGAAAGCTGAAGCTGAGAGGCTAAGTGATTCCCCTGAGGCCCTGCAGTAAGTTAATGATGCCCTGGCAGACTCATGTATTAAAGGCTGGTGCCTCTCCACCTAGGCTAGTTTTTCCCCTTGGCGGGGGATCAGTTCTGTGGGTGGGGACAAAACCTGACGATAGGTACAAGGATCTCTAAGAAGGCTGATGAGAGGGTACTGGAAAACAGTTAAAGGAATATGTGCCCCATTTTCTGTAAGATCTCTCCTTTGGGCCCTTGATAAAGACTTTATTTTGGTCACAAAAAGGATAGGGTGGCTCAAGCGACCCCTTTCTCAGTCATAGAAAAACAATAGAAAGCATAAGCCCTGCAGAGTATAGGTGATCTGGAGTCCCAGAATCAGGAAGACAGTGAGAAGAGACAGTCAAAGGATGGTATTCATGGGCAGCCTCCCAGCTTCCTCCTCCCCCAGTTGCTTGTGAATCACCAGTTGCTTGTTGATTTGGAAGCAAAGTGGCATCTGGTGGGAGAGGGATGAGCAATTCATCTAGGAATGAAAGGATAGGGATCTCAGATTGGTAACAGAGATCCTCCTTCACAACTGCAAAAGGCTTGCTGGACAGAGAGATATGTGGAAATCTGAAATTCCTGGCTGAGGTTAGCTTCTGGCTAAGCTCTTGATGGAACTTATCCATGATGTCCCCGCCTCTTATTCATGTTCCCACACTGAACACACCATGACTATCACCATCGGTGCCCTCACTGCTCCCTGGATGGGAAGTCAGAGGATGTGGCCAAACTCTCCTCCATGCCGGGAGGTGGTGGAAATGTGGCTTCCAAGTTCACGGTGGTTTGCCTGAGGTCCTGCAGAGTCCTCAGAACCCAGGTGTCCAGGCTCCCTGTCACATTCACCCGAGAACCCAGGGAGTCTGGGAGAGATGCTCTTCCCAGAAAGAGCATCACATTTACATCACTTAGGACCTGGGCCTGGGGCTGGGGCTATAGACAGAAAGGGAAATGCAGTGAAACAAATCTCGCTGGACCCCCTACCCCCTAAATGACTCCATTGGTCATTGAGATGAAAAAGCCGCAGAATTCTTTCAGCTCTCTTCCAGGATCTTCCTTTTGAATGCAAAGGAAGACTGGGAACTCTCCGCAGAGTAAAATGTGGGTCTCCATCTCAATGCCCAGAGACAAAAGCCAAAAAATGTGAAGAATTTCCAAAGAGCCTCCTTCAAACGGCATCTCCCCCCACCTCTGGCTGTGCTCCACAGGCGCCATGGATGGGAATGGCGACTTTCTCCTCCAGGCCCGGCTTGGCCTGTTGCCCACTCACTAAAAGCCTGGATGAGGAGAAATGAAATCAGGCATGGCCCCACTTAGCCCATGCACTTGTCCTCATGTAAGAAGATACTTCTGTGACCCGGCTGACTGATGGGCCTTGTGCGTGGTTCTGCCGGTACATGGCAGGGACGTTTCCATCAGGCAGTGCACACTCTTGGACTCCTGTCCCCAGTGGGAGCAGCCCCTGGGCGGGCGGGTCGAGCAGACAAAACACCCCACCTGCGCCGGGGCGGTGGAAACTTGTTCACTTTCCGAGGACCCTTTAGGAGGAGCACTCACTTGGCTCAGGGCTCTTTTGTTCTTCTCCTTTGGAGGCTGAACAAAAAAGAATAAGCTGCTGTTCTATCATAAGGATTGAAAAAGAGACAGGGAAAGAGTCCCAAGAATTCTCTCTGTAAGACGTCTTGAAGAGACTGAGTGACGCTTGATGTGGCAGGGGTCCTTGGCCATCTGGGTAAATGTCTGCCGGCCTTCACTCTGCCAGCTTATTTCACCGTGACCTCTTCTCTCTTCTCTGCAGGACATCGAGTTCTTTGGGGGTCACGAGGATCCCTCAGACGGTAAGAAAAAGCACAGAAGATGACAACTCATAAATAATCTTAGGGGAGAGGTTGGGAGTGATAAGAAATGGAGTACACAACCCGTAGAGGGCTGTTCCAGTTACCACATGACAATATTAGGGGAGTCGCCTCCCTCTCTGCCAGTACCCGCCTGGTTGGTGAACTTGCCTCCAGCTCTTTTTGCTCCCCTCTGGCAGACAGAATACTTTCCCTGAAGTACTGACTTAGTGGTGCTATTGCCAACTTCAGACTCTGCAGTAGCAGGCTATAGCTGCAGTGCCTGGCCCAGGGACCTTGGTGTGGCCCCGAAGGCCCCCCGCAGCCAGGGTGTCCTCCTCCCAGCCTCTACAACTCACCCTGCGAGGCCCTTTGATGTGGCCTTTTGACCTGGCCACCCACATCCACCACACTTCTCAATTATCCCACACCCCCGATTTCAATATGACATTTCACAAACTCCCCACGCCTTCTTCACTGCACATCCTGCTCACTGCATTCGCCTTGTGGCTTGGGTCACTTTTCCTCTTGGAAGCTTTTTGACAAACTCCACCTCCCCTCTTGGTGTCGGGCGACCCGGCCTCAGAACCTGCGCTGCTTGCCACTCTGTTAGTTGCTTACCCTTGGGCCAGTGATGGACCTTAGGGCCTCTTGTTTCCTGTGAAATGGGAATAACGACTACCCACCTTATAGGTTGTAGGGACCAAGGGAAGTCTAATAGGGTCTGACTATGTTGCCCAGGCTGGTCTTGAACTCCTGGCTCAAGTGATTCTCCCACCTCAACCTCCCTAGTGGCTGGAACTACAGGCATGAGTTACCGTGCCTGGCTTATTTTTTTATTTTTTGTAGAGATAGGGTCTCACTATGTTGCCCAGACTGGTCTCAAACTCCTGGGCTCAAGCCATCCTCCTGCTGCAGCCTCCTAAAATGCTGGGATTACAGGCGTGAGCCACCATGCCCGGCCTGGGTTTTTTTTTTTTTTTTGTGACGGAGTTTCGCTCTTGTTGCCCAGGCTGGAGTGCAATGGCATGATCTCAGCTCACTGCAACTTCCGCCTCCCGGATTCAAGCGATTCTCCTGCCTCAGCCTCCTGAGTAGCTGGGATTACAGGCATGTGCCACCACGCCCGGCTAATTTTGTATTTTTGGTAGAGATGGAGTTTCTTCATGTTGATCAGGCTAGTCTTGAACTCCTGACCTCAGGTGATCCGCTCACCTTGGCCTCCCAAAGTGCTGGGATTACAGGCGTGAGCTACTGCGCCCGGCCTCCGGGTTTTAATAAGTCCCCTGGGTGACTCTGAGGCACATTCAAGTTTGAGAGCCACTGCTGTGTTCTGTTGCTTGGGACACGAATGGTCTGCAGAATAGCGAAGGACTCCGACTCACCAAACCGCATGTGCTTCAGAAAGCCAGGCGGCTAACTCGCTAGCCTGATAAAATCCCTGTCCGCAGCCTCATTCCTCAGCCCTGACTCTCTATTCAGTCCCTAGAGATAGGTGTCTTTTAGAGGGCTCTTTTTATCCCCTAGCTCATCGGAAGAGGAAGAAAGTTTTGTCTGTACACTTTGTCTGTGCATGTCCTCTCGTTGACATTTCGTGGAGCCAGGGGCTCAGATGATGGTCGGCAGAGCGGTAGTCAGGGCATTCCTCAGCCCTGTCCCTCTGAGCTGGTGTCAAGATTTCCCAGGAGGCAGACAGAAGGCGGCACTGGGTGGAGAGAGGGAATTCAGGCAGCATGTCTTGGCCTCTCTGGGAGCCAAGGGGGAAGATCCACCCTGCACCCAGCAGCTTTCCTCTCGGAGCAAGGGCTGCCTGTGTGGCCAAGAAAGGCGAGCCTGGTATGAATGGAGACCTTGTGCCAAAGACCTCGCTGGAGCCGGGAGCCGCAACACAGGGGCTTTTCACAAGGAGCCTTACAACAGAGGCGGCATTGAGCGTGACGGTGGCTAGCGGGCAGGCGTGGGGTCTGGTGGACGCGTGGCATCGGTAGAACAACATTGCTGCTCCTCCTGACCCTGTCTCGGCTGGGGGTGGGGGGGCGCTCCTGGGTCTCTTCTCAGAGGGGAATACACTAAGAGTCATGTTGTCTCTAGCCGAAGCTGCCCTGACCCGCCTCGAGGGTGTTTGAGGCTCTACAGGGACACAGAATGTGAGTACAGGGGTCAACGTGCGCGTGGAGTAAGCTGGTGGGCTGGACACGAATGGGTTAAAGACAGCTGCTTGGAGACATCGCCAAAGCATGATTCCACTGGGGCCTAGGCTACCAGCAAAGGGAGGGTGCCAGATGCCTCTGTCTGTTGAAGGGGGATGGAATCCCAGTGTGCCCCCTCTGAGGGGTCATTGAAAGGTGACAGAGAGCGGCAGCCTTGCTGAGGGGCTATGCAGGGGCTATGAGCCAGGGATGGAGGGCAACTGCCCAAGGGCAGTCAGGATCAGAAGACCATGGGGGTAGGGGCGTGGTGGGTCTAACACTTCCAAAGGAAAGGAAAGGTTTAATACTTTCCCATATATAGACACACCCTCTCTGTGTCCACCTATAGCCACCTTCTTTTTTTTTTTTTTAGAAGACAGGGTCTCACTCTGTCACCTAGGCTGGAGTGCAGTGGCTTATCTGTGACATGAAAAAACACCTCTGATTGGGCCTGGTGGCTTATGCCTGTAATCCCAGCACTTTGGGAGGCCAAGACAAACAGATCACTTGATGCCAGAAGCTCGAGGCCAGCCTGGCCAACATGGTGAAATCCCATCTCTACTGAAAATATAAAAATTAGCCGGGCGTGGTGGCGCATGTCTATAATCCCAGCTACTCTGGAGGCTGAGGCACCAGAATCACTTGAGCCTGGGAGGTGGGGGTTGCAGTGAGCCGAGATCATGCCCTTGCACTCCAGTCTGGGTGACAGAAGGAAACTGTCTTTTTTTTTTTTTTTTTGTGATGAGATCTCGCTTTGTCACCTAGGCTGGAGTGCAATGGTGCAGCTTCTGCCTTCCAAGTTAAAGTGATTCTCCTGCCTCAGTCTTCTGAGTAAGCTGGGATTACAGGTGCACGCCACCACACCTTCCATGTATTTTTGTATTTACATTTATTTTGTATTTCCATGTATTTTTGTATTTTTAGTAGAGACGGGGTTTCACCATGTTGGCCAGGCTGGTCTCGAACTCCTTATCTTGTGATCTGCCCATCTCAGCCTCCCAAAGTGCTGGGATTTTCACCATGTTGGACGGGCTGGTCTCGAACAGTGGCCAGATCTTATCTTGTGATCTGCCCATCTCAGCCTCCCAAAGTGCTGGGATTACAGGTCTCATGAGCCACCGTCTCGGCCTCCCCGATCAGGCTTGAAACTAGAAACTCTGTCTTGAAAAAAAAAAAAAAAGAAAGAAAGAAAAAGAAAAAAGGAAAAAAAAAATCTTCAAAGACTGAATCCAAGGCCAGAAATCTGGTTGGGCAATTCCAGGCTAGCTGACTTTCTGTGGTTCAAGAGGTACTGATCATGGCTCACTGCAGCCTCAACATCCTGGGCTCAAATGATCCTCCCACCTCAGCCTCCCAAGTAACTGGGACCACGGGTGTGTGCCACCACACTCAGCTAATTTTTAAATTGTTGGTACAAATGGCATCTCTCATATTACCAGGGCTGATCTCGAACTCCTGGGCTCAAGCGATCCTCCCGCCTCAGTCTCCCAAAGTGTTGGGATACAGGTGTGAGCCACTGTGTCCTGCCCAGCCAACGCTTATTTACCCAATGTGGTTAATCAGTGAATTCGCCAGATCCCTGGCTTCCTCTCTCTTTTTGAACCTGTTCTTTTCTAGGGTAACCAAGTGTCCCAGTCTACTTGAGACCAAAGGATTTCCCAGGACACGGGATAGGCATATATGCACACACACACGTATGTCCAGCATTCTTCACACTCATTTCTTTATCTGCTCCAGTAGAATGTGGCCTCCTTCAAGGAAGGATTGCTTTACTTTTCTGTATCAGCTGCCACATGGAAGGTGCAATAAATATTTGCTGAGAAACAAATGAGCCAATTAATTCCATCCAGGTGAGAGAATTAAGAAAGACTTCATGGGCAAGGGGGCCTAACATGTTGGCTTGGATAAACCAGGGCGAACTTGAGCACTGGCCTTGTGGGAGGGAGAGGTTTGGCATCAAGTAGAGGTCAGGCCTGAGTTTCTCCTGGTTGTCCGCCCTCCACCCCAACCCCTGTCCTGCCCCTCCTGTCTCCACGGCAGCCCTGAGTCAGCTCTCCTGGGGTCTGTTCCCTGGATTCAGGCTGGGTGACTGTGGCAGTAGTGTGGTGGTGATGCCCTCACTCCTTGGAGCTCGTTGACAGGCAGGCCCAGGAGATCTGGGAGCAGTCCTGGAGGTCTTGCAGGCCCAGCCCTCTGAGATGACAGCTGTCTTGGGGTCACTTGATTTTTAGGAAAAATGCTGTTGTGTTTTCAGTCCTCTACCAGAGACAGACAAACACTCCCGGCCAGGCCATCTTGGGGCCTCCCCTGGGGCCCTGCCCAGGCCTCTGAGTTGGCTGATAGACTCTCACAAGCTCAGGTTTGGGGGTGGGGTGCTGAGGAGGCTTCTGAAGAAAAGACTGGGGCCTGACATGGTGGTTTACGCCTGTAATCCCAGCACTTTGAGAGACCGAGGCAGGCGGATCACCTGAGGTCAGGAGTTTAAGACCAGCCCGTGCAATATAGTAAAACCCCGTCTCTAGTAAAAAGTACAAAAAGTTAGCCAGGCATGATGGTGTGTGCCTGTAATCCCAGCTACTCAGGAGGCTGAGGCATGAGAATCAGTTGAACCCAAGAGGTGGAGGCTGCAGTGAGCTGAAATCACGCCACTGCACTCTAGCCTGGGTAACAGAGTGAGATCCCATCTCAAAAAAAAAAAAAAAAAAAAAAGGCCAGTCGCGGTGGCTCACGCCTGTAATACCAGCACTTTGGGAGGCTGAGGCAGGCAGATCACGAGTTCAGGAGATCGAGACCATCCTGGCTAACATGGTGAAACCCTGTCTCTACTAAAAATACAAAAAATTAGCTGGGCATGATGGCAGACACTTGTAGTCCCAGCCACTCTGGAGGCTGAGGCAGGAGAATGGCGTGAAACCAGGAGGCGGAGCTTGCCAGTCGGCTGAGATCAGGCCACTGCACTCCAACCTGGGTGACAAAGCGAGACTCCATCTCAAAAAAAAAAAAGAAAAAGAAAAGATTGAGGCCAGAGGGGAGTAGAGGGGAGGACTCAGGTGAGCACCAGGCAAAGCCAAGGCCTTGGCCACTGGCAGCTTTTGGTCCTTCACAGGGCTCAGCTAAGTGGGGCAGGAGGAGGTGCCTATATAATTGCCAGGAGCAGCCACTCAGGCCTCCCTGCACCCTGCCCCGCCTTGTGAACCACGTTCGTTCTTTCTCTTCCCCTCCCTCTCTTTTCTCTCCAACCTCCCAGGTCTTGACAGTCTCCCAGTTGCCAGTCCCTGCATCTTAGCCCAGGAGAGGATGCCGTGGGTCGAGGGAGTCTCCTTTAAGCACCCTAGCTGCCCCGTTACCTGCTTTGTTTTTCTTTGTGGTACTTATTGCAACCTGAAATCAATTATTTGAGTACCTGTTTCATGCTTGCCCCTTGACTTGAATGGAATGAGAGCAGAGATGAGTTGGTTAACTGCCAGCTATGCCCCAGCACTTAGCTAGGTCTGATACCTCATGAGTGAATGAATGAGGCCAAATTTTCAGGCCCATACCACAGACCATGGCGATATAATGCCGGGCAGTTCCCAGGCTCTGGAAGGCTCCCAGGACACAGGGATGAGGGGTTGGGGGCGGAAGCCCCCAGCATTTTTTTTTTCCTTTGGAGACAGAGTCTCCCTCTGTCACCTAGGCTGGGATGCAGGGGCGCAATCTTGGCTCACTGCAATCTCTGCCTCCCCAGTTTAAGCGATTCTCTTGCCTCAGCCTCCTGAGTAGCTGGGACTACAGGCACCTGCCACCATGCCCGGCTAATTTTTTGTATTTTTGGTAGAGACAGGGTTTCACCATGTTAGCCAGGATGGTCTCAATCTCCTGAACTCAGGCAATCCACCTGCCTCACTCAGCCTCCCAAAGTGCTAGAATGACAGGTGTGAGCCATCATGCCCGGCCCGCCCCTGCAGTTCTACAACTTCTTCTTTTAACCCAAAGGGAGCCAGGGAGAACAGAGGAGGTTCTGTGGTCCAGGGGAATTAGCAGCCCTAATTACTTGCCTCCTTTGGGAAATGGAGACCTGCAGACCCTCCTGCCTTGCTTTTGGCATTTTCTCACCAGCCCACTCTACCAGTGCCCATGCTCCTTTGGTCCAGAGCACCGAGTTTCCTCTGGCCCCCAGCTCTGCCTGTTCTGTGGCATGGCGAACTGCCCTGGGAGGGACCGTGACAACCCTGTGCCCATACTCTTCTTTATAGCAGAGCAGACAGACCCAGGGCGGTGAAGTTGTTTGTTCAAGATCACACTGTTTGTCATTGGCAAAGCTGAGAACTCATTGATTCATTTATTCACTGGACACGTATATTTATTGAATCCCTAATGTGTGCCAGATACTTTCCAAGGCACTTGTGACACAACACTGTATGAAACAATGTGACAATACCATTAGTGTAACAACGAAACAGAATTAACAATAACTACCTTTTTTTTTTAACTTCTTTTTTTTTTTTTTTTTTTCTGAGGTGGAGTCTCGCTCTGTCGCCCAGGCTGGAGTGCAGTGGTGCAATCTCGGCTCACTGCGAGCTCTGCCTCCTGGATTCATACCATTCTCCTGCCTCAGTCTCCCGAGTAGCTGGGACTATAGATGCCCACCATCACATCCGGCTTTTTTTTTTTCTTTTTTTTTCTTTTTTTAGTAGAGGCAGGGTTTCACCATGTTAGCCAGGATGGTCTCGATCTCCTGACCTCATGATCTGCCTGCCTCTGCCTCCCAAAGTGCTGGAATTACAGGCGTGAACCACCACGCCAGGCCAATAACTACCATTTTTTATAATGCAATGAGGCTTTTTTTTTTTTTTTTTTTTTTTCTTTTGAGACAAAATTTCACCCTTGTGGCCCAGGCTGGAGTGCAATGGCACGATCTTGGCTCACTGCAACTTCCGCCACCCCGGTTCAAGTGATTCTCCTGCCTCAGGCTCCCAAGTAGCTGGGATTACAGGCATGTGCCACCATGCCTGGCTAATTTTTTGTTTTTAGTAGAGACAGGGTTTCTCCATGTTGGTCAGGCTGGTCTCGAACTCCTGACCTCAGGTAATCCACCCGCCTCACAAAGTGCTGAGATTACAGGCATGAGCCACGGCGCCTGGCCAATGCAATGAGTATTGTACTAAGTGCCTCATATATACTGTTTCATTTATCTTTACAACAAAACTACAAAGTCCTCATTTCAGCTAACAAGACCCTGACCTCAAACCCTGCTTTTACTGCTCCTGGGTTACATCTTGGTTTGCTAGGTTAGAACACTTTGGTCTTGGCTCCCAGCCCAGCACTATTTCTACCCTACCATTCTGTCTCTCTGTCCTTTCTTTAGCTCTGTTCTCTATCTGGAGAGCAACTGTTATTTAAAGGTCAAATTTGTATCTTCACATAAAGTATAAGCATAAAGTCAAGGATCCCTATTGTTTTGTAGGGATTAGGAAAGACATTATAACATTCAGAGGTGACAACAAAAGAAACATGATTCCTAAGCCCTACTCGCACTGGAGGATGAAGTAACAGAATAGCCTACCCCTATCCTCTTCATGGGTATATGACCCAAGGGAAATGGTGGAAGAGGAAGAGTGCCTAAGGAAAGGAGAGTGTAAAGGAAAGAGGAGCGGAACACTTGTAAAACTGGCGGCCTTGGGCTGGGCGCGGTGGCTCATGCCTGTAATCCCAGCACTTTGGGAGGCCGAGGTGAGTGGATCACCTGAGGTCAGGAGTTCAAGACCAGCCTGGCCAACATGATGAAACCCCATCTCTACTAAAAATACAAAAAATAGCCGGGCATGGTGGCAGGCGCCTGTAGTCCAAATACTCGGGAGGCTGAGGCAGGAGATCACTTGAACCCGGAAGGCGGAGGTTACAGTGAGCTGAGATCACACCATTGCACTTCAGTCTGGGCAACAAGAGCAAAATTCCGTCTCAAAAAAATAAATAAATAAATAAAAATAAAAAACCTGGTGGCCCTGCAGATAGGAGGTAGGAGGTGAGAAAAGAGAGCCATTGACAGAAAGGAAAGGACTGGCTACTGAGGAAGGATGATGCCTGGACTATGAGGTTGGGAGTCGATGGTAAGTTATGGTATATGCAGAGAAACAATGGCATGCACAAAGATCACTGGAAAGAGTTTAATAGAAGGACCATTTACAGTAGGTGGGTAAGGGTACAGAAAACCAGCAGGAGATGGCACAGTATAATAATAACAACAGCTGGGAGCCCTTACCGTCCCCTGGCTTGAGGGGAGAGGAAAAGGGATCCAGAGAGACAGCTGTCCAGAGGGGGCTGCCTGGCGGGATTGCAGGGAACCCCAGTGACCTGGAGAGCGGAGCCAGCGGAACATGTGTCTTGGTCTCTTGCCTCCTGCCTTCCAGTCTCTGGCTGGTGTTTCCCACTGGCTGAACCCAGTCCAAAGCCAGAGGGAAGCCCCATTTGACAGTCCATAGAAGAAAGTTTTGGAGAGAAATACTTTCCTCAATGTCTGAATTCTGTATCCGGTTGGTGCCTTAGCATAAATTGAGGCAATGGCCCCACACTGTAGCAGCTGCCTTGTATTATTTACCATTGGGTACTCTCAGAAAAAAGAATAAGAAGCCCATTTCACTTAAAAATGTTTTTGATGAAGCAGTGAGAAGTATTAATTTTATAAAGTCTTAACCCACGATTCTTCCTGTTTTTCCATGTGATGAAATAGGAAGTGTGCATATGCTTCTAGTGCCGAGTGATGAACGATGGTTGTCTTAAGAAAAAAGTATGTATCACTTTGGGAGGCCGAGGCGGGTGGATCACCTGAGGTCAGGAGTTTGAGGCCAGCCTGGCCAACATGGTGAAACCCCATCTCTACTAAAAATATAAAATTAGCCAGGCGTGGTGGAGCATGCCTGTAATCCCAGCTACTCAAGAGGCTGAGGCAAGAGAATCGCTTGAACCCAGGAGGCGGAGGTTGCAGTGAGCGAAGATCGCACCATCATTGCATTCCAGCCTGGGCAATGAGAGCGAAACTCTGTCTCAAAAAAAAAAAAAAAAAAAAAAAAAAAAAAGAAAAAGAAAAGAAAAAAAGAAAAAAGTATGTATTTTTTTTGACCTGTGAGACCTGTGAGCTGAACTAGACCATTTCTTCTTTGGATCTCATTTTTTCTACTTGAAAGAGTGACAAACTGTGTTTGTTCAGACTTGGATGTTTTGCAGATACTTTGTTGAAAATGAAAAAAGTGAGCCTGTCACTTCAATACAAAACAACTGATAGTATTTGTGGCCAATTATAAAGTTTCAGCTTTAAAGCAGAAATTAGAATTTTGCGAAACTTGTATCCGCTGCTGTGAGTGTGATGGCTGGCTGATACTGAAAGCCTTTTCAGATAAGGTTGGTGTTGATGGTAATAAATACAGCTTTTTGATATCACACAAAATGGGCCCACACTTGGAAGCTTTTTATAATGTAATGAACTAATATTTTTCAAGTGACCAATGCATGAAATTAAAAAAATCATGCATAGACAAAAGATTCATTTAAAGTACAAGAGAGACTAATGCGTTTTATTGTATGAGGGTGCAAAATGTTCACTGATGGGGTTTCAGATTCCACATTGCAAGCTACCTTTAGGAAATGACCACTTGTTGGCCGGGCGCGGTGGCTCTTGCCTATAATCGCAGCACTTTGGGAGGTGAGGCAGGCGGATCACGAGGTCAGGAGATAGAGACCGTCCTGGCCAACATGGTGAGACCCTGTCTCTACTAAAAATACAAGAAATTAGCCGGGCGTGGTGGCAGGCACCTGTAGTCCCAGCTACTCGGGAGGCTGAGGCAGGAGAATGGTGTGAACCCGGGAGGTGGAGCTTGCAGTGAGCCGAGATCGCACCACTGCACTCCAGCCTGGGCGACAGAGCGAGACTCCATCTCTAAAAAAAAAGAAAAAAGAAATGACCACTTGTTAAGTTATAGTATGCAAAGAAGAACATCCAGAATTATCTGCAACAGCTATTAAAATATTCCTCTTTTTCAAGTACAAATCTGCAAAGCTGGATTTTCTTCAGATACCTCAGTAAAAAGAATATATCACAGCAGACTGAATATAGAAGCAGATATGAGAAACCAATTGTCTTTTTTTTTTTTTTTTTTTTTTTTGAGATGGAGTTTCGCTCCTGTTGCCCAGACTGGAGTGCAATGGTGTGATCTCGGCTCACTGCAACCTCCACCCTTTGGGTTCAAGTGATTCTCCTGCCTCAGCCTCCCGAGTAGCTGAGATTACAGGCATGCGTCACCATGCCCGGCTAATTTTGTATTTTTAGTAGAGACGGGGTTTCTCCATGTTGGTCAGGCTGCTCTCGAACTCCTGACCTCAGGTGATCCACCCGCCTTGGCCTCCCAAAGTGCCAGGATTACAGGCGTGAGCCACCGTGCCCGGCCCACCAATTGTCTTTTATTAATCCAGACAATAAAGAGATTTGCAGACATGTAAAACAATGCCACTTTTCTCATAAATGTATTTTTTGCTTTATCATCTAACGATTTTGAATATAAATATATTTATTGATTTAATATAATTTTTTAAGTATTTAATAAAATGTGTTAACAAATAATGGGCTTATTACTTTAAATGCATACATATTTAATTTGTTTTCTTTTTTTGAGATAGACTGTCACTCTGTCACCCAGGCTGAAGTGCAGTAGCATGATCACAACTCAGTACAACCTCTGACTGCTGGGATCAAGTGATCCTCCCACCTGGGCTACCTGAGTAGCTGGGACCACAGGTGTGTGCCACAATACCTGGCTAATTTTTAAATGTTTTGAGGACATAGGGTCTTTCTATGTTGCCCAAGCTGTTCTTTCAAACTCCTGGCCTCAAACAATCCTGTTGCCTAGGCCTCCAAAAGTGTTGGGATTACAGGTGTGAACCACTGTGCCCAGTCAATATTTAATTGTTTTGTTTTACTATCAAATATGGTAAATATCAATATATCAAATCCAGCTATTTAGTGTCTTTGATATTTAAGAATGCAAAGGAAGCCAGGCCTGGTGGCTCATGCCTGTAATCCCAGCTACTTGGGAGCTGAGGTGGGAGGATTGCTTGGGGCAACCAGTTTGAGACAAGCCTGGGCAACAAAGCAAGACCCTATCTCAAAAAAAATAATAATAATAATTAGCTGAGCATGGTGGCACATACCTGTAGTCTCAGCTACTTGAGAGGCAAAGGCCAGAGGATCTCTTGAGCCCAGGAGTTTGAGGCTGCAGTGAGCTGTGATTGTACCACTGTACCTAGAGCTTGGGCAACAGAGCAAGACCCTGTCTCTGAAAAAAAAAAGAAAGAAAGAAAGAAAGAAAGAAAGAAAGAAAGAAAGAAAGAGAGAGAGAGAAAGAAAGAAAGAAAGATGTAAAGGAGCTCTGACACCAAGAAGTTTAAGGGCCACTGCAATGCAGGGAACATAATGCAGATAGCTAGATCAAGGTTCTTGGAACTGCAGAAAGGTCAGAGGGCAGTGAGGAAGCGGAAGTCAGTGGGTAGCTGCATGGGGAAGCTGCCACTGCCCTCGCGACTGGAAGAGCAGAGGAAGAGGAGGTGGTGGTCTAGTGATCATGAGCAGGAACGGACCTCAGGACCTGGCATCATAAAGGAGGGACATGTGGCAGGACGAGAGCTGAGAGTCAGGGATACCTGGTGGGAAGCAGAAGCATGACAGGGCTGCCGGATGGGAGGTGGAAATGTGAAGGAGATGCAGGTCCTGCTGGAGACCCCACCTGCAGAGAGAGAAGGGAGAGAAATGCCCTGCTTGCTTGCTGTCTCCGGTTCCCCCATTTCATGGGACAACCCTGTCTGCTGTTTGGAAGCTCATTTGCAGCAGAACTTGGGGAACAGAGCTTGCAGCAGTCAGTTCCCCAGCAGTCCAGAGCAGAGGAGAGCAGGAGAGGGCTAAGAATGGATCTGAGAGCAACAGGCACACACCTGGCACAGAAAAGGAGGAGAGAACCAGCAGCTTGGCTTGAGGGAGCCACAGGGGTAAGAAGAGGATGCTCATGATGCGAGCATCTTGCCCTGTAGTAGGAGCAGAGAGCCAATATAGAGGAAGACGGAGGTAAACCCAATTTGGGTGGGCCTGGGACAGAAGGGAGGGGATGGTGGACTCTAGGCAGAATGGTTGGCCTTGTAGACAGTGGCCACTAGATCTAGAGTTCCCATGTGAAAAAGCTTGTTGGTGGCCGGGCACAGTGGCTCATGACTGTAATCCCAGCACTTTGGGAGGTCAAGGCAGGTGGATCACAAGGTCAGGAGATTGAGACCATCCTGGCCAATATGGTGAAACTCCATCTCTGCTAAAATACAAAAAAATTAGTAGGGCATGGTGGTGCGCATCTGTAGTTCCAGCTACTCGGGAGGTTGAGTCAGGGGAATCGCTTGAATGCTGGAGGCAGAGGTTGCAGTGAGCCGAGATCATGCCATTGCACTCCCACTCCAGCCTGGTGACAGAACAAGACTTCATCTCAAAAAAAAAAAAAAAAAAAAAAAAGGAGAAGGCTTGTTGGTCTAGTTGATTGGAACTAGAAATATAATAGGAAGCTTGTTTAGAAAGGCCAGGTGTGGTGGCTCACGCTTGTAATCCCAGCACTTTGGGAGGCTGAGGCAGGTGGATCACCTGAGGTCGGGAGTTTGAGACCAGCCTGACCAACATAGAGAAACCCCGTCTCTACTAAAAATACAAAATTAGCCAGGCATGGTGGAGCATGCCTGCAATCCCAGCTACTCAGGAGGCTGAGGCAGGAGAATAGCTTGAACCTAGGAGGCGGAGGTTGCAGTGAGCCGAGATCACGCCATTGCACTCCAGCCTGGGCAACAAGAGCGAAACTCTGTCTCAAAAAAAGGAAAAAAAAATTGTTTGCATACTTCCCTCACTTAGGGTCTGTTTATTTGGGGAAATTTTTTGGTTATTGGGCATGGAAAGGCTGAAGCCATCTATCCTTAGGCTACTAATTTTGAGGTCTCTATCTGTAGTCTAGACTCCTCTCACATTCACCTATTTCTGCTAAAGATCTCCACGCGGACGACAGGGTGTCCATGCTCTTCCTCATGGCTTGGGTAACTCTTATTCACTCTTCTGGTCTTATCTTAAATGGACTTCTTCCAGGAATCTGTCCCTGGCTCCTAGACTAGATTCCCATAGCTCTGGCTTTCTTGTCACTGCTTGTTTAATGTCCCTCTCTTCCCACTAGAAATGTCCTGGAGCAGTACTTGGGATGAGGTGGGTACTTACTGCTTATCTGATGAGCGACTAATGACTGATTGTTGTGGAACTTTGGGGTGTACCTCAAGGCTTACCTTGAGCAACTCTCCCCTCTCTGCTGCTTCCATAATCCCAGGGTGCCAGAGAAGAGAACCGAGCTGGGCACCCTTCCTTCCCTTGTGTACAGTTCAGAGAAGAGCCAGGAGCTTGAGCTTTAATCTGGCTATCATGTAGTGGCTAGGAGGTCTGGGCAAGCCGCATCACATTCTCAGTTTCCATCTTGTCATGTCTCTGAAACGGAGACAGTAAAACCTGCCCACCTCCTAAGGTTGTTGCCAAGGTGAGAGTTACTGGTAAAATAGCACCAAAATACAAACCCGAATTCAGAGGAGCAATCCTCCCTGGTTTTAAGCACTGGGTGGCCCCTGATATCACCAGCCCAGTTGTTTATCTTCTCTGGAGAGGAAATGTTAACTGGAAGGTCTTCAAGGGAGACAGCTCTTTGGCTGTGGAGTTGGCCCATGTCTCACCCTCCAGCAATGGGGGGAGCCCAGCCCATCCTCCCTCACCCACCTCGGTGGGTACTCAAGTTCCCACACGGGCAGCTGATGTGGAGAGTGAAATGCGCAAGACCCAGGAGTTCTGACTCCCTGATCTTCTCCGGTACCACACAGGCTCTCCTTCTGGCAAGGACAAACGAAAGAGGTTGGTCCTGAGGAGAGAGGAGCCTTCCAGAAGTGTCTCTTCCTGGAAGACTCAGCTAAGGCCCAGGCTGAGCTCTGGGATAAAAGGATTAAAAGCACGGCTCAGCCCTCCAAGAGCAAGGGGCGGAATGGCTGCCCCTCTCTGGGACAGTAAAGATGGAGGCTTGTTGGGGGACAGGACAGGGGGCAGGTGGGTGACTCTGTGCCACTCCTGCTGGCACTTCCTCCCCTGGCACTGCGGAGGCAGGTCTGTCAGGCACTGAGGAGGTGCTTCCTAGCTCCAGGCACTGGGGGAGGCAGATGCCAGGTGAAAGGGCTTGTCTGAGAGGAAGGCCTGAGCTTCCTGGGGAGAAAAGATCTCACTTCCTCTTTTCTCCAGCTGAAATGCCACACAGCCTTCCTTAGGTGCCAGGAGAGGCTCTGGGCCTGCCCCGTAGAAGTCTGAGAGGCTGCTACACACAGGAGACTGAAGGTGAGGTGGTCCAAAGGAATGCACGAGCCCCCCGGCCCTAATCCCCAGGGCCTGGTGGGAGGGTACGGCTGGTACAGACTAGGACTGCACTTTCACCAACATAACCCCCCCTGAAGCCTGGAGGCCAGAACGTGTGAATTATAGGCCTGGCCTGGGGGAGCCTTGGGCCTCACACCCTCTAGAGTAGATAAGGTTGGATCAAAGGAAACTGCTCGGGCCCCTCCCTCACACATGCTCTTCCCAGGATCCACTGCCCAGTGGCTGGAGAGATAAGGCAGAGGATACATATGCACGGAGGGGATTTTGGAGCCTCCCGCACAAACATTCCCTGGTGTGTGAGCCGGCCGTGTGCCTCCCCTGCACAGCTCACCGCCCCAGTGGTGGTGTTGGGTCTTGCATCCTGCTTGTAGGATTCCTTCCAGCCCTTCCTCCTCTGCCTGTGTTTATCCTGTGGAGTCCAGATTGGCCTGAAATGAAGATCAGGAGCAGCCTTTGTGGACCTGCTCCCTATGGGGGGCCTCTGTGCCTGTCCCGTGCCAGGTTTTGGGTCAACCAACTTTCCACGGCCTCTAAATAAAAATCAGACCCCTAAGCCCTGGGGAGAAGAGTAGCTTTTCCTGGAGGTCTTGTGGAGGTACAGAAGAGAGGGTCACATCACACGTTAATCACCCGGCAATACTCGACATCAGACTCCCCTGCCCAGTAGACGTCGCTACCCTCTCTGGAATCCCTGTTCATTGGCACTGGGCTGCCAGGCCTCCTCTTCCTTTCCTGCTCTTTTTTCAGACTTAAAAACCCCTCTGCTCTCCCATATGCAATGTGGCCATTCCCAGATCTTCCTCCCAGGCCTGCTCGGAATTTCCCTCAGCTTGCGGATTGCAGTTTTCACTCAGCAGACAAAACCACCACAGCAGAACTCAGCAAACAGCTGCACTGTGATGGCCTGCAGGTTCTTACACCTGCCCGGGGAATCCCCTTCGCTTCATCCCATCACACCTAAAGAAAAGGAGAGCCGCAGGATGTCTGACGGTGGGTGCATGGGGCCCAGCTGGGCGGCCTGCCCAAGCTCCTGCCCATGCTGGCCTTTGTTCCTGGGGCATTTCCAAAGCTCAGGGCTTGGGCCTTTGTCCATTCTTAGGATCCGGTAAATGATGCCTGACCACCCAAAACCCAGCAATCTTTCCTGCCTCCAAACAAAGAGGCCTTTTGATTTTTCTTACTCTCTTGGCCCTTACATGCCAAAATGTCTTGGGTAATAAAAAGAAGATTATCAGGAAATACTCACAGAGCACTTACTATGTTCCAGGTACTATTTTAAACATTATAGTTATTAACTCATTGAATCCCAGGAGTTGAGAGGCACTGTGTGTGTGTGTGTGAGAGAGTGTATATGTTTTTTTTTTTTTTTTTTTTTTTTTTTTTTTTGAGACGGAGTCTCGCTCTGCCGCCCAGGCTGGAGTACAGTGGCTGGATCTCAGCTCACTGCAAGCTCCGCCTCCGGGGTTCACGCCATTCTCCTGCCTCAGAGTAGCTGGGACTACAGGCGCCCGCCACCTCGCCCGGCTGTTTTTGTATTTTTTGTGAGAGACGGTGTTTCACCGTGTTTAGGATGGTGTGTCCTATGTGATATGTGAGCCTCCCAAAGTGTGGGATTGAGTGTTGAGCCACCGTGGCCCGAGTGTATATGTTTATATGTGTGTGTATGTGAGTATGTGAGTGTATGTATGTGAGTGTGTGAGAGTGTTAGTGTGTGTGCATGAGTGTGTGTATGTGTGTGAATGTGTGTGTGAGTGTGTATGTGGGAGTGTGTGAGTGTGAGTGTGCGTGTGGGTGGGTGAGTGTGTGTGTGCGAATGAGTGTGTATATGAGTTGGATTTCCTTTTCATGCTTTCCTGGATTTGCTACCATGAACAACTATGACTTTTACACTCTCAATAGGGGAATTAACTGCTAAGGAGGTTAAGGTGCGAGGATCACTTGAACCCAGGAAGTCAAGGCTGCAGTGAGCCACTGCACTCGAGCCTGGGTGACAGAGCAAGACCATGTCTTAAAAAAAAAAAAAAAAAGAGACAGAGAGTTAGAAATTGAAACAGATGTTTACTGAGCATTTGTTGAGTGAGTTTTAAAGGGTGAGCACAGAAGCCCAGAGCTGGGCTGGCATCCAGTGGGTATGTAGCAGTGTGGCTGGCATCGGTCCTGACAGTCAGGGACCTGTTCTGACCGATCATGCCCATTGATAAGCATTTTGATATCTTTCCTGGCTGGAAGTCATGGTCTCTGCTTTGGAAGGGAGAAAGATTCTACCCAGTGACCAATTCCCTTCCCCCAGCCAGCAGCCCCAGTCCAGTGAGGGACTCACTACCTTCCCCCAGCCAGCAGCCCAGTCCAATGAGGGACTCACTATGTTGATCTCTTTTTTTTTTTTTTTTTTGAGACAGAGTCTCGCTGTGTCACCCAGGCTGGAGTGCAGTGGTGCAATCTCGGCTCACTGCAACCTCTGCCTCCTGGATTCAAGCAATTCTCCTGTCTCAGCCTCCCAAGTAGCTGGGACTACAGGTGCCCGCCACCACACCCGGCTAATTTTTTGTATTTTTAGTAGAGACGGGGTTTCACTGTGTTAGCCAGGATGGTCTCGATCTCCTGACCTCGTGATCCGCCCACCAGCCTTGGCCTCCCAAAGTGCTGGGATTACAGGCGTGAGCCACAGCACCCGGCCGATCTCTGTGCTCTTTAAAGAGGCTGCGTGGGGGAACTCTACCAGCTCCCTCCTGGGCTCCTTGTTTCAAACTCCCAGCCTTCAGAGTTAGGAATCGCAGCTCCAGGTTGGTGTCCACACTCCAAAGCAGAAGACCTCAGCCCTGGCTGCATATTTAAGAAAATACCAAGGGCTGCACACAGTGGTTCACGCCTGTAATCCCAGCACTTTTGGAGGCTGAGGTGGGAGGATGGGTTGAGGCCAGGAAGTTGAGATCAGCCTGGGCAACACAGCAAGACCCTGTCTCCACAAAGAAAATGAAAAAACAAAACAAAAAGCCAAAAAACCAAAAACATTAGCTGGGTGTGGTGGGGTGCACCTGTGGTCCTAGCTAATCAGGAGGCTGAGGATCACTTGAGCCTGGGAGGTTGAGGCTGCAGTGAGGTATGATTGCATCACTGCACTCCAGCCTGACCACAGAGCAAGACGCTGTCTCCAATCAATCAATCAATCAATCAGTCAATCAGTACTAATGCTGGAGTTGCACCCCACACCAGTTAAACTGGAAACTCTGGGATAAGCCCAGGGCAGGGGTATTTTCTAACTTTCCTGAGATGGCTCTACTGTGCAGTCACAGTTGAGAACCACGGAGGCATCCAGGCAGATGGAAAAAGCCCCCTCCAAGGTGGGCCTTGATAAAGGGTCCAGCATGGAAGAGGACACATGATGACTCTGAGGGCTTATAGTTGATTAGAAAAAGAGCTAGACCCTGTGCACAGAGATGGGTAGACTCAACGCGACTTGGGTACTGGAATGCACAGAAAGGAGGCAGCTCAGGTAGGCTGAGGTTAATCAGGCCAGGCTTTCTGGAGAAGGTTCTGGAAAAAGTTTTGGGTGGCAAGTCCCCCACCCCAGTGAACGGACTCTTCAGGTCCTTGCTATGGGTTTTCCCAGGGGTTCCTTATCTGATGAGCCAGCCCCTTTGTGACTCTGGCTCAGGCTCCCTGCCCAACCCCTGGGCCTGTGGGGTGTGGCTGGCCACTCTTCAGTCACTGCCCTGGCTCTACAGGACACCCCGGAGGACGAGACTCCTGTAGATAAGACCCGTGCTTGTTAGCACAGCTGTTCTCTGCAACACCCAGCCTTGTTTTCAAACCTGCGGAAACTTGGGTGCGGAAGTGTGGCTACATCCACCCAACTTCAGAGTTGGGCTTGGTTCCAAATAAAAGGAAATTTAGTCATTTTTCCCAGACACAGGGACAAAAATAGAGTTGACAGGAACCTCAAAGGTTCTGCTGGGGTACTGGGGTCACACCTAGAAAAATCAGTTGGCTCTTTGGTCTGGGCGCCCTGTTCAAATGCCCTGTTTAAACTTAAACTCTTGGCATCTACCCTCAAATCTGCCCCATGGAAGTGCTTGGAGATGGTGCTCTAAAAGATTGTGCTTTTTTTTTTTTTTTTTTTTTTTTTTTTTTTTTTTTGAGACGGGATCTTACCCTGTCATGTTGGAGTGCAATGGCGTGATCTCGGCTCACTGCAACCTCCGCCTCCCGGGTTCAAGCGATTCTCCTGCCTCAGCCTCCCAATTAGCTGGGATTACAGGTACGCACCACCACGCCTGGCTAATTTTTTGTATCTTTAGTAGAGATGGGGTTTCACCATGTTGGCCAGGCTGGTCTTGAACTCCTGACCTCGTGATCCGCCTGCCTGGCCTCCCAAAGTGCTGGCATTATAGGCGTGAGCCACTGCGCCTGGCCAAATATGATACTTTCTTTTAAGAATGTCATTTTGTTTCTTCTGCCGTCAACAGTCCTAGAGTTTCTGTGTGTTCACTGAGGATCTTTGAGCAATAAGCTTACTACAAGGTTCTGGGGTCTATAAATTATCTGAATAATCAAAAAAACTGGACTGCATGATCAAAGAATCTAACTTTTGTATGTTTAATAGAGACTGGACAGGTAACTCATGCTTGGCTAGATTGGCCCCTGGATCTGTTATCCCTGGATTCAGCTTTGGGTCCCATCTCAGGTGTCCAGGTCCTGTATGAGCTCCTGCTGCAGAATGGGGCCTTGGGGCCTCCCATGGGGAACTTGTTCTGCCTCAACATTCTGTGCTGAACAGTGCTGATCTCACATGAGTCCTTCCTTACCTCCTGGAGAGCATTCTCCTTTTTACTGCCCTTTCACCAATTCAGCACTAGCACATTGCACAGCACCAACAGCGGGGAGGGGTCACGTGGGCCCTGGGAGGGCCCTCTAAAGTGCAGAGGACAGGTTTCCCACCGTGCGATAGGCGGAGGTCACACTGCCGTTCGCAGCAGAACTGAGCCTAAAATTCAATCTCCTGATTCCCAGGGTCCTCACCCACCTAGTGAGCCGTGTGCCATAAGGGGACCCCACCCATCAAAGGGTCTCCAAAAGCCAGCGATGACACGAAGCAGGAAATGTATCATCAGAGCTGAAAAGAATCACACAGCTCCACAGTTCCATATGTTGGTCAACGAGCCCGTATTGTCTGTGGCTTAAATGGGTCAGAGGTATCGTAGTAGACAATAGAACCATCTTCATTCCCCATGGAAAGTTTCCTGGGGGGTTCTGGACCCATAATTGAGCTGATGGTAACTGGAAAGGCTAGAGGATGGCTGGATCTAAAAATGCAGCACAGAAGTTCCTAGGGCAAGTGATTTAACCCTTTGGAGCTTTAGTTTCCTCATCTGTAACGGAGGAACAATGAAAGTACCTACTTCTCGGGGTGTTGCGGGGGGTGAGATGATACTTATGGAAAGTGCCCATGGGGCGCCTGCGCACAGGAAACTTCAGGAGGCTGAGAAAACTGCGTTCTTTCTTTCCTTTTTTTTTGAAATGGAGTCTCACTCTGTCACCGAGGCTGGAGTGCAATGGCACGATCTCGGCTCACTGCAACCTCCGCCTCCCAGATTCAAGTGATTCTCCTCACTCAGCATCCTGAATAGCTGGGAATACAGGCTGTGCCACCATGCCAGCTAATTTTTGTATGTTTAATAGAGACGGGGTTCCACCATGTTGGCCAGGCTGGTCTTGAACTCCTGGTCTCAGGTGATCTGCCCTCTTTGGCCTCCCAAAGTGCTGGGATTACAGGCGCGAGCTATTGCACCCAGTGAAAACTGTGTTATTACTTAAAGGCTCTCTCTGTTTGTAGCTGGCCTTCCATTTCCCTTTCCCTGGCCGATCTCCTCTGAGCCCTGGAGGGGCAGGTGTGGGATGAGTTTGTCCTTTTGAGGAGGAGACAAAGACACACAGAAATGACTTGTTCCTGAGACAGCGGTGAGTCAACAGCTGGGGCGTCCTGGAGCCTGGGTCTCCCTGCCCCAGTGGCTCTCTCTGCCAGTGCCCTGAGTTTCTGCCTGCTGCTGGTCAGCCTGGGGCCCTGCCTCCCATCTTGCCGCTGACTCTGGCCGGAAACTCCGCCCCATTGTCTTAGGCCTCGGGAATCTGGCTGCCCTGGGGTGACAGCTTTCTCCTCTGGCTGAGATAACTCCAAGAGATGTCTATCAGGTTCAGGGAAAGGGGAGCCTCTGAGCAAGCCCCTCCCTGCCCTGTGATAACGGCAGACAATGCTTAGAAAGGAGAGCCTTCCATCCCACAGCCTGTCCTCTGCACCTTCCCCCTGTCCCCACTAAACCCACCTCTCCCTCATCCCCCCCAAAGGTTTTGATGAGTCTTTGGGAAACTTGGGTGCAAGGCTGAGTCTCATTAACTCCTTCAGCACCGTCAGTGCTGTGAGTGTGCTGGTGGCAAATGCGCCCCTCCCTGGGCAGTCTGGTGACCTCCAGGAAGCAGGGCGAGGGCCAGGTGCTTTCTGGGTGGTTGAGGGGAGGTTTTAGTAGGGATGGTTCAAAGGCTGTAGTTTTGTCCTAGGAAAAAGCTTCTTTGTAGCCAAGCTCTGGAGTCAAACAGATGTGAGTTTAAGTTCTGGCTCTATCACGGATGAGCTCAATGATCTTGGGAAACTTAAGTTTCTCCTCCAAGCCCTGGCTTTCTCATCTGCTAAATGGGGGTACAAACAGCCACCGCTTAAGGTCATCATAGGAAATAAATAAATGATGAATAAATAAATAAATACATGCAGAGAACCTAGCAGAGGGCCTGGCACAGGGAGGCTATCGTGATGGTCATTTCTCCTAGCGCCACCTCTGTGTGGGCCTCGGGTGGGTGGCCTTGTGATGAGAGTGAAGGGGGACACTCTACACCTCACCCTTTACTGGAAAGAGCAGCTCCACTTGCCATGGCAAGTTAGAGAGGTCATCTTGACATGGAAGGAAAAACCCTTTGTTCATTTGATAAATATTTATTGGCAGGTTACCCTGTGCCACGCATCATTTGAGTAGCTTGGGAGACCCAGTGAGCCCAGTCGTCCCAGTCCACAGGTTGGTGTGAATGTGCAGGGCTAGCACAGGGGGCTGGGAAGGTAACAGATAAACTAGTGAAAACAAGTAAAAATAATATAACCTCACATAGAGAGGGGGGCTTGGAAGACAAATAAAATGACACAAGGGGTTAGAAGGTGACAGGAGGCCAGGCATGGTAGCTAGCACCTGTAGTCTCAGCTGTGAGGTCCCTTGAACAGAGGAGTTGGAGACCAACCTGGGCAACATAACAAGATCCCGCCTCAACAAAAAATAAAGGAATTAGCCTGTAGTCCCAGCTACTCAGAAGCTGAGGATCACTGGAGTCCAGGAGTTTGAGGCTGCAGTGAGCTGAGATTGCACCACTGCACTCCAGCTTGGGCAGCAGAGCAAGACCCTGTCTCAAAAAATAAATAAATACAAAGATAAAAAGAAGGCAACAGGTTGCATGTGTGCTTTTTTCTTTTTCTTTTTTTTTTGAGACAGAGTCTTGCTCTGTCACCCAGGCTGGAGTGCAGTGGCGCGATCTTGGCTCACTGCAAGCTCCACCTCCCGGGTTCATGCCATTCTCCTGCCTCAGCCTCCCGAGTAGCTGGGACTACAGGGGCCCACCACGACGCCCGGCTAATTTTTTGAATTTTTAGTAGAGATGGGGTTTCACCGTGTTAGCCAGGATGGTCTCAATCTCCTGACCTCGTGATCCGCCCACCTCGGCCTCCCAAAGTGCTGGGATTACAGGCGTGAGCCACTGTGCCTGGTTGCATGTGTGCTATTTTTGATAGGATGTGCAGAGAAGGCCTCTCTGAAGAGGTGAAATCTGAGCAATATTGGCATGAAGGGAAGGAGTGGGCCTGGAAACCTGTGCCAGGAGTTTCCCAGTCCTAAGGGACAGCACCTTGGGAAGCCTAGGGTTGGAGGTCCAGCTCCCAGGGACAAGCTCGAGGCTGGGGTGAGGACTCAAGGCTGCAGGGGCTCAGCACTGTGGCCACGTCTATTTCAGTAACCTACTCACACACACTAAGGAGTCTCTCTCTGTCTGGGCCCAGAGCTCTGCCCCCATGGCGGTGACCTCTGTCCCTACACAGGTGGCCTATTGCCTGCGTGTGAACGTGTGTGTGTGTGTGTGTGTGTGTGTGTGTGTGTGTGTGTGTGGAGGGGGAGCCAGGGAACTGCAAAAAGCTGACCATGGTGGATTGCATATTTGTTTTTAATTAGGGTGATGGCCAGCAGCTGTCACTGGTTTCTTTTTATTTATTTACTTTGTCCCTGCGTTCTGATTAAAATTTCTGGTGCTATTTGCTGATGCCAGAGGCAGTCTTGGGTTCTGAAAACACAGCGGGGCCCAGCTGCTCTCCTTGGGCTGGCCCCTCATTTAGGACCAGCTCGCCCATGTAAAGGAAACAGCAGGTGTCGGGGCAGTGCCCTCCATGTGATACTGCTCCAAGCTCTGTGTGCCAGCCTAGGGCCCTCATTAAGACCAGAATTCAGGGAAAAGAAAGGTACCTCCATCTCCAAGTCAAGCCAGTTGCTTGACTAAACTGATTGATATTTCCCCTCATTAAATTGATGCTCATTCATCATTTCAATGCAACAAATATTTCTTGGGACCCAGCACTGCAGAGGGTGCAAGCCCAGCTGATGGTCACGGGGAAGGTGTGTTGGCTGATGGCTGTTCTCATGGGCGGGAACCCATGCCCCAATTACTGCATATTTTAAATTATCACACTGCTAGAAATAAAAGATGAATAAAAGAATGTCTCCATCCTCAAGGAGCAGGCACCTTGTAAAAATATCTGCGAAACTGTCCAACATGAAGTTGGACAGATGAAGTCGGAGCTTTGACAATTGGATAAACCAAGCACCAAGACATAAAGTATCTCCAAAAAATCAACTTTTCTCAACACTTACCTGCCTGCCTAAACCCACATGCCGCCTACCTCCTGTGTGTCTACCGACCCAGGAAAATTCACTGCCAAAATCTGTGCTGCTTTTTTTTTTTTTCCTTTTCATTTTCCCTAAGGTTTGCATTTTGAGCCACTGGAGCTGGGGCTGGCTTGCCAACCATGCCCTCTAAGGACCCCATTCTGGCCTCCAGTTCAGGGCCTCCTTGGGGTTATCATTCTCCAGATTCCCCATTGACACGCCCCTCCCCACCTCCCTATGAAACTTCTGGCTACAACATTTGGCTGCTGTGTCTCTCTTTGCCACTTCCAGCCTCCTCCTCCCTCCTCTGAATGTCCCCGTTCCTCCCCCTGCCTGTCCCAACTCTAATTCTGCCTCAGAGTCTCCTTGAAAGCCTCTTGGTCTCTGGGGACTCTCACAGCCACCAAGGCCATCATTTTCTAGGTACGACCCCACGCTTCTTAGGCCCTGGTCTCCTGTGGGCTCTCTGCGACCTCCTGGTCCCCTCTTCCTCATTCAGGCTCAGCTCCCCCTTTTCAGCTCTGGTGACATAAGGTGGCCTTGTCCCCTCCCAGCTGGCTGGGTCGAGGGAAGAGCACAGGCAGTGGAACATGTCACAGGGTTTTGGAAAGTCTCCCCATGCCAGTGTTGGGTGGGATGCCCCTGTGACCCATCTAAGGGCCTGGCAGGAGGGGCGGCTGGCTGGGGAGTAAACCCTGCAGGGCTCAGATCGGCCTGGGGTGGAGGGTGGGTGCACAGTGACCAAAAACCCAGCTTGGATTCGTTCTGAGGCATCCATGGGGAGTATGGTGGGGTGGAGCAGGTGGGGCACAGGTCCCCTGACATCATCCAGCCCCTGTTTCCTTTGCTTCCCCTGGATCCGGGGCCTCCTCCAGCTGTGGTTTGTAAATGTCAGGGCTCAGGGCAGATCGGGCTGGGCAGTGGTCTCCCTCTTTCTCTGTCCATTTTCTCAATTTGGGCCCTGGAGCGGACAGGGCAGGGCTGGACTGTCCCCTCAGCATGGGGGCTTCACGGAAAGCCTGTTTGGTGGAGGGTGTGAACCAGGAGGGTGGTCCCAAACTTCCCCTTCAGCCTTTCTCCTTGAAATGGACAGTGACTCACATGGAACAATGACGTGATCACAGGAACATGCCCGGGGCTGACAGCCAGACCTGCAGGTCTTGGGGTGTGGGTGGGGTGCCCTGGAACAGGCAGGAGAGACCAGCAAAGCTGACTCTGATGGCTGAGACCTACTGTGTGTTGCAGAGTGGAACTCTGGTTCCTAAGGCCTGAATGAGGGCAGTGGGTACAAAAGAAACAGAGACGTTGTGGGGAAAGATGAAGGGTCTGGAACGATAGGGATGGGTGGTCTCCTGCCCTGTGCCCACAAGCACCACGAAGATGCCATCACTGTGTCCTGCAGCCACTCTTCCTGCAGGATGCGGGAGGGGGAGGGCGGGCAGCGGAGGGAACAGAGTCGAGGTTCTGAGTCTACCTGCTCATGGCAAGAGGAGGAAACTAAAGCCCATCTGGCAAGGTGAGGGCTCGGCTCCAAGAGGGGCTGGCTGCCCCTGCTTTAAGCTCCTGAGAGCAGGGCTCTTTCCTCACACTTTTGGCTGCTGCCTGGGATCTGAAGAACTTGTCCCAGGAAAGCCGAGTGGGTGGGGTTTCCCCAGTGGGGTCGGGGTGATTTGTGAGACACACAAAGGTGGGGACACAGAGGTCGAACAGGGGCCAGCCATTGGGATGCCTGGCAGATCCAGATCTACCGGCTGCACCTCGCGTGGTCTCATTCCTCTCTTCCTTCACCTGTGTGCCCGTGGGGTGTGTCCTGTGTTGCCTTCTCCTCTTGTCTCCTGTCTCCTTTGCCTCCTCTTCTCTCTCCTCCTCTGTTGAGCACTAATGCTGGCAAGGAGCCTGCCCTTCCCTCCTGATCCACTTTGGTTCCCAGTCAGTTTTGTTCTGCAGTCACCAGCATGGACTGCAGGAGCACCGTGAGGAGTGAGGGACCCGGAGATGAGGCTTCCACCTGGCAGATGCTGGTGTCTATGAGGAGAGACACCCATCCAACAGATGCTCAGGTGACAGTTGGCACATGCCAGACTCTGGGCTAAGCACGGCCTCCCCCGGCTCACTCTGTAGTGGGGAGACGGACACATGTACAATTAAATCAGGTATTAAAGAGAAGGGGGTGAGTGCTCCAGCGATGATGTTCCTTTGCAGGAACAGCTCAGCTCTCTTCCTTCCCTCTTCCCTCCCTCCCCTTCATCCTCCCTTTCTCCTCTTCTCCCTCCCTTTCTCTCTCCTTTCTTTCCTTCCTTCCCTCATTCTTTCCATAGTCTCAGATATGTCCATTGACCTCTGAACCTTAATTGACAGCTTCTTGCCAGACACTTCCACCTGGATGTCCCACAGACATCCCCAGGCAGCATGGTCCGGCCTTAACCCACTGTTTTCTTTTCCATACCTGTTTCTCAGGATTTCCTATTGCAGGTGAAAGCCCCACTCTGCGGCCCCAGGATAAATCTCGGGGGTTGTGTTCATTTCCTCTGTCTTCCTCATGTGCACACAGCCAGTAACAGAAGGGTGAAGACCCACCTCCAAGACTCTCGTCTGCCCATCCCCTCTGCCTGTCCTCATGACCATGATTACCTTGGGCTTTTATAATCTCTCTCCTGGACCACTATGGGGGTCTCCTGCCCTGTGCCCCCACAGTCTACTCCTTTAATGCTCAGCCCTGCTAAGAACATTTATAAAACACAAATCATATTCTATTCATTTATCTGGCCAGGCACAGGGCTCATGCCTGTAATCCCAGCACTTTGGGAGGCTGAGGCGGGCAGATACTTGAGGTCAGGAGTTCAAGACCAGCCTGGCCAACATGGTGAAACGTCTCTACTAAAAATACAAAAATTAGCCAGATGTGATGGTTCACAGTTGTAATCCCAGCTAGTTGGGAGACTGAGGCAGGAGAATCGCTTGGACCTGGGAGGCAGAGGTTGCAGTGAGCTGAGATCGCGCCATTACACTCCAGCCTGTGTGACAAAGCAAGACTCCATCTCAAAAAAAAAAAAAAAAATAGATTCTATTCATTTATCTCATAGTGTGCATATTGGAATCATTGTGTGCCAGGATACTCTATGTACTTCCAAAATATTAACCCATTTACTCCTAACACTCTTAAAAGGTCTGTATGGTTCTAACCATATCTCCTTGACTTTAACGTGCCACCAATTGTAAGACGCACCTGATTTTTGTAATACCAAGAGAAAAACTATGACACAA